>NW_004443985.1:14846287-14847537 GCF_000243295.1 Trichechus manatus latirostris
AGAATATTATGTTTATCAATTAATCATGGCCATATTAAGTTTTGTCATCTGCAGATAAGTTTTTACTTTGCTGATTTGCTGAAAAAGTTTGACCAAAATATCTCAACAAAGAGATGGACTATATTGGACTTGCTAAAAAGACTGTGACTAGACTGAATAAAATTTCCAGAGCTCCTATGCAGAAGCTGACGAGTTTGCAGACTGAGGCTGATCCAGAATCACGTGGAACAGAAATTAACTACATAAGACTGAGTAAACTAAAGGAAACTATGGTTTTTTAAATATTGCTGATATTTTAAGGTCCTAATTTCTGGATATAAGAAATCATTCTCCTTTCTCCTAAATTATTTAACTAATGGGTTTAGATATTGTAACTCTTGAATTAGAAGTTCCTGTTGGTAAACTTAGCAAAGTTGTAAGTATCAAAACCAGAGAAGTATTTGAAATTTGAACTACGATTTTCCAAAATAGACTGGCATTAGATTTCCTGTTAGTCTCTTAAGAAACAGTTTTGTGCTTCAATAGATCAATGTTGCTGTATTTAACTTAATACTCAGTCTGAGGTTTTGCAGAATGTAGTTGCTGTTGAGGCCCATGAAAAGCAGTTACTGATGCTGCTTATGTATAGACAAACACCTCATGAGATTTGCTTCCTTGGTTCAAAGACCTTAGGGTCATGGTTTCATTGGTTATTTCAGGCAAGTGGCCTAATATAATTGTTCGTATTTCTGTTTTATTTCCTAGTTTGCTGTATGGTGCCTGGGATCTTAAAAACCACATGATGCCCAATTACCATTTGTTGAGCCTTTTTGATAAAAGGTTCTATAACAAGATCATGATCCAAAGGAAAGAATGATGAGAGAGTTGTATGTCATTCTCCTGGAATCCAGATTTCTGGTTTTCATGGAGGTTGAGGCAACCCACACAGGACATCGCCTTCGGGTGTCCTTTGGAACATTGAGCTTTGAGAAGAAAACTGATTCCTGAAGATACTTTGAGTCAAACAATCGTTCAGATAAACTAGTAAGACCATTTTGCTCTAGGTATTGAGCTTTTTTTTTTTTGAAGAATTCAGTCCGTTTTAGGAAACTAACTTCAAAGATCAGACAGAGTTATGTTTAGGGTAAATTAGTAATTAGTTTAAGCAGTCTTTAAGACAATGTCATATGAAATATCTGTCTAATGTTTGTAATCAAACTGTCACCCTTTTATGATGCAGAAAATTATGTATCTTAAAGAAACCAGATTTT
>NW_004443985.1:14852819-14898086 GCF_000243295.1 Trichechus manatus latirostris
GTAGGGTAGAAGTCCAAATTCAGGGCATCAGCTCCAGGGGAAGGCTTTCTGTCTCTGTTGGCCTTCTCATCAATCTTCCCCTGGGCTAGGAGCTTTTCCACGCAGGGATCTGGGGTCCAAAGGAAACGCTCTGCTCCCGGCACTGCTTTCTGGGTGGTATGAGGTCCCCCACTCTCTGCTTCCTTCTCTTTCCTTTTATCTCTTGTAAGATAAAAGGTGGTGCTGGCCACACCCCAGGGAAACTCCCTTTACATTGGATCAGGGATGTGACCTTAGTAAGCGTGTTACAATCCCACCTTAATCCTCTTTAACATAAAATTACAATCACAAAATGGAGGCCAACCACACAATACTGGAAATCATGGCCCAGCCAAACTGATGCACACATTTTTGGGGGGACATAATCCAACCCATGACATACATAGAACCCCCAGCCTTCTGTAACTTTTATTAAAAATTGCTAATTGACTGACAGTCAGCTGAGTAGGTGATCAAAGTGTAAAGGATAAGAAATCTTGATGGAAGGATTCTACACCATGTCATTACTCAACTGTTTCTTATTCAACACAAGCACAACAGGTAAGATTTTGGGATTACCTACATTCCTGTTGGAGGTGGATTAGCTGCTACTCTGCCGCACCACCGTCAGTTTGGAAAATGTGTTCATAATGTGTCCATGTATAGAAGAATTAATAATGCATTAAGTTCCCTAGTAAGATAAATGCTAGATATAATAGACGTATTATACCATTAAACTAGTAGAAGGGGTTACCATCTTGGAAAATGCTCTCCTGAAAAAGAAATTTGAATTAAGTGACAATCGTGTGAAGGGAAGGAGGAGTCATTTTTTAGGGGGCACTGAGTTTCTGTTACTCACACAACATGATGAACATAATCACTGTGACTGAATTATACATGAAAAAATTGTTGAATTGGCAAATATTTTGTTATATATATTTTTCCACAATAAAAAAAAAAAAACAACCTACAACCACGTACTATGGAAGAAGGTATCTTGCCTGTTTTTAGAAATCCTGATTAAAATGTAAAATTCTACTTATAAACATATAAACTCCCCCAACAAAAGAAAAAACCCTACAAAACACAGCAATTTAACTCCTAGGCATAACCCAGAAGAAATGTCTTCATATGTTCCAAGACATGTATAAGAATATACACGTACAAGAATGTTCACAGCAGCAGTATTCATAATAGCCTAAAACTAGAAACAATCCAAATGTCCATCAACTATAAAACTGTTAAATAAACTGGGGTATATTCACACAAGGGAATACTGTACAGCAATGATAACACAACAATTACCACAACAGACAACATGAATGAATCTCACAAACATAAAGTTTATGCAAAAGAAGCCAGACATAATAGAGTACATACTGTATGATTCCATTCATATAAAGTACAAAAAGAGGCTAGCTGATCATGGTATTAGAAGTCAGGAAAGTGATTACCTTTGGCAGCTGGGGATGGAAGGGGACAGAAGGAGGCTTCTCATGGTAGTTCTTGATCTAGATGCTGGTCACATGGGTATGTTAATTTTGTGAAAATTTATTGAGTTGGACACACAGTTTTTGCTATTTCCGAATGTATGTCTTACATCAATACAACATTTACTTCAAGGGAAAAAAATCTGAATTTGTTCCTCCCCAAATTCTGCTTCATTAATGGGATGAAGGAATTGTTGCTGGTTATCTTCACTAACACACAGTCTCCTGTCCTAAAGAAAAGAGCTACAGAGAGTTGTGTAGGAAATGCGTGACAATTTTCAAATGCAAAGATTATGCTTTTTATCTCTTTCCAGGCTTCTATTTGCTTTGAATGTGTTTTCCAATAATGGCCCTATATTTGCGCTGATTCATCCTCATGACCCTGCCAGATCCCCTGTTTATTAAGGGATATAGTCTATGAAGACAGAACAGAGAGAACAATCTATAATTCATTTAGGTCTGTTGTTCTAATGAAGTCTTTGTAAAAGAGAAGACAAGAGCTCAGCTCTCACAAGGGTCACTTCTGTCAGCCCTGCCTGATCAGCCTTCTTGAACAGCCATTCCTCCCGTATCAGGGGAGCCTTCCGGTGAGTGCACCGACGTTGCATTGATAGCTCCATGATGGGAAAAACAGGTCAGTGAGTCAATGGAACTACTGGGGGTGGGGGCAGCAGGACTGGTGCCGGGATTGCTTTTAAAAGATCAGTATTGGAAAATGGCCTCTATAGCAAATAATGGGTGCTCCCAGATCTCCATGGATCTCTTTTTAACATTTTTGGACACCCCCCAACTCTTTAGTGTACTGTCACATCCAACAACCAGCACCTATAATACTTTCCCAAAAGATTTTTGGGAAGTCCTAGAGCTGCTTCAAAAGGAGCCCTGGTGGTGCAATGGTTAAGCACTTGGCTGCTAACCAAAAGGTCTGAGGTTCGAATCCACCAGCTGCTCCACAGGAGAAAACACCTGGCGATCTGTTCCCATAAAGTTTACAGCCTAGGAAACCTTATGGGACAGTTCTGCTCCATCATATAGGGTCACTATGAGTGAGAATCAAGTCGGCAGCATACAACAACAGAGCTGCTTCAAAGAGCCCTGGAGTAAAGTGCTCAGATGCTAACCAAAAAGTTGGCAGCTCAAACCCACCTAGCAGCTCTGCAAAAGAAAGACTTGGTGATCTGTTCCGATAAAGATTACATCCTAGAAACCCTATGGGGCCGTTCTACTCTGTCACATGGGGTCACTATGAGTCAGAATCGACTGGAGGGCACCCAACAACAACAGAGCTGCTTCACTAGCATTTGTAGAGAGATGGAGGCCTTGAAATTTACATCTTCCTGGGGCAGCATTTAAAGACGGTCCCAACTCTCTGGCCTGTGCTTAGAAGACCTCTGAGGCAGGGCCAAGACTCGGGTGAAGTGAGTGAGGCACAAAACTTAAAGGGGCACCAAAAAAACTCAGTAATTAGGATAAATAATATTGTGGTGCAGTATCTTTTAAAATCAGTTAATGCAAAAATCCGAGACGATCAAAGTATCAAAATTTTAAATAAAGACAGAATCAGTATTACTGATTTTGCCCCAGGTTCCAGTATGGCTCCCCTCTACTCCGAGGCTGTCTTAGTTCCCCAGTGCTGCTACAGCAGAAATAACACAGGTGGTGCCTTTAACAAATAGAAATTTACTGTCTCACAGTTTAGGACGCTAGAAGTCAGGATTCCTTCTCTGTGCCTAATCTGCTCACTGGTATGACCTCATTAACAGAACAAAGAAAATCCTATTCCCAAATGGGATTACATTCACAAGGATAGGGGTTTAGGATTTACAATACATTTTTTGGGGGTACACAATTCAACCCACAGCAGATGTATAACTTCTGCTCCAGAGCTCTCCTCTAAGGCTCCCTCCCCTCGGGGAGATGGAGAAGAGATCACTGTGTCCTTTTCTTTGGTTTTCTTTTGCTTCACAGGTCTTACATCCCTTCTCTCCACCACCAACCACCCTCTTTGGTTTCCCTTCTTCACCCAGTCTCCAAAGGCAGCCTCTTCCAGAAGAGCTGCCTTCCCAGCACTGCCTCCTCAGGTCTACACTCACTGAGTCCTTTTGCTGTGGTCAGCCTGCTGATCCACCAAGACTCTTTGTCAGTATTGTATTTGGTCTTTTTTTTTTTTCCTGGAGATGACTTTAGCTCACACTCCCTTTTTCCTCCCACACAGTGGTTTAGCCTTCCCCATACCCTGGCCAACTCTGACTCAGCCTTTTGCAAAGGCTCAAGGTGGAAGCTCAAGAGAAAGTTCTTACGGAGAGTGGTGTTTATTTTTCTACCCACCCACAGTAATCTGAAGTTTGTTATGCCAAAGGCATGGAATTTGTGTGGTCTTATTTGTTCTTCCTGTTGATCTGTATAGTTATGAGGCTATCTGGAGAGACTTGGATTTAGTCAGTTGCCCTTATAATGGGTCACCAGAAGCCCCCTTCCAAAACTTTTGACCCCTTATAGAGTCTGCTGAATTCAGTGCCCTTGCCACTCAGCTGCCTGATTCGGATCTTTTTCCTGAAGGCTTTCTCCTAACCTCTGGCAGAAAATCATCAGAAGTGGAAAACGTGAAGAAAAGAAGAGTACACAGAGCTTAACATTCAAAGTATAATATCCTTTTCACAGAAAATAATAACCTTCCCTGAAAATATTTTACAATTCATTACAATTCATGAAGCTGCACTATGAAAATCAAAACCCTGTCACATAAAAAGCTCTAACTACACATGTAAACAACGACATACTCTAAGTGGAATATAATGTTGGATTCATGTCTTTAAATTTATTTCATTACCAGCTGTATCGTAGCAAATGAAATGTTGGGAAGCTGAAATGAGAAGTGACTGCACTGCTTTCCTGGTTCATGAGTTTCATAACGTACATTTAAGGTGCCATCTCCTGGTGATAGCTTTTCCACACCTCTAAATGAAAGCATCCATTTTATCTTTGGCTCTTTGTGCTGAAATGGACTGCCATAATGGCCGCTGGCCCATTTATTTCTAGATAAATATAAAAAAATTTTAAATGTCCTGTATTATTATCAGTTAAACTATGAGTCTTCTGAATAAGGTCTGTGGATTATATCAATGTCAATTTCCTGGTTTGGATATTGCACTATAGTTATGCAAGATGCTAACATTGGGGGAGGCTGGGTGAAGGGTGCACAGGACCTCCTCATATATTTCCGTACTTGTAAACCTATAATTATTTCAAGTCTAAAGATTTTTAAGTTAAAAAAAAAAAAAAATAAGAGTTTTTCTTACCCTACAGGAAAAGGTTTTGGTTTGAAAGATCGAACAGTGCTCCTTAGTAGAGCTACAAGAGCAAGCTGTGCAGACATCTTGCCCAACAACCTCAATTCCTATTGCAGATGATGTCACCTATAAATATTTATAAATCGTGAAAGGCTCCATGTATATCTGAACAGTTTACTGCACCAATACCCAGTGCTATGAGAAGGACTGTCTTGGTACTTTGGCTGACAACTGTCCTAGGACTGCTGGTCTTAATTCTGACCCGCCACACTGGAAAATCCTTCTGACCAGGGCTCCATGCATTGTGCAGTAGTAGGCAGTGTGTAGTAGGTTGAATAATAGACTCCGAAGATGTTGTTGTTATTGGGTGCTATTGAGTCAGTTTCGACTCAGAGCGACCCCATGTGACAGAGGAGAACAGCCTCCAAAGATACCAGGTACTAACTAATTCCTGGAACCAGTAATAGTTACCTTAGTTGAGAAAAGGGTCTTTAGAAGACCAAAGACACAAGGAAAATGTTAGTCCAAGAGACAAAAGGACCACATAAACCAGAGACTCCATCAGCCTGAGACCAGAACAAATAGATGGTGCCTGGCTACCACCAATGACTGCACTGACAGGGAACACAACAGAAAGTCCCTGATGGAGCAGGAGAAAAGTGTGGTGCAAAACTCAAATTCACATAAAAAGACCAGACTTAATGGTCTGCCTGAGACTAGAGGAACTCCAGAAGATATGGCCCCCAGAATCTCTGTTAACCCAGAATTAAAATCATTCTCAAAGCTGACTCTTCAGACAAAGAACAGACTGGACTATAAGATGTAAAATAATACTTATGAAGAGTGCGCTTCTTAGTTCAAGTAGATACAGGAAACTAAATGGGCAGCTCCTGGCCGGAGGCGGGATGAGAAGGCAGAAAGGGATAGAAGCTGGTTGAATGGACACAGGAAACACGATTTGGAAACGGGGAGTGTGCTGTCACATTATAAGGACTGCAAGTAGGGTCACATAACAATATGTGTACAAATTTTTGTATGAGAAATTAACTTCAGCTGTAAACTTTCACCTAAAGCACAATAAAAAAAAAATTAAAAAAAGAAAAGTGTCTTTGCAGATGTGATTAAGTTAAGGATCTTCTGGTGGGGTAAATACCCTGGATTATATGGTTGAACCAGATACAATCACAAGTCTCCTTACAAGAGAAAGGCAGAGGGAGATTCCACCTGGACATACACAGAGAGGAGAAAGCAACCTGAAGATGGAGCAAAGAGATTTGAAGACGCTGGTCTTGAAGATTGGAGTGATGCAGTCACAAACCTAGGAATGCAGGCAGCCACCAGGCTGGAAGAGGCACAGGACTGATTCTTCCCTAGAGCTTCCAAGGGAGCACAGCTCTTCCAACACCTTGATTTTGGTCCAGTAATACTGATTTTGAGGCGCTCTGATGGTGTAGTAGTTAAGCACTCGGCTGCTAACCAGAGGTCAGTGCTTCGAACCCACCAGCTGCCTTGCAGGAGAGAAAGTGAGGCAGTCTGCTTCCATAAAGATTTACAGCCTTAGAAACCTTATAGGGCAGTTCTACTGTGTCCCATACGGCTGCTATGAGTTGGTATTTAACTCAACCACAATGGGTTTTGTTTTGGTTAATACTGATTTTGGAAATCTGGCCTGCAGAACAGGGAAAGGATGAATTTCTGTTGTTTCAAGCCACTGTGTTTGTAGTAATTTGTTATAGCATCCATAGGAAACTGAAGCACCATGGTTGGAGAAGCTCTGCTGCACTGATCCAAAAGGTAAAGAGGAGGAACATTTGGGCACAATGAAAGCAGTGCTGGACAGAGAGTCAAGAGGCTTATCTTCTGGTTGACCTCTGAAGTCCCTTCTAACACAAAGATACTCGCATTATTATTAAACTCTGCTTCCGTTACAACCTCTGTGCTCAATGAAGAAGAAAAATAGTCTTCCAAAATTAAGTATAAGTCTTTTCTATCTCATATTGCAATAGGCACATTCAAAGGCTAATTAAAGTCCATCCTTTTATCCTACCACATCCTGAGTATATAACCTAATTAGTTCCAAACATGCCTTCCCCATTCCGCATTATGTTAATATAATGTTTTCAAGGAAGTTGCAACTCAAAATGTGGTTTATGGGCCAGCAGCATCAGCACCACCTGGGAACGGGTTAGAAAGGCAGAATCTCAGGCCCTAAGCCAGACCTGCTGAATAAGACCCTGCATTTTAACAAGATCCCCAGGTGATTATACTATACACACTACAGTTTGAGGACTTCTGTTCCAAGACACTCAGGAAATCAGCAACATCTTGAAATGGTCTCAAACAGCTGAGCCTATGTTTAAAGCCACAGCCATAGACAAAAGCCTACCAAGAGATCTCATTGTTTTAAAAGAGCATCATAATGCGTGTACAAATACACACTCTGCTATTGCACTGGCTAGCAGGAAAGCATTCTGACATAATACATCCCACCAGAAACACTACAAACATGATAGTTTCTGTAAGAAATAAAGATGATGTCTTTTCCCTAATATTTGGTCAAATACAGCTTTTATTTGGGGCTCTCGGTTTGCCATGTTTGACGCTGTTTTCTTCAAGCAATCTTCTGCTGGTGCCAGCTGAGAAGGGCAAGCTTATCCTGGCTGGGTTTTCTAACTCCTACTTTTGCTTGCTTAGAAGTTAGCTGCCTCGTCTTCTTTGGTACCCAGTCTGAGAGCTCCGTGGGTGTGCACTGGGTTTGTAATTGCACAGAGACTGTCCGGGAACAGTTATGTCTCCACAGTTTCAACTGCCCATTTGTCTGGATCTCTATTACCAATGTTGTCAGTGTCACGAAAGTACATGAGGCAAACTTGACTGTTTCTCCTGACAACCATGTTTGCAACAACGCAGCATTCTGACCTGATTTCAGAGAAACACATAATGCATTTCTCCCATGTTTCCCTAGTTCTTCAGTTTACAATGTTTAGAGTTTGCCCTATTTTTTAAGGATTGAAGCAAAAGTTGGGGTCAATCTCCTTTTAGCCACTCCAGCCTGCATTCCACTGATGGGAAAGAGCATTCTTGAAGTTAATACATATGAACCTACTCATTTTTTTCATGTTTGTTTTTAAAGAAGATGCTTCTCTGATTTATGTTTGTCATTGGGACATGTGTGAACTCCACAAGAGCAGAATCCAGAAGAATAGCTAATTACTTGGAGAAAAACTCTTTGCTAATGACTGAATAAGAGATACAAACCCGACATCAAACTAACTTCAGTTCTAACTCTCTTCTCTGGAACGCAGCCTCCTGGGCCTGCAGACTATGCTATCGAAACCACAAACAGCAAACAATCCAGTGAATTGCCAGGGCTGGAGGATAAATACGGCAAGTTAAGTTTAATTCTCCTCACTTAGCGAGGGCAAAGCAGTGACAGGAAAAATAGGAATGGATTCAAATGCTGCCTCTTCTTCAAACCAAAATTATTTAAATATCCCTATGGCAAAAAAAAAAAAAAAAAAGTTTAGTTGATTGGGCATTTTCTTTGCTTTCTATTTCTTCCTAGGCAACCTGAGAAAGGAAGGGCTAGATTTTTAGGAAGGATAAACTGACCGCAAGTAAAATTATATAGCAAAGTCGAATTTATTTGCACTTGAGAATCATATGAAAGCTAGAGAGGGAATTACTTTTGCTCAAGAAGGAAGCTTTTCTAGTAGCCAACACCTCTGAAGTTGCTATTTTCTGATAAGTATTTCTTCTATCAGCATCGTATTTCATACCACGTATTTCTAGGACATACATCCTAATTAAAATTAGTATAAACCCGTTGCTGTCAAGTTGATTCTGACTCCTAGCAACCCTACAGGACAGAGTAGAACAGCCCCATAGGGTTTCCAAGGAGCAGCTGGTGGATTCGAACTGCCAACCCTTTGGTTAGCAGCCACGTTCTTAACCGCTGCACCACCAGGGCTCCACAATTAGTACAGACTGCATTACTTAAATGGTAAGTGGCCATCATAAAAGTGAAAACACCTTTAGTGATACAGATGGGTGTTTCTTTCAAAAACCATACGTGAAATGAAGGATGATGTCAAAAGAGTCTGGGTATTTACAGAGAACTATACAAGACTTTGTTGTAAACTATATCGTGCCTGTTGGAGATGAGGAGAAAGCAATTATCAGCCTGACTTTGGCAGGGTTGTGTCACATTGGCAAAACCATTTTCTGAGACTTGGTTTACCGCAGCATAAAATTTATAGTTACAGCTGCCTACCTGGTAGGGGGCGTCCCTGGGTAGCGCAAACCAATAAGCACTGAACTACTGTGGGTGACTGGAACCCACCCAGTAGTGCCACAGAAGACAGGCCTGGGGATCTGCTTCCGAAAGGTCACCACTTTGAAAAACTCAATGGAGCAATTCTACTCTGCACACATGGGAGCGCCATGAGTCGAAATGGACTCAACAGCAATTAACAACAAAAACAACCTGGCAGGGTACTTGTGAAGATTAAATTAAATTCTGTCCCCAAAATAAGCATGCAGTACTGTCCGGGTCACGGCAGGTACTCAGTTCCTAGTTTGTTGTCCTTTTTGTTAGCAACCACATTTGCAAGGGCTTTCCCTTTAGTGTGTAAATTATATGCTAATGAGGGGGGGAAAATCTTCATTGTTGTTAGATGCCATTGAGTCAGCTCCAACTCATGGAGACCCCACGTGCAACAGAATTAAAGTGGTCCTGCGCCATTTTCACTGTCGTTGATATGCTCCAGTCCATTGTTATGGCCACTGTGTACTCTGAGTGTCTTCCAGCCTAGGAGGCTCATCTCCCAGCACTGTATCGAACAATATCCTGTTGTGACCTATACAGTTTTCACTGGCTAATTTTCAGAAGTAAATTACCAGGCCTTTCTTCCTAGTCTGTATTACTTTAGGAGCTCTACTGAAATCTGTCCACCATACATGAACTTGGTGGCATTTGAAATGCCAGTGGCATAGCTTCCAGCATCAAAGCAACATGCAAGCCACCACAGTATGACAAACTGACAGATGGGTGGAGAGTGTCCTCATAACTTGCTACCTTCCTGTGCCTAAAATATCCACACACACAACCCCAATCCTCCATGAGGCTATAGCAAATTTGTCCTTGAGTTTGACTAATAATTATTTCTTTTTATCACCATCTTTACCCCTAAGGTTTGACCCAGTTGAGGGACCAGATCCCTCTCGTTCCCATCTCCAAAGAAGAGATGAACTCTGTTTAGCCTGCAGGAGGGAAAGCTTGAGGTTCCAGCCTAGACCAAGACACAGACACTGAGGACCTCACTCTGTAATGAAGTCCTCTAATGGTGTGAGGGCCCACAGAAAAACACAGAAGGCCTGAGGCTCATGACTGCTCTGTCAATGAATGCAGTTGAGGATCTGTCACAATGCATAGTTGAGAATTGACTCAGTAATAATTTGCATTTATGACTTCTTTTGAGTCTCTTCATTCATTTCTTAAATATCTTTAGGAACAAAATGTCATTTTTATATACCACCAGAAGTAATAACAACAGAAAAAAAATTATACAGTATCCTTAAGTAATGTATTTTTCTATGCCAATAAATAGTTTGATCTGTCCATAGATGTGACATGTACATATAGTAAACTCTGATTTTTCATAACTACTGGACTTCATGCAAGATACTTAACTTTTCGCTTTTCATTTGAAAACTAGGAATAATCATATCTATTTCACAGGGCTCTAGGGAAGATTAAAACAAGAGAGATATAACACCTTATACATGGGAGGTGCTTGAATGTTCCCTTTTATTTACTCACTTAACAAATATTTACTGAGCAACTACTATGTACTAATTTAGGTGTTGAAGGAATGCGTGCCAACAGACAGCTTACATTACAGTGGGGAGAGTCTAACAAATAAATAAAATATGTAATTTCAGATAATGATAATAACTATAAAGAATATAAAACAGGGTAATACGATAGTGACTATATCAGTTAGCTATTATTGTTGTTAGGTGCCAAAGAGTCAGCTCCAATTCTTAGTGAACCTACGTACAACAGGACGAAACGCTGGCCGGTTCTGCGCCATCCTTACAATCTTTGTTATGCTTGAGCCCACTGTGGCAGCCACTATGTCAATCCATCTGGTTGAGGGTCTTTCTCTTTTTTGCTGACCCTCCACTTTACCAAGCATGATGTCCTTCTCTAGGGACTGGTCCTTCCTGATAACGTGTTCAAAGTATGTGAGATGAAGTCTCGCCATTCTCGCTTCCACGGAGAATGTTGACTGTACTTCTTCCAAGACAGATTAGTTCCTTCTTCTGGCAGTCCATGATATAGTTAATATCCTTCACCAAGACCATAATTCAAAGGCATCAATTATTTTTCAGTCTTCCTTATTCATTGTCCAGCTTTCACATACATACGAGGTAGCTGAAAATAACCATGGCTTGGTCAGGTGCACCTTAGTCCTCAAAGTGACATCTTTGCTTTGTAACACTTTAAAGAGGTCTTTTGCAGCAGATTTGCCCAATGTAATAAGTTGTTTGATTCCTTGACTGCTGCTTGCATGGGTGTTGATTGTGGATCCAAGTAAAATGAAATCCTTGACAACTTCAATATTTTCTCCGTTTATCATGATATTGCTTATTGGCCCAGTTGTGAAGATTTTTGTTTTCTTTATGTTGACATGTAATCCATACTGAAGGCTGCAGTCTTTGATCTTCATCAGTAAGTGCTTCAAGTCCTCTTCACTTTCAGCAAGCAAGGTTGTGTAATCTGCATGTTGTAAGTTGTTAATGAGTCTTCCTTCAATCTTGATGTCGCGTTCTTCTTCATATAGCCCAGCTTCTCGGATTATTTGCTCAGCATACAGATTGAATAAATATGGTGAAAGGACACAACACTGACGTACATCGTTTCTGATTTTAAACTATGCAATATCCCCTTGTTCTGTTCGAATGACTGCCGCTTGGTCTAAGTACAGGTTCACATGAGCACAATTAAGTATTCTAGAATTCCCATTCTTTGCAATATTATCCATAATTTGTTATGATCTACACAGTTGAATGTCTTTGCATAGTCATTAAAACACAGGTAAACATCTTTCTGGTATTCTCTGCTGTCAGATAAGATCCATCTGACATCAGCAATGATATCCTTCATTCCACATCCTCTTCTGAATCCATCTTGAATTTCTAGCAGTTCTCCATCAATGTACTGCTGCAACCATTTTTGAATTATCTTCAAAAATTACTGTGTAACATATTATCTCAAAATTCTATGACTTAAAACAATAGCATTTATCTTTGTTACAAATCAGCTAGATGGTTCTTCTGGACTCAGCCAGGCTCACTCATTGTCAACTGTCAGCTGCATGTTGGGTTAATGACTCTGCTGATCCTGGCTTGAGTCTCTTATATTATGGGGATCAGGTGACCCTGGTTGAGACAATTTGGCTCTCCTCCGTGTGGCCTGTCATCCTCCAGCAGACCAAGCTTGTTACGGTTCATTCTATTGGCCAGATAAAATCTACAAAGCGTATCTAGATTCAATTGGTGGGAAAATCTACCTCTTCATGGGAGGAGCTAAAAAGTAATATTTTGCAAAAGCTGTGGCTATAGGGGGGATAAAGAATTGCTTCCATTGTTGCCGTCAGTCTATCCAGTGACTTTAGGGCCACTTTAAAGACACTGGTCAGAGAAGCTGCTTGAAGTAGGAGACTTTTGAGCTAAGAACAAGGTGGCCTAGAAAAGCCTTAAGAGAAGAGCCTTCCAGGTAGAGGAAACATCACATGCAGAGTCCCTAAAGTGGAAACTATGGCTTTCGCATTTTCAAGGAATAGACAAAAGGCCAGTGTGGCTGTCCTCTCTTCCTTCGAAGTTTAGGAGTCACTTCCTTAAATTGTATGTTTGGTGGATGACATCAAGACGAAGAACTTAAGAGTGGAAGTGGAAGAGCTACAGATACAAGAGTCTAGAAACCAGAATCAGGTAAACCTCCTTTTCCATGATCAAAGGTAATGTTATTGTTTCCACAGAGAACCCCCCAGACCACACAGAAACCCCGAACTTCTAAATACATCCCACCTCTCAAAATCTATAAAGGGTTATGATTTCCACATGTAATGCTAGACAGAGCATTTATTATTGCAGAAAACATTAAGCAGAAGTTCTAAAGTGGATCACTTCCATCCCTGCCACAAATACCATGGGGCCTTTCTTTCTAGGGCAGCTCTGTAGAATTTTCTTTAGTTTTATTTGATTATTTTTTGGTGCTATCCTCACAGAAATTTTCTTTCCAGTAACCCAAAGCAGAGAAAACTCTAATCTCAGTACACTAGGCACTGAGTTTCCAAAAATGGGAATGGAAACTGCAAGAGGAAGAGGGGCAGGTCAGGACAAAGCCAAGCTTTTGACCCATGTTCACAGAATATCCCCACAACCAGTAGTCTATTAGTTGCTTTAATATATAAGAAGTAAGGTCCTCAAATGAGGAGTTGAGAAGCTTGGGTTCTTGGCCTGGATCTGATCAAAAGAGAAAAGTGTATGTCTTGTTCATCTTTGTATGATTAGCTCTTTTGAGAAAGCATTATTGAATACTAAATGAATAGATGGCTGATTGGCTGGCTGGATGGATGGATAAAGGAAGGAGATTGAAGGGACAGAAAAGAGCAAGGACCAGAGTGAAATTATCCAAAGCCAGAAAGAAAGGTCTACTTAAGAGACGTTGCCAATGGATGACTAGTTTTCGTAGTGTGACCATGTACAGGATAGTAGATACTGAATTCATCTCCAACCAAATAATCATAACATCTCATAAAGACTGAAATTAATTATGTGACTTTGGGCAAGTCTCTCAAACTCCCTTGGGCATCAACTTTCTCATCTCTAAACCAGAACAGCTGAACTAAGTGATTTCTAGTTTTCTTTCTAGCTCTTACATTCTAGGATTCCATGATACTCACTTCTGAGTACAAGATCATTCCTAGTGATGAGAAAAACATCTCAGAAGCTTGGTCTTTGGACAGTGGCTCCTCCCGCCATTTTCTTTTTTCAAATTGGAGAAGATACTTATAAAACTTGACTCTTTGACTCATCAAATATTGAATTAGGCATGTTAAGCACATGGAATATTCACAGTGAGAAAAAAAAAAAAAAACTAAAACTAAACCCCTGTTCTCTATGGAGTTCTTGACTTTAAGTTTTGTTAAGTGGCCAAAGAATCTCTTTGGCAAGAGACTAATTCTACCCTTCACAACCCCTCAAAAAATCTCCCACTGACATATCTGCTGATTGGTCAGAATTCTTGTCCTTGTTTAAAACACCACTTCCCACTTTTCCCTCAGACAACTAACATCCTTCCCTCATTCCATGTGGTTCTGGTGTAAGGGGGTGACAGATGGCTGTCAATCACATCACTAAGTTCTATCACCAGACATAGGGGTGGGCATATGACCAGAGGTGGCCAATCATACTCTATTTCCCAGAATTTGTTTCTTGGATTGAGACACCCGGGGACAGAACTATTTTGAGAGCTAAGTCACCCAAGGGTAGCACTAGAAAGGTAGCTGAGGATGTTTTGATTCTAAGATTCCAGACACTGGTTCTCAAACTTGAATGTGCATCAGAATCTTCTTGAATGCTTGTTACATCATAGATTGCTGGGTTCCACTCTCAGAGTTTCTGATTCATTATGAAGTCTGATGTAGGAACTGAGAATTTGCAATTATAACAAGTTCTCAAGTGATATTGATGCTGCTGGTCTAGGGACCTCACTTTGAGAACTACTGATTCCCAGAACTGCACTGGATCCTTTCTTTTTATGACTCTGGTTTTTCAACTATTTCTTTGATCTGTAAACTATCTAGCATCTTTCTAATAAATTCTATTTTTAAGTTACTTAGGTTTAGATTCTATATCTTGTAATGGAATTTTGGCATTTCTGAAGCATAGGATGCTGTAGCACAATGCCTACAGTGTACTTGTCCAATCTAATACTTGTATTTGCCAAGGTCCATGGAAGCGCGGATGAACCCTGCCACTTATTACTCCCTCCCTGACTTCTCATCTGCTCTAACTGAGGCCCAGGAATTTCCTGCAGTCCTCATGCCCTCATCCCAGCTCTGCCTGAATTTCCTCTACTCCAAATGCTTGCTATCTAAGCCAGCTCCTACTTGCATAAACTCCCAAACTGGGCCTCATCCAGATGGGAACAGCCTTAGCTAAACCCACTCTTCCAGAAAGTCTCATGTTTTCTTCTCTCTTTTTTGAAAATAAACCTGATTTTGCTTATTTATTTAAATCTTGTTTTGCTTGTTTTGGATGTTAAGTTATGACAGTGGTCTTCTTAACAATGTTTTCTCATGATGCCCCCAAAATGAATACAACGAATACACATACAACACAGGATATTCTCCTACTCTGCTGAGAGTAGTTTCTTGAAATTCTGACAAAATGTTTCAGCCAGCTGCCTTCTTTCTTTCTTCTGAATTCAAGAGGGATATATCCTCAAAGCTAGGCTGAAGATATCTAATATTTGCGAAGCTTTGACAAGATACTACACTTCAGTCTCAGCCTGGGGACACAGAGCACCCCTTTTATCTAACTCCTAGTCCTCTGGGATCTCAGCTTAGATGTTGCCTCCTCTGGGAAGCTGCTTCCCTCCTCAGGACTGGCACTACCGTCCTACCTGTAGTTCCCACAGCAACTTCTTATTCCCCTTAGGGACAGCTCAAACAGAAATGAAAACCCCTTTCTACTTTTCTGTATCCCTCCTAGCCCCTGCTAAACCATAAGCTTCTTGAGGACTTTCTATTATACTTCCAATACCTAGGACACTGTAGATACTTGAAATATTTATTGAATGGTGTGTATATACAAAATGCATCAATCACCTCTCCCCACCGTCGATCCAAGGGTTATGAGTAGGGAACACCTCACTTGGCACTCCTGGGAGGGACATATGATCAAGGCCTGGTATTTTTAGCATCTCTGATCAAGATTCTGAGTGAAGTATTGGCCCAAGTGTAATTAATGAAACGGTTCTCTCAGAAAGTAGTGAAGCGAACAACCACAACTCTGAAATACCTCAAAACGATTTTTCAATAAAGGTCCTTTAAATTTCTGCCCAAGAAGAATTACATGTAGAGTAAGTCCCAAGGCCCTCTTTGGGAAGCCTATAAGCCAAATGTTCTCAGAGTCTCATGGCACACCTGGGCTATCAAGCGCTATCCTTCTAACTACAATCATTCAGGAATGAACCAATCAAGAGGTCCACGTGAGATTTTATCTGGGACCCTTGGCAAAGAGACTCCTCTTTCCACTGGGTTGGCCAAGCTTGGAGGTTCTGGTGGCCACCTCAGCCACCTCAAGAAAAGAGCTTTCCTGGGTATTAAGCCAACACAGAGAAAAGCCTAACTAAACGATGGGAGGAGAAAGAAGATTCTGATGAAAACTTTTGAGCTCCTGACTCTATCTATGCTTGAAATAAGAGTGTCCTTGAACTGTCCAATTTACAAGAGCCAAGATACTCCCTTTTTTTGCATAAGCCAGTTTGGGCTCAGCTTCTGCCATTTTCAACTGAAAAATCCTAAAAGTGCAATGTGCGGTATAGTATGCAATTAACATCCTTGGATAGCAGTTATTAATTGCCTGATTATAAAGACTTAGCAATTGGAACATAGCGACTCCGTGGGTCATAAAATTAGTTAACGGGAAGAATCAAGAATCAGAACTTGGTTCATCATGGCTACAAAAGCCAAGTTCTAACCACTATCTGTCACTGCCACCCACATGGGGAAAAAAAAGGCAAATTAATCCATAATATATTGTCAGAACACACAGCCTGTTTTGAGAACTCTTAAACTTTAGATCCATATAGTTCCATATGCAAGATGTGATGGAATGGGGTAGGGAAGGGAATTTTGTATGTTTCCTTACTTATAAAAGCAACATGCTACAGTTGTCTTTCATTGACTGTGAACCATGAATACTCACTTACCATAACACAGCTCCCCTCTCAGTGACTTTTAATCCTCCAGATTTCAGAGAATCAGGGATTTCTTGGACGTTCTTAGAGATTATGTTCTTATCCAGTGACGTCATATGCCATGAGGGAGCCTAGAGAGGGCAGACAAATTGGCTGTTAGAGGACACAAATGTAGAGAAAAAAGGGGCCAGGACTGGAATTCTCAACACTTCCTAACCAGCACTCCAGGGCTGTTTCCACTACAGTTCAGAACCCCTGTTGGATGGGCTGGTTCTGTCCACATTTTACTGAGAATTGCTAAGGAATCTCTGCCATTTACTGAACGCCTACCACATGCCAGAACTACGCGAGACACCCTCTGTTTACAAGCTCCGCCTGAGTTAGACTCCAGTGCTCCAAATACAACTTCTACCATGTCTTGGCCTCAACAAAACAGCTGGTACAACCTTAGAAGTCATCAAGTTCAGTGATTCCCAAATCTTTAAAAGAAATCTCATGAGAAATCCATCTGGTGGGGCCTTTGGTGTGCTCGGGGAAGTAGGAAAGTGGGTCCACATAGGAAGGGCCAACTAGTTTAGCCCCTCACTTAGTCCCGGAAGCACCTAATTCACATCTGCCAAAACACTATGGTTAAGGTGGATAAATGCTTAAGCATGGGAGTCTGTCGTACTTAGATGCAAATCCTGCTAGCTGGGTGACCACGGGCAAGTTACCTAGCTTCTCTAAGCCTCAACTTCCTCATCCATAAAATGAAGATAATAAACACACCTGCCTCAGAACATTGTTGCAAGAATTACGTAATTTTCTGGCACGTAAAAAGGACTCAATACACATTAGTATGTCTACCTATTGCACATGCATTTTTGACTAAAAGTCAATAAAAGGAGTGGCTAAGTTATTAGGACCCAAGAGACTACTGTTCCCTGAAATGTCTGGAAATTTTAATAACACTCCATATTTTCACCTTGTTTACTGGACACTTTGCCTCTGTAGATCCAGTCTGCAAGATCCCTAATTAATTTATTTTAAATTGGCTTTTCCCTTTCTTTAATGTCCAGGTACATCTTCATTACTGTGGCTGCTTTAAGGCCTGCCTGGATTAACACAGGTATGTTTATGTGCAGAACTGGCCTCATATGTACATAAATGCTAGTCAGACATGACCTGTCTGCCTTCCTCGCTTCTGCACACGTTGCGAACTTGCCTTACGTTCTTCTTCTGGACATTGTCCATGCTAATGTGCGTGAGTCCTTAACGGACTCCCTCGTACCTGAAATGATTCAATTTTCAGAAAGGCCTTCCATCCCCTATTCCTTCTATATCCTTCGGTTTGGGATTAACACAAATCCCACAGTGACAGGTAATACTTTATGCTACTTATCAAGCATTGCCTCTTTAATGTGAATCACAGAGTTGAATAGGGATCTGAAAAGATCTTTTGACTCATTGGTGATGAAAACTTGCTTAAGACTCGGGGATACCCTTAGAAGTTCTAAAGAGCAGGAAACTAACAGAAACTAGAGCTTCCAAAGGCAAATTTCTGCCCGATTGGGTATGAACAATTTTATTTAAAGTCTACCAGTGCAGTTAGGTAATGATGATGGAATTTAAGCCTCTTCTATTAAGAAATACTGGTGATATAGTTCGGTTCTCCTCTACCCAGTATTTGTACTCCCTTTTGCTGATGTCTTTTGTGAGTTGTAACTCTTTAGTCCATGCTTTTGATTCTGTATTATAAACTTCTTCTCTTATGATAGCCATATGAACCTTGTAATTCTCTGAAAGGGTTGTACAATTTGATTAGAACTTGAAAGGGCTTCTGGAATGTTACCAACCTGGCATCGTTCATCCGGTAATAGTTTCAGGCACTAACAGGCTAGACTGGATTGAATTAGAGGGTTAAACCTTCTGAGTGAACGATCCAAAACTTTTGGAGGAATAGTTAAAAGAGTGTTTGCCAAACTGAAACAGATACCTGTGGGTACAGGAAGGTGAAAGATCCTTTTACCTGGTTTACTGTTAATGGTATATCATTTATTTCATGGGAAGCATAATAAAATGGTTTCTTGAAAGGGTTATTACAAGACTTCAAAAATTTCAAATGTATGGTATGTTCTCCTATTCAAAAGCAGTATACCGTTGCTTGCTTTTGAATTTTTAAATATTTGCTATATCTTAATATACAGATATAACACAAAGTGTTATCTATCAGAGATTTGCTGAGCATCTAGGGCAGTGGTTCTCGAGTGGGGGCAGTACTGCCCCCTACAAGACATTTGGCAACATCTGGCAATCTTTTTAATTGTCCCAGCTGGGGGTGGGTTCTACTGGCATCTAATAGGTAGAGGCCCCAGACACTGCTAAACATTCTGCATAGGAAGAGTCCCCCACAACAAAGAATCATCTGGACCAAAACGTCAGGAGTGCTGAGGGTGAGAAACCCTTCCCTAGACCATATAGGATCCTGGAGGCAAAAGATCCTATTCTTGCTTTGAAGGTAGTTAGGGTCAAGTTGGATAACCAACAATCCTCCCAAGGTATAATGCTTATACGCAATGTACAAGATCAGTCTCTTACCCTGTATCTATCTATCCAACTGGATTGCAAAGCATTTGATGTCAGGGAACGTACTCGTTATTTGTCAGAAGGCCGTGGCTAGTTAACTATTCTTTGAGTTTTGGAAAGACATAGCAAAAGAAAATAGAGCTAAGTCTCAAATACTCAGCATAATACGGGTTGAAAGAAATCGTAGAAGATCCCAAAATCATGGTTGAAACAAAATGAGTCAAAGTGTGCCCAGCATGGATTTTATATAAACTCAGACAAAGTTATATCCAATATCTAAAAACATACTTACTCTTTTAATATGCATATATAAGTGATCAATAGCATGTAATAGTTAAACATTTAATATAAATTTCTTAACTAAAAATTGCCCCATATTAAAATGTTACTGCCTGTTTCTTAGCTAACCATATCTACCCCGCCTCTCCGTCTACGTATTAAAAAGGAGCCAGAAATAGACCATAGATGCAGTTGCCAACTATTTGCTCCTTTCCTTCTTTACCTAATTCTTCTATTATCATAGGCCTCACGGCCTTGGTGGAATCCCTGGCCATAGTAGTCCCCCTTTCCTTCCCTATGTGGCCAGCCTCTGCTTTCATCTCACGAAGGGCTGTGATCAACACCGCAAGTGTTTGATTGTGGAGAGGGTACCCTCCCAAATTATAATTCATAACTATGGTACTGATTATTCTGAAGTTCCAAGCTGTCAGTACTTTCTAATATAGAATTTTTACTTCTTGCTGATTACTAGCAATTTTAATTTTCTTCCAGGGTACTGCCTATTTAGAAATAAAATCTACAGTTAAACTACAAACCTATAAATCTTTCCCCAGATGATCAAAAGTTGACATTTGCCTTCTTCTGGACAATACAGATTTAGTTACTATGTAAAAAATAATCAGCTGAGGATAAGCTGAGACAAATTTCCTAAAGAAGATTGTTAAGCAGAATGTCTCTTTAAAAAAATCAGTAAACTAAGTTAGGTCTATATTTGTCTACATGGTTTGACACTGAAGCAGTAGGATGATACATGAATGCCTTACAGTTCCAAAATTCTATGATTCTGTCCATGGTCACTTTACACAATGATACTGGCACCTCAGTAAGAGCATGCTGCTGGTGTTATTGACCCTTAACCAGAAAAGGAAACATCACATTGAAAAAAGGTGTTTTCTTTTATGAAGAGGAGATGAAATATCAAATGCTCCAACTCCCTAAACAAAGAGATAACAAAATTTTCTCTGGGCTGAGAAGCTCTCACCTGGCTGTATGAATGATTCACACAACAAAAGTGTTGTCTAAATCCACTACTGGTTTCAGATCATACCCGTTTAATCTTTTGTAATGGCTTTTGGTAACATATCTGCCCACACATGAAGATTCCCAAGAGAACTCAAAATCTTATAATCACATGGAAAATATCCAAAGGGAAGATAATTGTTTGCGAGAGAGACAGAAAATCCCTTTAAAAGAATTAAAAATATGCAGAAAAACAGATATTATAGTCATTCAGTTTACAATACTTGAGAACATTGACTTGAAAACAAAATACTGAATTGCATACAGACTCAAATTTCAACATTTTAATAACACTAAAATAAAGGGATATATTTAAAAAAGTAAATTTCAGGACTATAAACCAAATATGTAGTCTCTTATAACTGGTGTCCCAGAAGGAGAGAAGAGAGAGAAGAGAGCAGAAGAAAAATATAATTGAAGAAATAATGGACAATTTTTTTCCAAATACGATGAAAGACATGAATATATGAATTCAAGAAGTTTAGCAAGATCCAAACAGGGTAAATACAAAGAAAACCACACCAAGGCACATCTTGATCAAAATGGTGAATTCTAAAAATAAACAGAAAATCTTATCAGAGAAAAGTAACATTATATACAGAGAACAACAATTTAAGACATTACTACCTTTTTGTCAGAAACAATTGAGGTCAGAATAAAGTGAAATACAACCTTCAAGAGCTCAAACAAAAAATAAACTATCAATCCAGATTCTTATAGTCAGCAAAAAAATATCCTTCAAGAATGAATATGAAATAAGGATATCTCCAAGTGAAAGAAAACTAAAAGAATACATCATCAGCAGACTTGCACTATAATGAAGGAAGCTCCCAAGCTAAAGGGAAATGATACCAAACAGAAACAATGAAGTTTTAAAAAAGTGTCATGGATTGAATTGTGTCCCCCAAAAATATCAGTCAGTTTGGCTGGGTCATAATTCCCAGTATTGTACGATTGTGCCCCATTTTGTAAATCCGATGTGATTTTCTTATGTGCTGTAAACTGTATCACTATGATGAGGGTATATGTGATTTCCTTATGTGCTGTGAACTCTGTCACTATGATGAGGTTATACTGATGAGGTTTAGATAGTGTCTTAATCCAATCTTTTGAGATATAAAAGAGAGAAGCGAGCAGAGACACATGGTAACCTCATACCACCAAGAAAGCAGTGCCAGGAGCAGAGCGTGTCCTTTGGACCTGAGGTTCCTGAGCAGAGAAGCTCCCAGACAAAGGGAAGACTGATGACACAGACCTTCCTCCAGAGCTGACAGAGAAAGCTCTCCCTTGGAGCTGACACCCTGAATTTGGACTTGTAGCCTACTGGACTGTGAGAGAATAAACTTCTCTTTGTTAAAGCCATCCACTTGTGGGATTTCTGTTAGAGCAGCACTAGATGACTAAGACAGAAAGAATAAAGAGCACTGGAAGCAGTAAATGTGTAGGTAATTATATTTAAAAAAAAAAAAAAATCCCCTTAATAGCTTTAAACACATATGAAAGTCTAAAGTGAAAAGTATAAGTGAGTTTTTAACATAAATTGATGTGATATATATGACAATTACACTATAAATGATGGGGAAGTAATACAGAGACTTAAATAGTTGCAAGTTTTTAACATTTTACATAAAGTGGTGTAATATCAACCCTAAATTGACTATGACAAGTTAAAGACCATTTCCCTCCCCCACAAAAAAATTCAAACAGGTTTAGCTAAAAAATCAGTGGTTAAATTAAAATGAAATATTTTAAATATTCAGTTAATCCAAAGGAAAGCACAAAAAGGAGAAACAACAAGAAACAAGGGGAGACAAACAAAAATTAAATATAAAATGGGAGACTTTAACTCCACCATTCCAATAATAAACTCCAAAAACTCATGAAATAAACTCCAATTAAAAGGAAAAATTTCAAAATAAAATTAAAAAGCAAGACCAAACTATGTGTTCTCTACAAAACAGGCAGGAAGTAAATGGATTGGAAAATATATGCCATGAAAACAGTCAGCCTAAAAGACTGAAGTGACTATATGAATACTGGATAAATAAAACATCAAGACAAAGAAAAAAAATAATGATAAAAGGATCAATTCATTAGAGAAACATGACAATGATACTTGTGCAAGTATTCAATTAACAGTTTCAAGTTCCATGAGTAAAAATGGTCAGAATTAAGGTGAGAAATAAATAATTCCATCATCGTAATTAGAGATTTTAATACCCCTTCCTAGAAATTAATAAAAAAGTAATTTTAAAATATCAAGAAAAACACAGAAAATCTCAACAATGCTATTAAACACTTTGTCCTAATTAACATTTATAGAACACTACACCACAAAATTGTAGAATATATATATTCTTTTCAAATGTACATCACACATTCACCAAAATAGACCATATTCTGGGCTATTAAAAAAAAAAAACCTCAATAAATTCCAAAGTTCTAAATTCTTAATGAGTATGTTCTCTGAGAACAATGAACGTAAACTAGAAATTAAGAACATATGATAACTAAAAAAATTCCAAATATTTGCAAATTAAATAATATGCTTCTAAATAATCCTTGGGTCAAAGAAAAAAAATCACTAGGAAAATTAGAAATACTTCACATTGAATGGACTTAAAATGTAACATATCAAATTTGAGGACTGCATCTAAAGCAGTACTTGAGAGAGGAATTTATAGCAGTAAATACTTATGGCAGAGATGAAAAAATACCTAAAATCAATTATGTAAAGTTCTACTTTAAGAAGCTAGAAAAAGAAGAGCAACGTAAACTCAAAGTAAGTAGAAGAAAGAGAATACCAAAGAGCAGAAATGAATAAAATCACTTGTTTGTGATATATTGTAAATAAAACTCAGTAGTGTAGAAAAAGAGCCCTAGTGGCACAGTGATGTGATATATTATATCCCCATATGACATGGTGATATGTCAATTGGAAAGCATATAGGAAAAAATGAATATTGATCCATTCCTCATCATACATAAAGATCAATTCTAGACTGTGCATGTGGAAGGTAAAATAATACAGATCCTGGAAAAAACACAGGAGAGTATTTCTATTGTCTTATGCTAGACAAAGATTAAAAAGCAATAATCAAAAAGAAAAACTAATAAATTGGACAATTAAAATTCAGAACTCTTGTTTAGCAGTACTGTACCATTAAGACGGAAAAGGTAAACCACTAAGAGGGATAAACTATCTATCATACATATATCTGACAAAAGACTTATATCCAAAATATATTAATAATTGCCATAAATCAATTTTAAAAATGATACGTCCATAGAAAAATGTGCACAAACTCAAATTGTTGTTGTAATTTTCCATTGAGTCAATTCTGACTCCTGACAACTCCATGCATGCATAGTAGAACTGCTCCATAGAGTTTTCAAGGCTGTGACCTTTCAGAAAGCAAATCACCAGACCTGTCTTCTGAAGAGCCTCTGGGTGGAATCAAACCATGAATCTTTTGGCTAGTAGTGGATCACTTAACTATTTGCACTACCCAGGAAATGCCTTATGATTCAAATAGGACTTTACGAAAAAGTAGATCCAAATAACTTACAAAATACAAAAATGTGCTCAGTTATCAGGAAAATGCAAATTAAAATTACAATGAGATATCACTTCACACCTATTAGAAAAGCTAAAATTAAAAAGACGGACAACACCAAGTATTGACAAGGATATAGAGCAACCAAGACTCTCACACATTCCTGATGGGAGTGCAAATTTATAATTGCTACTGTTGTTGTCAGCTGCTGTTCAGTTGGCCCCTGACTCATGGGAACCCCATGCACAACAGGATCAGGCCATTGTGATCCATAGGGTTTTCACTGGCTGATTTTTGGAAGTAGACTGTCAGGCCTTTCTTCCTCATCTCTCTTAGTCTGGAAGTGCCACTGAAACCTACTCAGCATCATAGCAACGCATAAGCCCCCACTGACAAACGCGGTGGCTGCACATGAGGTGCACTGGCCCGGAATCGAACCTGGGTTCATGCAGAAAACAGCTCGGCAGTATCAACTAAAACTGAACAATTCTACTCCCAGGTATATAGCCAACAGAAATGGACACGTGTTTATTAAAAGCCATGTATAAGAATCTTCATAGCAGCATTATTCATAATAACCCCAAACTGGAAATAACTCAAATATCCATCAATAGTAGAATGGATAAAGAATTTGTGACATTCATATAATGAAATTCTATACAGTGATGTGAATGAAGGAACTGTTGCTATACGCAACAGCATAGATGAATCTCACAAACATAATTTCAAATAATAGAAGCCAGACATTGGAAAGAAGACACACAAAATTCAGAAACAGGCAAAATCGTGTTATAAATCAGGGTTTGAGGCTAGTGACAGAGAAAAGGACATAATGGGGCATCTCGGATATTGGTAATGTTATATTTGTCTGCGTGCTTGTGTTGTTTTTCTTCCTTTTGTAAAAATGCATGGAGCTCTATATTTCTAATTTGTTCATTTTTCTATATGAATATTAAGTTTCAATCGTTTACTTAACAAAAAGTTAAAAGAGCTCTGAAGACATAAAGCACTGCGAGTGGATCTTTGGTTTCTGTCAAAGTTTGAAGAAGATGTGAAATCAAAGACGTTGAAGGTTGAGTTCCTCAGGAAATAGGTTCTGATTTGGAGAATTCTGTGCAGGACATTTATTAGGGAATGCTCTTGGAATCAACATCCGTGAAGAGGAGGAAAAAGAAGCAGGATTGCGCAGGAGAAGCTGGCCTGTGATGCAGCCTCAGTGAAGCCTTAGCCAACCCCATGGGGAGCTCTGGAACAGGATGGCCCTTCAGAGTTGTCAGAGCAAGAGAGCTGGATATCTAGCTTCCTGTATTGACCTGTCATTGGATATGGGCTGCCCTGGGAAGGGGTATAACCTTGGAGGAGACTCTTCAGCAGAGACAATTTTGGAAGAGAGCTGACAGCTGACAACCCTCCCCAGCAGCTGGATGAATAAATCCTTCAGTTCTGATGATGGAATCTGGGCATGCAGCAGAGAATCCTCAGCAAGATATTACCTGGGGAAAGCTAACTGCATGCTCTTATTTTGGTGACAGACCCTCAGCCTAGTAGACTCAGAAATTCCAGTTGGTCTGACCAAGGATTCCAACTCACCTTCACAAGGCTAATAAAGACTGGTAATATACAACCTCCAAACCAGTTAATTAATTTGCAGTGAGTTATTATGTCTGTCAAGATATAACTCCTGAAACACCAATCTATAATCCAAAGATTCTTACTTAGCATGGGAACAGAACAATTAAATGTGTCATTTAATTCGATAACCCAATACACGCAGAATAGAGTTGAGTTGAACTTGTGTCACTCTTTAATATACTAAAAGAGTCATGTTAGTCACATTATGGGGCAGTTAAATTTATTTCTCATGTACTTTAGGCTTTCTCACTTCCTCCTTGTCTGTAGTGATTAAAGCAAAAATACTCCAAAGCCTGGCCCTGAGGGGCATTCAACACTGCTTCCCTGAAGAAATCAAATGAAATAATGAAACCAGCAATGCATAAATAAATAAATCAGTTTCACCCTTGGGATACCAAGGAGGTCTTGCCACTGGACTTGTGAAAATCTCAGTTCACTGTGCTCTTTTATGCTTGACGGCTAGAATATAAAGCACCCCTATTTACCTGATGGCACTATAAAGTAGAGTCAGACTTAGACTATGTAATTAGATATGATG
This sequence comes from Trichechus manatus latirostris, assembly GCF_000243295.1. Lineage (NCBI taxonomy): Eukaryota > Metazoa > Chordata > Mammalia > Sirenia > Trichechidae > Trichechus > Trichechus manatus. The sequence continues at coordinate 14,879,204 of NW_004443985.1, forward strand.
AGCAGGCTCTCCAGCTAGCAAAAATGAAGAAGTGTGGATCACAGATATAACAAACATTCAGAAAGGAGCAGAGAGAACTGTGAATCCATATAGAGTATGTTAAGAGGAAGAAGTTGATAAATAGGTTTTGGGGGGATAAGGTGCTATTATTATTTCTGAAAATAACTCTTGTCAAGTTTAGAAGCTATTCTTTAAAATGATATTATTACTCATCAATGGACATAATGTACAACTAAACACAAAACAGAACATACAGTATGATTCCATTTATATAAAATTCAGAATCTGAAAAAAATTATGGAGATAGAGGTTATACTGGTAGTTACTTTTGGAGGGGAGTATTGACTGAGATGGGCATGACATGGCCCTCTCTGTGGTGCTGGAAATGTTATATTCTTGATATGGATGGTTACATCCAGCTATTAACTTAGGTCTGTGCACTTCTGTTGCATATAAACTGCGTACCTTGAAAAGAAGTAAAAACTAAATAAAATCAAATTATATTTAATCCATTCTTGTGTGTTGTGCTAACTGCCGTTTACTAAGCTGGGGAAAACAGCAAGCTTTTGGTAAAAATTTTGAGTAAATGCTTATACTTGATTCATGACAATCGCAGAATTTTAAAACTTTAGGATTCCATGAATCATTCACCAAGCAACTGGCATCTGTTACTTTCCTATTATGTGGTAGCTCTTCACATATGTAATTTATCTGAAATGCCATGATTATCATCTCCAATTTATAGGTTAAAAACATGAGCCTTAAAATGTATAAATGAGGTCACTGATTTGGTAGGTGGCAGAGGGATATTCAACCCTAGACTGACCACCTACAGGCCATTCTGTCGTCTTGTCCTCTCCACTCCATAGTCCCACGTTGCTGGAATCTGCTGGGATGGCACTGAATCCAAAGGTGCTTCCAAGTTCCCAAACCACTCCTCAAACTCCCTCTTTTTGAATCTAAAAGCACTTGATTCAAGATGATACTATGAATTAGCAGAAAAGTTAGTTTCCAATGTGGTATGATTTAAAGGATGTGAGAAGATTTCATCACCTAAACATACCTCATCCCAACCCCTGTCACTCCCTGCCTATCATTGCATTCTAAATACAACATGCATAATCAAGTAATTCCTTGGGATCTTAAAAGCTTTTTTGAACTTTGAGAGTTGTCCTTATTAAAATTCAAATATTCTTCATGGGTCTAGAAACGAGAAAGAAGGAATACAACAAGGGAAATCATCATACCCAAGCTTCGTCTTCTTGATAAACTTGCCTATGGCCAGATTTGTCCCTGTTCATCTGAATAATACCAATGAAGCAATTCTGGTGGCCCACTACCCACATTAGAGCCTCAATTTCTGTAGCAAGGTCATGTACCATTACTTCAGTTCTGAGCACGGTGTTGTAATGGTCTTGACACTTGACGCTAAATCACGAACATTTAATCAACAAGCTCTTACTGAGCACCTGCTATGTATACCTGGACTTATGCTTGGTTCTTATGAATTAGCAGCAAATAAGGATAGGAGATGTCCTGCCCTAAAGGAATGTATATTCTAGTAGGGGCAAGAGCCCTTAAGTACCAAACAAATAACAGTAATTACAAAATAGTAATTACAAAGTCAAGAAACCAAGGTGGTGTAACAATTAAACGCGTGGCTTCTAATTGTAAGGTTGGCAGTTCAAACCCACCCAGTTGCTCTGAGAAAGACCTGGCGATCTGCTCCTGTAAAGATTATGGCCTAGGAAATCCTATGGGGCAGTTCTGCTCTGTCACATGGAGTCACTATGATTTAAAATTGACTTGATGACATCTAACAACAATTACAAAATCACAAAAATTTAAAATTACAAGTATACTTATAAAATTGAAATCAGCACTGGGAGGGAAGCATATTGGTGAGATTAAAAAATAACGGGAAGGTCCTCCCTTAGACTGGGTGACTTCAAATTGAGATTTAAAGACCTGTGAAGAGCAAACGGAAGACTTCCAGTCAACTGTCCATTGCTTGAAGAAGGCCCCCTGCTGGGGGATGTTAGTCACTCCATTGTCTATGTTTAACCAAAGTACAGTGCTTTTCTACTTCATGTATGTGAAATTCTTTAAACAATACCTTCATGACTAAAAAATTGTAAATTCTTTCACTTGCTCCAGATTTTCTCTACAAATGACATTCCCTAAGTTTGCTCTCAATAAAATGGCCATAATCAATTATGGTGCAATTTAAAAGGCAGGAGGGTTTAGTTGGTAGTGTTTAGAGAAAAAGACTAATTAATTTGGCAAAGAATGTGCGGCAAAAAAAAAAAATCATTAGACAGCTAAGAGAAGTGAGGTAGATTCAAATTCAGGAAGAGAAAGGCAAGTGGAAGAGAAACGCAGAGAGAACAAGAGCATCAGTTCCCTGAGTGTGCAGGACAGGAAAGGGTAAATCGCACCCTCCGGAACATTCCTGTAACAATGTAGAGTAAGACCTCAAAGAAAAGCCAAAATCAAAAATGGCAACTGGCACTTTAATAAAGGTTATGTGGAGTGGGAAAAGCGAGTCCCACTGATTTTATCTTGAAAGTAAGAAACATAAGGATTGTTTGAAATTACTATGGATTAATTAAATATAAGTATTCCTAGCACTATCAGCTATCCTTGGAACCTTCCCTAATCTTTTAACTAGATCCCGTATAACGGCTCTCCAAATTCTCTCTGGGCAAATGCTGAGCTGAGCCGTTCTCACTTAGGTTCCTCACGCAATTATAGTCAGCTACCTGGTAGAGCGTCAATCAGCCAAAGGCTCAGCTGAGCTGGACATCCAAGATGGCTCACTCCCACGGCTGGCAGTTTATGCTTGCTGTCGGTGGGGGCTCAGCTGGGGTGTCATCCAGAGTGCCCACGTGTGTCCTCTCCAGCGTGACAGTCTCAGTGTAGTTAGACGCTACATAGCAGCTGGATTCTACCATCGTCCTCCAAGTTTCTAGGCCTGGGACAGTAAATCCCAATTATCCTTAACCAGGAGATGGCTCTAATAAAAAATAAAGGGAAGGGGTATGAGTGATAGTAAATGCAATCCTGTATCAAATGCACTTCTCTGCAGGGACATGCTGCAGAATCAAACTAGGTGCCTTTTTTAGGAAATACAAGACAAGCTGCCCACTCAAAATACCTGAAGTAGGAGCACAAGATTCATATTCGTATTAAGAGAAAAAACAGATAGCTATGCCTACCTTGTTTGACTAGAAAACTTTTAATGCACCAATAAAATGCTGGTTTGTCAACGTGGCATCTAAGCCCATAAAGGACAGTTGTTGAAAGTCTTTGCACATTCAGATTAAAATAAAACTGCTGAACAAAAGCTATATTGAACAGAGACCTAAACTTGAAAAGCTAGAGGGGGCTTTATATGCGTGCTTTTAGTGACATACTTTGAGACTATACCTATCTCTGGTTCACTGCTTATTGAAGAGCCAGAAGTTTCTATGAGCAAATGCATTTGACTGAGCTGTCTGCATTTCCTAAAGGATGACTTTCCACTTTAAAGAACACTGAATTCACATCTAAAAGTCAATGTTATCTGCTGAAAAACAGTAAGCTGATCAGAAAGTGGGCAAGTGATTTGTTTTATTTTTGAAATTTATTCTCTCATAGTCTAGGAGGCTACAAGTCCAAATTCAGGTTGCCAGCTCCAGAGGAAGGCTTTCTTTCTCTGTCAGCCCTGGAGGAAGGTCCTTGTCATCAACCTTCCCCTGGTCAAGGAGGTTCTCAGCATAGGAACCCTGGGTCCAAAGGATGCAGTCTGCTCCCGGCACTGCTTTCTTGGTGGCATGAGGTCCCCATGTCTCTCTGCTCGCTTCTCTCTTTTATATCTCAAAAGAGATTGGTTTAAAACACAGTCTAATCTTGTAGATTGAGTCCTCCCTCGTTAACATAACTGTACTAATCCCATCTCATTAACATCATAGAGGTAGGATTTATAGCACATAGGAAAATCACATCAGATGACAAAATGGTGGACAATCACACAATCCTCGGAATCATGTCCTAGCCAAATTGATACACATATTTTTGGGGGACACAATTCAATCCATGACACTCCTTCTGAGGAGGCGTACGGCAGAGGCCCCACAGACAGAGCAGGTTACAGAGGAGAGGGCAAATGAAGGAGTGGTCCATTATTGGCCAGATTTTCCTATTTCTTCAGTGAAGCTGGAGAGCTGGGATTTTATGTAAAATTTCTATGGCCCATGGAAGGGCAGAAATGTTGAGGGTCATTTGAGAAATATATTTAACAGATAATAATTTTTAACAATGTGAATAAACCTGAATTAATTTTCATTAACTCCAAGGGTAATGCCATCAACTACCTGATGTGACCAGAAAATCAGCAACAATAGTTCCAGTCAAGTATTTATTTCAAAAGGGAAATTTTCAAACAGCATTTTTTTCCTTTCAATACAGTGATGCATCTGTTTAAAGCAATTTCCAATTGAATAGAATTTCCTATCTCGATTTTGCATTCTATTTAAAGTGTAGATTTGTATATATGAGCAGTCATACTATTTAACAATGGCATATAACTCAAATTTTAGAAGCAAAATACTCAGAAAAAATTAAATGCTCTGCTGTATAAAAAGATTCATAAGCCATTGTTCTGTCCGAACATCAAACAAAAAAATACAGAATTTCCTAAGAATGTGACTTCATGACTTGAGCGATAATGACCTTGAACTAAACACATTTTGTAGAAATGACTACTGGGATCAGGGACTGTTCAGTGAAAATGTGTCCCAGAAGCACCACCAGATGGCAGGAGAGGAGAAAGAAAAGAATTCCAAACTTGAAGAGATGATCAGCTTCCGTGCCAGGAAATGATTTTTAAAATAAATATTTGTCTCCTAAGCTGTCAGCTTACTATTTCCTTCTCTGTACCTGTTGTGAGAGCATATACAGCCTCTGACAATAAGTCAGGAGTTCAGGACATTCTGCAAAAACCTCTGTAGCGGAAGCACAACACATCTCTTAACTGACATTTGGCTTATGGAAAACGCCTGTAAGTTATCAAGCCTACTAGGCATGGGGTGCTCTGGGATCTGCCTTGCAGTCCTGGTTTCACCGGTAACCAGCAGTAAGATGGGGGCCAGGCCTGTGACGTGACCTCTCTGGGCTGCAGTTCCCCACTTCCTTTTAATAAAATTGAGGGGATCAAATACCATACAATATTCAAGAGCTCAAAATTTAAAACGAACTGAGGGTATCCTTCAAATGAATATCGCTCTTGTTCTTTTATTTTAGGCAATATTTTACATGGTCTGTGCTGCTAACCAAGTTCTGTGAATCAGATGCCCTGTCTCAGGGTTGCCACACTGCACAACTCCAGGGGCGCTACTCACATATACTCTATGGGAACCGAGCCGCCTGTAGCTGTGCCGTGAACCTCCGGAGCAGCTGCGCTCAGCCGCCCTGCCCTGTTGAGCTGCAGGCTGAATAGCTCAGTGATACATAAATTCTCTGAAAGAGTTTAAAACAACCTCAAACTGCAATTCCTTTACAATATCCCTGGGGAATTTTTTCAAAAGGAACATATATGTCTGTGTATGAGAGATACATTACATTATATTACATTGACTTAAAGTCAGAGGCTTTGAGTTTGAATATCTTCTTTATTCCTTACATAGGTGTGTGACTTAAAGCAAATTACTTAAATACTCTGTCTCAATTTTCTCATCTCTAAAGTGGGGTTACTAATAATTTCTACCACGTAAAGCTGTCGTGAAGACCTTTTGGGGAAGTGGTTAGGAGCTCCGCTGCCAGCCAAAAGGTCAGCAGTTCAAATCCACCAGCGGCTCCTCGGAAACCCTATGGGGGCAGTTCTACTCTGTCCTATAGGGTCTCTAGGAGTCGGAATTGACTCAAGGGCCAACAGGGTTTAAAAAATTCACAGGCAACAGACTCTTTGGAACTCTTACCTTACATAATAGTGAACATTTTTAAAAGCAGTTACCTTCCTTATTAAAAATAATTGCTGTTCAATATTTAAGGGACTTTTACCATTTTATTGTCAAAATTATTATTATGAATACCAATTTCACAGGTTTCCTTTTGTGTTTTGGAGTTAATATAATTTTTACCAAGTCTCAAGCCTTTTCATAGTTTGTTGAAAAGCCACAGACCCGTAGGACTATCCTGTAGGCTAGTGGATAACGCATCCCTTACGGTGAAGTTTAAATGAGATAATCCACATGAAGTACTTCAAACTGTGTTGACACATAAAAAGTGTCATCATCTTGACTTCATAACTTCTGAGGATATTTAAAGACATAAAAGACCAACTGGAACCAGGATGTTGCTAGCTAGCTAATGGCTCTTAATCCTGGCTGCATATTTGAAACACCTGCATATTTAAAAAATCCTGATGCCCAGGTCATTTACAACAGACTCTGGGGCTGGGACCTGGGCATTTACAACAGACTTGGGGGTTGGGGGGGGGGGAACCTGGGCGTCAGTTTTAATTCAAGCAGGTGATTCCAATGTACAGTCAAAGTTGAAATCACTGAGCTAAGCTGAGAGGTAAACATCCTCCACATGCCTCTACAATCACGAATTATCCTCTTTGCAGAACACTGAAAATGCTTTCTTTTAAAGCAGTGATTCTCTAAATGAAGTTCCCAGATCAGACCAGCAACATCAGCATTACTTGGGAATTTGTGAGAAAAGAAAACTCTCAAGCCCCACTGAATCAGAAATTCTGGGGGCTCCAGCTGAGTTTAAACAAGGCTTCTGATACACACTAAAAAATTACTGCTTCAAAGAAACATGTCTGTGCTGTGTCAACTCTCAGAACTTCATAAGTGATTATTTATTGAAATTCTAGGACAACAGGGCTTATAGATACTCCATGATTATCTGGGTCACAGCACAAGAAAACCAGGGCCTCAAACTGGTTCATTCCGGTTTGAACCCTGCTGAGAATTTGCATTTCCACCCCAGATATACCAAATCGGAATCTACAGTTTAACAAGATCCCCCAGGTGATTCTTATAATAAATTGAGACCCAGTGCTCTCCTAGTGGTTCTCAGAATTGATCCCTAACCAGCATCATTAGCATCATCTGGGAACTTGTTAGAAATGCAAATTCTCAGCAGGGGTTCAAACCCAACCGAACAGGGCGGAAGCCCTGAAGAAAATTCATTTTCTTCAAATGGTTGACAAACAGGTTCTTAACACCACCTACTCAGGCAGCAGTCACACTCAGAACAAACAGATTTAGTTTGTCAAACATGTCTTTCCTTGTATTTATATTAAATTCCTCAGATTTATGTTAAACCTCACCAGTCCATGCTCCAAGTCTTTGGTGGGGGGGTGCGGGCTGAAGTTGAAGTAAGGAGGGTCAGAATTTTTTCTCTCTCCATAATCTTTTAATCTATGATCTGTAAATTCCCTTTTCACAAAAACTCTTTAAAAACCTCTCTTAGGAATGGACCACATGAACCACAGTCTCCATCAGCCTAACCTCAGAAGAACTAGACGGTGCCTGGCTACCCCCACCGACTGCTCTGACAGGGATCACAATAGAGGGTTCCAGACAGAGAGAGAGAAAAACGTAGAACAAAATTCAAACACACAAAAAAAGACCAGACTTACTGGTCTGACAGAGACTTGAGGAACCCTCGAGACTATGGCCCCTGGACACCCTGCTAACTCAGAACTGAAGCCACTCGGAAGTCCACCTTTCAGCCAAACATTAGTCAGGTTTATAAAATAAACGGTAACACATGTGAGGAACGTACTTCTTAGTTCAATCAAGTATAGGAGACCTAATGGGCAACACTTGCCCAAAAGCAAAGGCGAGAAGGCAGGAAGGGACAGGAAAACTGGACGAATGGACATGGGGAACCCAGGGTGGAAACGGGGAGAGAGTGCTGACAACACTGCAGAGATTGCAACAAATGTCACAAAACAATCTGTGTATAAATTTTTGAGTCAGAAACTAATTTACACTGCAAACTTTCACCTAAGACACAATAAAATGAAAAAGAAAAAAAGAAAGGGTGTAAGCTAAGCGATCTTTAAGCTCCCTTCTGGCTTGAACATCCTATAGTTCCAGAACAGACACAACCTCAGTCCAGTCACTCATTTTATTTATCCAACAATTGCTGAACAAAATTACTGGTGCAAAGTATGCCATTAAGATCATAGGAGCTGCAGCGCAGAGTGGGAGGATGGAAACTGTTATGGATTGAATTGTGTCCCCCAAAGATTTGTGTTGTAAATCCTAACCCCTTATACCTGTGGTTAGGATCTCATTTGGGACTAGGGTTTTCTTTGTTATGTTAATAAGGCAGTATTGGTTCAGTGTGTGTCCTCAGTCCATGTCTCTTGAGCTATAAAAGAGCAGATTAAGCAAGGAAGCAGAGATTATGGAAGGGTGATGCCGTGCCATGTGAATATCACCAAAGAGCCAAGGAACAGAAGCTGAAGAGACAAGGACCTTTACCTGGAACTGACAGAGCCAGCACCCTGAATTCAGATTTCTAGCCTCCTAAACTGTGAGAAAATTTGTTTGTTAAAGCCAAAAAAACCCACTTCTCTTAGTATCATTTTTTCTAGGTGTCAGGGTTCATGAGCACTTCTCTGACCCTTCAGATAACCTTCCCCCTTTCTAAAAAAACCAAACCAACCCATTGCCTTCGAGTCAATTCTGACTCATAGCAACCCTACAGACAGAGTAGAACTGCCCCATAGGGTTTCCAAGGAGCAGCTGGTGGATTGGAACTGCTGACCTGTTGGTTAGCAGCTGAGCTCTTAACCACTGCACCACCAGGGCTCCTTTCCCCCTTTCTAGGAGTGATTTACACCCCAAGAGTGTACCTGTACCCAGTGGAGAGTTTTGCTTTGGCCTCTCACTTGAGGCTACCTGGCAGATGTCTCCACTGTTCCTTACTGCCTCCTGCTTTCTTTCACCTGTTCTGTGGGTTTCTTATCAAATCAGGCTGCTTTCATTTTGCATTCGCAGTCTCATCAAATGGCCCTATTGAATGCCATCTCATTTATCAGCTCCTCCAATGATTCCAATGTGTCTGAAGATTGCCTTTCAAAGCACTACTAAGCCCTTCCAATCTGGCCACAATTTAGAAACTTTCAAAGTCGCCTGACTGCAGTTCCATAGGACCACGGCTGTAATCTAAATAATGAACTACACCTGGCTGTTCTTCTCTCAACTCTGTCAAAGAGTTTCCCCAAATCCCCAGCGTGGTTCTTTGGGCTTCTAATGGATGGGTACATGTGCCCCAACATCCCCTTCAGTATAACCTCTACCTCCTTCTTTCTGATGGTTCCACCTAGAGCAATGACTCAAATCTGACTGCATATTGGAAAACACAGGGTTCTTTAAAGAAACAGCACTGATGTTTGACTCTCTGTCTCAGACATTCTTATTTAATTGGTCTGGAATGCAACCAGGGCATCAGGAATTTTTAAAGCTCCTCAGGTGGTTCTAATATGCAACAAAGCTTGGGAACCACTGGCCTAGAGGGAAACCCACCTGCCAAAATGGCTCCCACGCCCTCCTATAAATCAGTCCACTCTGAAGGCCAACTTCCTGGCACTTTGCTGCCCTCTGCTGGCTTCTCTCAGCAGAGCTTCATCTCCATCATCTTAGAAAACTGCAAAGAACCCCTTTGGCATAAAAGTGATTGCAAAAGCAGGTTGCAGGCATTCAAGAAATGTAATATACTCTAACTGTCCCTTTTTTACTCCGTTTTTGTTTTGTTTTTACCTACAACAGAATCTGGACAGGAAATCAGACTATTTTCTCTAGCCAAATGCTGATTTTCTTGGCTAAGAGTTACTAAAGACCGGGGTAGGTCAGGAAGAGGAGAAGTGTTGGCTGTGAGCCCCCGAATGGCCTCAGTGACTTAGTGTGCTGGGAGCTGAGGCTAAAGCCAGGCTTATATCCCTGTTTCTATTTTACCACCAGGGAAGAAATGAGAGTCAAGTTTAGAAAATGTCCATTTATGATATTCAGTCACAGGGTAGCTGTATTCTCAGGGCCAGCTCTTTTATCAGTAAGAGTAAGTCCAAGCCTGGGAGGGATACCGCAGCAGGAGAGACAAAAAGTCAAGTCTTACCCTTTAGCGCCGCTGGAAGGGCCAGGATATTCTTCCAGGCACTGGGCTTCTCATAGCGGTTGTATAGGGGCTCAAAATGCTGCTGCTTCTGCTTGCTTAGCTTGGTAAAGTCAGAGCCCTTGAAGGCTGAGGCAAACTCCACAAGCCACCAGGGATCGATGGTGGTGCCCTTACGCATGTACTCCTTTGTGGTCAGCACCAGCTCGTGGTACACCACCCATTCCAGTTGTCTGCTGAAGACTGCACTAGGACAGATGTAGACCACCTGCTGGTCAGTCAGTGTCTGGTGACCCTCCTGTAGGTCTTTCCTGGCAGCGTTCCAGAAGAATCCATTGAAGATGGCCTTCTGCACAGGGACTGTGGGCTTACCACAGGAGACGACATCCAGTTTGTGTCTGCCCACTATGCCTAACATCTCTTGTGGATATCCTGGGCCTGGTGCAGGGAATAAGACTGGATAAAGTTCTCATATGCACTATGCACTGGAGAATTTGTCTTTCCAGGAGTTGTATGCAGCCAGCAGGGTGAGGTGGTCCCCTTCTGTCTGGTGGAATTTGGCCTTCTTCTGATTCTCGAGGACTTGTTTACCCTTCGACCGGTAGAAGACATTCTGCACAGATAGCGCATTCACGGTGGTCAGCATTTCCTTATTGCATCCGAGATGCACAGGCATGATCAGCATTTTGCACGGAATTGGCTCCAGAGGGCACTCTGCCATCCTGTGGCCAAGGCGAGTGAGCAGGCCCTTGTCATCCAGAGCTCCCAGCATGTACAACTACTCAATGGCTGTGATCAAGGTTTCCATTGGTCGGGCACCCAGGAAGTCGAAGGACAGCAGGTCATCGATGCCTATGGCCTTGAGAGAGAGCACTGTGCTTGCTAAGTTGGTTCTCGGCATTCCCAACACGTTGGTGGTGAGCATTTCGACTCGGTAGGCACGTTCCATGTACAGCCTGTAGCCCTTCCCTGGGCCCGTTCTCCCATCTCTGCCAGCTCATTGCTTTGCCTGAGCCTGAGAAACAGGCATCACCAAAGAGCTGCTCAATTCCTGTCTTGTAATTACATACTTTCTGCTTCACAAATCCAGGGTCCACCATGTAGTAGATACAATCGATAGTCAGCGATGTCTCCGTGATGTTGGTGGCAAACACAACCTTTCTGCTGCCAGATGGAGCAGGGTCAAAGATTCAGGTCTGCATCTCACTGAGAAGGGTGGAGTACACCTGGAGGATAATTAACTCAAACATCAGGTGCCAGGGATTTCATTAGCTCACACACGATCTCACAGGAAGTGTCGGTCTCCTCCTGACCCATCAAGAAGATCAGGATATCACCTGGTGGTACTGTTAAGTGGCTCTGCATGACAGCGATCAAGCTGGCATCCAGATAATCTGTCTCAGATTCCTCTGTGTCCATCACATTCACTGGATAGACTCTACCTGAGATTTTGAAAGGGATCGCTTCATACAAGTAATGAGAAAACTTCACTGCATCCAAGATGGCTGAGGTGACAATCAGCTTCGTGTCCTGCTGTTTCTGAACCATTTTTTTCAACAATCCAAAGAGCACATTGGTGAGAATTTTTCTCCCATGCACTCCGTCCAATCAGGATCTGCTTGCCATGGACAGCCTGGAGCAGCTGCTCCTTGAGTTTGTAGATGGGCAGACTCTCCCTCTGCTCAATGATTGACATCTGGGTCTTTTTCCCATAAGACACTGTTGCCCCCAAAGGCATGCTTCTTCCACTTAGGAATGTCATTGAGCATCATCCCAATACCCCTCATGTTGGCAGCAATCTGCCTGCCCTCCACATCAGGCGAAGGATCAACCCAGTATTTGCTGAGTTCCATACGAATAGAATTCATCTCAGCTTCCCGTTGGGCTTGCTTGAGTTCCCACCTTTCTTTAACCAAAGCACTCTGCATCATGGCTGCCTGGGAGAGGGAGCCATCTGGGCTCTTAACGATTTTCATGGGGCTCATGCCCATGCTTCGTTTGTTGTCCTTCCTCAGGAATGGAGGCTCTACCTCAACCAGTTCAATCTCAAGGTCTTTATCTTTATCATTCAACCTTAGGGAGAATGCTGGTCTCTTCATCAAAGTCTGGAAACTCTTCTTCAGAAAGGGCATTGGCAACAATCATCTGTTTGAACTCTCACTTGTCTGGATCAAAGACGGAACAGGCTGCATAAGCTCAATTATCACCACCGCAGAATAACTGATTCCCACCATTACTAGCCCCCAACTTTATCTCATGATATTTCTTCTTCTTTCTCTCCCCTTCTATTCCACTCCCTATAAAAGTTTAACTAAAGTTTCTCCTTGGTGGGTGGTAAAACAAATCGATAACCCTCAAGGATTGCCAGTAAGAGGTTAACTCATCTGGGATGTGACAATCATGACCACCGCAAAGAGAAACTATAATCCTGCCTGTATAAAACCTTCAGCCAGTCTCCAATTCGAGCAGACAGGTTTTCTGGAGGAGCTCATTCCCCTCTGTATCCTGTGTATCGATATACAATAAAACCCTCTTGCTGCTCGCCTCACCCGTCTCAATATTGGCTTTTGCGGCAGGCAGCTTAGATCCGCATTTTGCAGTAACAAAGGTGCGGGTGAAGCACTTTAGCTCCAGTAAGTCATCCTCCACTTCAAGGGCACTGAGGAGGGAGAGATGAGTGGGTCTGTCAGGATTCCACATTGAGGTCTCCTTATTGGTCACCCCAACAAGATTTCAGCATTGATTTCTGTTCAGATCTTCTCCAGTCTCTTGATCCACATCCTTCACACTTAGTCTGGTCTTGGTCCCAGTGAAGGACAGAACTTTGACCTTGACCCTCTGGCCTTTGCTCACCACATCAGCCATACCTTTGCTCACCACATCAGCCATACTGGCCATGAGACCTTTCCTCTGGATCTCAGAAATATGCACCAATACTTCCCTAGTCCCTCCAGCTGCACAAAACACTCAAAGAACATGATGCTGGTAACTTTGCCATTGTAAACGCTCCCGATGGTGGGCTCCTCTAGGGGAGGGTGGTTCACATACTTATCCCTCAATCTGTCCAGATTCCTCTCCCCATACTTGTCCTGGTTTTTGGGGGGGACTTTGACTTCTGTTCCTGGACCAATATCTAGACTTCCCTTTACTTCTCTACCAGGCCCTGGAATGTGATCGAGAAGGGGACCGGTGTCTCCACTTATGCTCTCTATCTCAGTCTTGCTCTCAGCTCTGGCTCCATTTCTTCTTTGTCCTGTACCAGTGCTCATTGTCTCTCTGCTTCTCCTGGCCTGCTGCGCTGGGCATTAAGGCTGCCAGTTCTTTCAGGATGTCCATAGCAACTTTCACATCATACTCGTCCGACAGAAGAGACTAATCATAGTCAACAATTCTCCTACTTATGGATTATTGTGCAGTCTTCAATCAGAAATAAAGCTTTGTGAGACCATTGCTCTGAGTATTCCTCCTCTAGGATGGCAGAAAATGGAGTACAAAAGTTTTTCTGAACTTACAGACCAAAACTGATGAAACCCATTGCTGTGGAGTCCATTTCAACTCAGTGACCCTATAGGACAGAGTAACAGCCCCATAGGGTTTCCAAGGAGCAACTTGGTGGATTCGAACTGCCAACCTTTTGGTTAGCAGCAAAATCTCTTAACTACTGTGTCACCAGGGCTCCAAACTTAGTGACAGAGCTGCAGTAATTGTTAAGTGTTCAAGCATTTCCTTTTCTCTGCTTTTGACTATTACTCATGCTGTACTTTATTACAACAAATATAGCAGTAATATTGACTTTTTTTTTTAGTTCTTACTATCTGTCAGCCAGTTGTGAGTCATCCCCTTTCATCCCTTAACAAACCTATTATTCGTATTTTAAAGATCAGGAAGATGTCTCAGAAGAATTAAATGACTTGTCCAGGGAAATACGGGAGTAGCAGAACCAGGGTTTGAACCCAGGCCTGGCTAATTTAAAGCCTTTCCTCATTCAACTACACCACGACCTTAACACTTAAAACTATAAATTATTTTTTAAACTATTATAAGCTAATACTACAGATAAACAAAATCTTATGCTCATCCATAGTAATGTGTCCTTATTTTCAATTCTTATATAATTTTTGTATTTCAATGACCAAAAAGAGACTTGCTTTGGTGGAATTACCTTTTGATAGTGCTTCCCAATATATATTTACGTACATATTTTTTTTAATGCTGGCTTTTTATCTCTGGCCTGTCCATAGAATTTCCCTTTCAATGCTTAAATGTCTATACCCTTCAGGTCCAGTTCTATGGAAAATTGTTTTTATTTATCTCCCTAAGATCATAAACAGTCCTAGTTTTTCATCTGTATTATCTGATTTGCCTTCTACAGTTACATTTTCAATAGTTCTTCTCTTTATAAGAATTCTGAATAGCCATATATTTTTCATATTAAAAAACAGATAAGCATGCTCTATGTAACTCTTTTCCAATAAACAACTAGATCATTCAAATTGCACGTGTTAGCCAAGCCCTGGGATTAGCTAATGTTCTCACAAACTTCTCAGAAAAGAACAGATTCATTTTTCACTAGTTTGGACACTTGCCTTTTCCTCCTTTTTATGTAATATGCTCCATGTTGGTTTTCACTCTACAGTGTTAAAAAACTACCCACCCTCCAATCATGTTTACCTTTGTGAATAAAATAACAAGCACGTATTTTGGGATCCCACTTCCTTCTCCTTGCCCCCTCTTTGAGCTATCTTTCGTTTGAAAAGTTTATGTTAATGTTTTTCAGCATTTTTGAGGCCAGCAGGCAGGATTTATAGATCATATTCCTACTGCAACATCAGGACGAAAATACCACAAATGTTTCCTGGACCTCCACAACCTACCTGAGGTTTTTTATGACTCAGAAAATGAAGACCGTCTCTCTGGATCATGTGGTCAGCGCAACCACAGGATTAACCTCACTCCTCAACTACTGAGGATAAACATCCGTATACAGATGCTTCTTTTGTGCAACCAAGAAGCCCTTCTGCAGGCTTTGGAGTGAGTTGGGTCCTGGGGTTCCTGTGGAAACATAGTCTGCATCCCACATATCTGAGGGTTTAGAATGCTCAACTCTCAAAGAAGGAGGTTTAATGTGCTCCTGGTGGGCACCCTCAGTGTATAACTCAAGCTTCTTAGTTGGAAGAAAAAGAAAGCGTCACTGATGACATAAGCTTAAAAGGATATTAGGCAGCTTCCAAAATTGCCATGAAGGCCACGGTGCTAAGCTCAGAAAACACCAAAGAACAAAGGAAGCCAGAGAGTAGCCACACCACAACATGGCACAGATCCAGTCCAGAAGGGCCACCCAACAGTGTTAACAGCTCTCATTTTTACAACAAGTCACTTGGCTGGTTAATACCCAGGAGTTCTTTCTCTGGTCTCCATTCCAAATTACTATAACCTCAGCTGATCAGGGTTCTTTACCTGGTAATATGGCCCAAGCCTCCATTTCTAAGTGTTCTGAGTAGAGTATCGTGGGGAATACCCTGAGTACTATGCTCACTCCCCTCTGCCTCCACGGTATAAGAGCAACAATAGTTCTCCTTACAGCCAGTATCAAGTATCAAAGCCAACATTGTAACTCACTTTGACCTGCTCACCCAAGGCAACAGTAGCACCAAATGGCCAAGTAGCCATGTCAGTTGACAATTCTATGAAAGCATTTTTGTGTAGAAGCATTCATTTCTAGGGTGCTAAAATATCTAAACCAGCAGCTCCTAGAATCATAGGGAAAGCAAGCATACTTTTTCCAATTGGTTCATTAGGAAAAATAGTGATGGCATACCCCTTACCATCATCAATTGGTTCTTAGAGCTCATACGTTGGCTATGAAAACAAACTTCATCCTATATACATCACTCATTCAGAATCCGTGTACATTTTACAACTACTGTAATGTGTGGTCTCCCAGCTGGTGCCATAACTGAATTTTCAATAAACCATACCACCATTCTATTAACGGCACAGATTCTGTATGGGGAATAAAGGGAAAAATCAGACTAGTAAATCATAGGAGCATCAGCCCATTGCTTCTTTGGTATAAAGTGAACTCCTCATTTGGAATATCATGGCATATCATGAGGTAATAGAGGCATTCCAAGTCCATGGATAGCGGTGCTGGAAGAAGCATGGCAGGTCAAGTCCACAATAGGAGTCTGTCCCCCTCCATGATAGAAATTAGTAGATAATACAGCACATCAAATCCACAGTGAAAGCCTAAAGGCAACTTTGGGCCAAAGCATTACTTTGAGTGTCTGGAAGTAACGAACCTCAGAATAAAATAAAAGTTGTGTAACTTCAGACAAAAGATGAACTACATAGGGATCTAGGTTCTGGAGGTTTTGGCACATGGAATGCGCTTAAAAAAACATGTTCCTCTTTCTGTTTTCCCTGAAAGTGTGATTTAGAAATATGTTACTGATTCCTTCATTTATTTATTCAACAAACACATGGATTATCAAATGTGTATCAAAATAAACCACTGGATATGTAAGTAAAGAAGAGTTCAGAAGAGTTCTTGGCTAGAGATGAAAATCTGTGAGCAATCTGCACATAGTTAATAACTGAATAGTTGACTGTGAATGAGATGGTCCAGGGAGCATTATAAGCAGGAAAGAAGGAAGTTTCTACTACTAAATCACGAAAAAAGTCCAACATTAGTGAGATTCATAGATCTCTGCTATCTTTCAAGTCTCCAGGAACCATCTAAATTACATATAGCAAATAAAACTTCAGTTGCAAACACAAAAAAGTGAAGCATTATGAAAGAAATGACACAAATAAGGGTGATATCATGACCAATACAGAAATAAACACACAGAAAAATGAAGGTTAAAATAATTCTAAGTGTCTTCAGTACTATCCAAAGGGAGATCAGTCAGTTTTGTTTCATTTAGAGAAAGGTGCTGCCTAAAATGGAGCAATTTATCAGTTCACTACTTTAACAGAAGGGATGTAAGGTTTCCTAACCACATTTTCTTCAATCCCATAAGCAGGAGGGTGATGATGCATAGATGGGTTTGAAGAGAAGGAGATTCCTCATCCTTTGAGCCTGGAGAAAAGGTGAGGATGAGTGTGCATATAGAAAAATGTATAGTGGGAGGACAGAAAATCAAGGGAGGTCATCGATGATGACCCATGGTTGGCAGGAAGTCCCAGTGGACAAGATGGACATTGTTTAAATTAAGGGTTTAAGAAGAATGAAGGAATTTTGAAATTTGATATTAAGGGAAACAGGACAAAGAACTGTCTGAGAATTAATAAGGGGATATACAGGTAGCACTGAGATCACTGTTCAAGTAAGTGCCCATGAATTTTTAAATTGGATTCCTTGACATAAATTTAAGACAAAACTGTCTTTATAATATAAGTAAAATCTTAAGTTTACGGAGGGTAGCACCCAAACAATCAGCTATTTAAATCTGGTAATAACTGATTATTTGGTTTCTCACAGAAAAATTACTGGATTGGTCACACGTTCACTTCAGAGCCAGTTGTTTTGATGGTCACACAGACCATGTTTTTCCCACTGGATGAAAGCAATCAACGTGCTGTTTCATGATATAGCACATTGATTGCTTTCACTCGGTGCGGAAAAAGAAAAAAAACATGGTATATGTGTCTTCTGTAAATAAATCATAGAAAGCCAGGCAGAGGCTGAAAACAAAACCATGACATGGGCTAAAATGGCCCTCCTCAGTCCCCACTTCTCGTCCCACCCTAGAATTTACTCCAAAGAGTTTCCAGACCCTCAAGCCCCACCCACCACAACACTTCACAGCTCAGGATAAATGCTAATGACAAGATTTCCAACCTTAGGGAGTTCACTTGCCTCTGGAGCTAGAAGCACTGTAAACTCAAGGACCCAAGGCCGTGTAGGGCCACCAAGGGGGACTGCACAAGTCTAAGCAGCAGCCTGATCAAATCATATGCCAGAAGGGGTGTCTTCCCATTTCTAAGGAAGACTTACCTAAGCTGATAATGTTAGAAACATTTTGATAGTGCTTTTTGCCCCAAAATTAAAATCAAGGCTCAGAGAAATTAATGCTATGTCTGTGTGTGTTGGCTAGGTAAAAAAAAAGATGTGTTCCCATTAACGTGGTATGTCTCTTGACTCAGCAAAACAAACCTCCTCCTATTACCTAAATACTGTCCTAGATCCTTCTGGAACTTGATTTCCTCTTTCTAAAGAAAGGTTTTCTAAAGACAAGAATTTTTTCAGAATACCAGTACTGCCCATTTTTTTCAAAACACACATTAGGCAAAGACTTCATAGATAAACCCATTTTGTAAGTTATTCAAGTGCAACTTTGAGAATGTTAAATAAAAATTCCATATTCAGATATGCATTTCTCCAAGGAGCTTCAGGGGAAATTACTGAATTATATCAGTACACTGTGTTTTCCTACATGTTTTTCTAGCCAGTCTATCCATTAGTGAAATCAACTTGAAGAGCCAGCTGATGAAATATTTCAATGAGATAGCAGAATTTTAATACTGGCTAATGAAACTAATTTCTCAATTCATCTATCTGCTTTTTCCAAGGGCATCCAACCAAACAAGCTTTCAGAAAAATTAATATGCTTCCTTCCCTTTACTAAATCAACTCTGAGAGATCAGCCAAGAGCACTGCTGAAGAGAAGTTCAGTTCTATCTTTCAAATCCTGCTGGGCAACTTGACTAAATTCACTCTTCGGGACACATCAAAAAAGCAGCAGCTGGGTCTGGGGTCTTA
>NW_004443985.1:14898934-14901787 GCF_000243295.1 Trichechus manatus latirostris
TTAATTAACTTGTTACATGTTCATTGCTTATTTTGTAATCTTACTACCAGTTAGAAAATAACATGTAATACCTATTAACAAATGTCCAAACTATATAAACTATTTAATTACTAACACAATTCCTATATTACCTCCTACATTTTTAAAAAATCAGCTGTTTTCTTTATCCTTACTGCCATCATCCAGCCTCTTTCTCTTCTGTCTCTCCCTTTTTCTCTTTCTCTCTGTCTCCTCCCCACCCCATGCCTATATTACTAAAACAGCCTCTGTGGCAACACTGTTGGTGCCTGTAGTAGGCAGAATAATGGCCCCTATAGATGTCCATGTCTTAATCCTGGAATCTACAAATATGTTATCTTATATATTACAAAAGGGACTTCACAGGCGTGATTAAGGCAAGGATTTAGAGATGGGATTATTCAGGTGATTATTCAGGTGATTCCAGTGTAATTGCAAACTGAAGAGGTCAGAGTGCTGAGTTGTGGGAAAGCCTCAAACCAAGGCTGAAGATGGAGTAAAGGGGCCATGAGCCAAGGAATGCAGGGTAAAAGCAAGGAAACAGATTCTCCCCGAGAGACTCCAGCAAAAAACTCAGCCCTGCTGACACCCTGATTGTCGCTCAGTGAGACCGGTGTCAGACTCCCAACCTAGAGAACTGTAAAATCATAAACTGGTGTTGTTTTAAGCCACTGTGTGGTACAGGCAGTCCCCGGGTTACGAACGAGATCTGTTCCTTTAGTGTGCCTTTAAGAATTTGCAGGTAAGTCGGAACAGGTTCTTATTTAGCCTTACTGTAGTGCAAGAGGAGTCCTGTCCTGCTTATAGGCCTTTTCTGGCAGCACTTCCTTAATAAATCACCTGTATACAAAGGTGGCGCAAACAATTAAGTGTTAGGCTAAAAACCAAAAGGTTGGAGGTTTGAATCCACCGAGCTGCTGCAGAAGAAAGGCCCAACAATCTACTTCCAAAAGATCAAAGCCACTGAAAACCCTATGTCTACTCTGATATGCATGGGATCGCCCTCGGTTGGAATCAACTTGATGGCAACTGGTTTTGGTTTTTATACAAACTCTCATATCAGGGCCAGCTTCTGGAGGGTTGGACCTAAGGCAGCCACCAAAGAGGTTTCCATGTCTCTACTACTGCCCTTCACCATTCCCTTCTTCACTCTATAACGAAAGTAATCCTTTAAAAATGCAAGTCATTTCTTGCCACTACTCTGCTTCTCACTTTCAGTGACTTCCCCTTGCTCTTAGAAACATCCTGAAACCTTACACGATGTGTGACTTCCTTTATGACCTTGCCCTTCATCACCCTTCATTCTCATTTCTTCCCACAGCCTTCACGTGCCCTAGTCCCACTGGACTTTTCTCAATTCCTTGAATACTCTCTTTCTATGCTCTCTTACCGCTGTCCCTTCAAACAGGCTAGTCCCTCTGCCTGAAACCTGTCTACCCTCCCTGCCCTCTGTCTGAGGGCTTCCTCAGACCAGGTCATGTGCTTCCATAACACTTTAAGACTAAACACACCCTATGTCTGTACATGCTCCATTGCCTGCCTTTCCTACTAGATTGTAAACTCTGGGCCTCCCACAATACATGGCACAGAGGAAGTGCTTTGTAAGTATTTGGTGAATGGGTGACTGCAGTGTCAGACTAAAAGGCAGGGCAACTAGGAATTTTCACAGATACCCAATCTATGTGGGATACTCAAAACATAACTGGAAATATAACAAGATGGAAAAAATCTGATTTACCAGAATCCCATCAGCAAATATTGTGTGTGATTGAAAGGAACACTTGAATAAGCTGCTTTGGTGAAAGCTAAGACCTCTGTGAGCCAAAGTAACAACAGATGAGCCCCAAACTGACTTTTTGGGAGAGTGGTTCTGGTGAATGACAGGGCTTTTATTTTGCTAAGCTGATGGTGCAAGTTTGAGGCCAGAGCTGAATTGCTTGGGCCAGAAGCCAATATGAAGAGGCTGCCACAAGGGGGCTACCTTCTCCACCCTTTTTAGTTACAACCTTTGAAAGTTGAACTAATAAGAGTATTTGATTATTTAGGCATAAAAATTACCAGCCTGCCCAGGGACTTCCTTTTAGACCTGAATGAGTGAATTTTTTCCTAAAATGTAATAGAAAAGTCTTATGTATAAGAAACTCTAGTTCTCATTGTAATTCAAGACCTTGGTCCCCTTTACTATCATTGGGGTCAGTCACCATCAAAATGATACCCAACATTGACTGGAAAATTATAGTATCCTTCAAAGAATTTTTATCAGGAAGAAAAGTAAAATAGATAACCTGATAATAATTCTAAAGGTGGAACCCTTTTCTCACTCATTCTCAAACATGGAAGAAACTGGGAGAGGTGCAGACGTTGGCGATCTCATAGAACTACACAGTTTCACAAAGTGATAAACACATCCATTTCTCACTTAATGGCTTTACTTTGTCTCTGACAACCTTGCCATCAAGTGAAAAGCTGTTCAATTTTAATGAGAAAAAAAGTGTGATATGTTTATTGCAACCCAAGATAACCAAATAACTTTTTAAAAATAATATCTTATTATGTTTTCAGTGAAGGTTTATACAGCAGTTTAGGTTCCCATTCAACAATTTCTATAGACGTTGGTTACATTCTTCAAAATGAGCAAACATTCCCATTATTTCCGTTCTGGCTGTTTCATTTCCATTAATCTAGTTTCCCTGCCCCCTTATAGTCTCATCTTTGTTTTAAATTAATTGTTGACCGTTTGGTCTCTTTGAGGTGATTTTTTAAAGCAGCGAAGTACTCATGGGTGATAGTCATTACTTTTTCAGCCACTTTGTTATTTAGCTACAAGTTGACCTC
>NW_004443985.1:14902404-14908451 GCF_000243295.1 Trichechus manatus latirostris
CATAGTTCAAATTGCTTCACTTGACAGTCTATGACTTAAAAATATTGAGTCAAAAAAATGGGTGAGTCTTTCATTGCCAGAAGCTATGATTTTGAAGTATGATTTCTTATATTTATTTAATGTAGTTTTCAGTGAAAATTTTATTATACCAAAAAAAAAAAAAAATCTGGTCATTGTCCAAAGGCTGCTGTAACTTCTCAAGTGCCACTGATGACAAAGAGTCATTAACTGAATATCCATTTTTAAGTCTTAACTATGTAATTTGCTTTCCCTTATCCTTCCTCTCTTCAGGCTTTCCCCAGTAGTGTTAACTGTGAAATGTGCTGACAGAGAAATAGGAATTATCTATTTAAGAAAAACTTCTGATGAAAATTTGATGGCCTTTATTATATAAAGTGTTTAAAATTTGTTTACCTTTTTACTATTTAATTTCAACATTAAATCCCATTAGTCTGTGGAAATTACTGACTTCTCTTAAAATGAAATTCCAGAATGATGGTAGCCCAGGTTGTGAGACAATTCTTCACAGATTTCTTACATTCCTGTATGGTCTAGGCCTTCTAAGCAAAGGACAGGTATGTTCAGCAAACAGACTTGGAAGCTAGAGATAATGTAGTCCTCTGGAGAGATTTGGAGACATCCCAGGATGGCAATAAAGTACTCTTCTTCCCTTCCAGGAGAGATTTGTTTACATTGCAAGGTAAAGAGTTACCTCTTCTTCTCTGGAGGAAGACAGACAAATGTGCTTGCAGCCCCATAAAAATTTTAGAGACTTTTAATTCTGGGGTTCCTCTCCTATGGGGCATTGCACATATAGACAAACATCTGGCATTTATCACACAATCTTGTGGGAACTGGGGCATAAGAAACTAATGCAAAATGCTGCTCTGACTGCTATTTTTGCTGAGAGTCATATGCCATCTTTATTTCTGACCAGGAGTCTGGTGTCATCTGTCAGTATATGTATATAAAACTGTGGCAGACTAACTTGTTAGTTTGCAAGTAGGGCAAAATCACACACACTTCACCGTTTTGGACTTAACATCCAGTTTTCAAAATTCTAAGAAAGGGATTAGGGAATATTCTGGTGCATTCTCCTACAAAATTAGCACTGCCAACTACTCTTTTCTGTTATTCACTGCATTGAAATACAGCTTTGATTTAAAAATTATGTCTTGTACTATAAGAAAAAAAAAGTATCAAAAATAGCCAAGAGTTTATTCAAGATTTTTGATATGGAAACTGACTAGTTTAGCTTTAGGTTAGCTTTATGTAGACTTAGTTCAGGATTTTGGGGGTGAAAGAGGATAATGACAGGATGACTTATCATCCTTAACAATAGCTTGAGAAGATGTTGTACCCTCACCTATTCCTTTTTATTTGTAAGAAACCCGTATGTCTATATTTCAAACTTTAAGAAGTCAGAAGGTATCTGCCACAAGACATTTCAGCAAGATAGGTATGCTCTAATTAACATATTACCTTGTATCCCTAAAATATTTTTGCACTTTGTGAATGACAAAGTCCATTGATCACAGCCCCCATGCCTGTTTTGTGTTGAGGGGGTGGGCAGAGATCCCTTGCTCACTGGGAAGGGAAGCTTTTCCCAGCCCCAGGGCATGAAGCTAGCTATGATAATTCCTATTTGCCAATAATGGGCCCAGAAATGGAAAAGTTACCCAGTTCTGGCTAAAGACATTTAAGGAAATATTTGCTGGGAAGAGGCTTCTCATCCCAAATAAGCCTTCTGAGAAGGCCTTTCATCTTTTTTACTGTTTGGAACGTGGACATGGTGCCTCAGTTTGTTGAAGCCATTTTGGGACAAGCATGATAGTAAAACTCAATACATTCATGATGATGGACCAGAATGACAGAAAGAGCTGGGTTCTTAAGAGCATCATTGAGTAGCTGAACCAACTTTAGCAACCCTTACCTGCCAACTTCTGTGTAAAAAACTAAAAACAAAGAACTTTTGTTTATTAAAGCCATGAAAAAATCAGATTTTCTGTTATTGGCAAGTGAATACATTCATAATTGATACAAAAATAGAGTTCATGGAGGAAATATTATGTTGGTAAGAAAACCATCCAGCAATTAGTTTATTACCTTAGCATTTTAATTAGAAAGCATCTATATCAGGGAAAATTGGTTTTTAATATTGCTGACTCTTTTTTTTCTATATGTCTGATACAAGATACTTAACCAACATGTTGAAAATACAAAATTATATTTGTTCTTTCATTCTAGGATTATTGTTAATGAATACAGATTTGACTTTTCAACCACAAAGGTACATTTTACTAACAAAATTCTTAACCCAATCTTCCTTCAAAATCAGGAATATAATTATTGCTTTATACACTTTTCCTATTATTGTGGTGTTTAATACAGGATAACATGGTATCTTTCTAAATGTTAAAGAGCTTTAGAAGAAACATTTCTAGATTTTTTTAACTAGCAGTTTTACCAAAACCATTAGGTATGAATACATGACTAATCCATAAATATACTTTCTCCCTCTGAGTCCAAATAAAATAAAATTCAAAACCCCTCTATTCTAAGTAACTGCTGCCAGTCAAAAAATTTGGGCACTAATATAAAACCTGGAGCCCCAGATGCACAGTGGTTAAGCGTTCAGCTGCTAACCAAAAGGTCAGCAGTTCAAATCCACCAGCTGCTCCTTGGAAACCCTATGGAGCAGTTCTACCCTGTTCTATAGGGCCGCTATGAGTCAGAATCGACTTGACGGCAATAGGTTTTTTATTTTTGGTTAATATAAAACCTAGCTATGGCCTTGATCTAGTGGTTTAGCAATTGATTTAAATATGACTACTTAGCTTTGTCTTAAGCAGCCAGCATCTGATTTAAGCATAGAACTCATTTCCCTTTGAATGTTTTGAGTGAAACAGAGCCTACTACAACTCATGACTTCACTGATGTGCAGATCCAAACAGTTCTCCAAAATATAACAACCACACGACAGAAAAAGCTCTACACAGATTATTCATTTTTAAGGTGAATAACAGAAGAAGTCTATCACTTATTTCTTTTGCTATAACAATTCCATATAATTAACTGAAGATCCAAAAAATTTTACTTAACTCTATGATTACCATATATTTGTATGTGTGTGTGTGTGTATATATATACACACATATACATACATCTATGCATGTGATCTTATTTGTATACATATGCATTCTCAAGCTTCTCAAATGGCTCAGAAGAAAGGAAGATAAAAGTATCATCGCAGCCAAACTTTAAAAGCTGACAACCAAAGTATGAACTGACCCATGCAGAGAGATGGAGTGGAAAGGATATCAGCTTTGCAATCAGACAAACCTGGGTTTAAATCCAGTCATAATATTTAATTTATAGCATTTCTATGCGGTTTAAATAATATCTTGTTAGCTCATGAGCAAAGTGCCAGAACATGATAACCAAAACCCAGAAAACCCATTGCCATCAAGTCGATTCTGACTCTTAGTGACCCTACAGGACAGAGCAGAACTGACCCTCAGGGTTTCCAAGGGGTGGCTGGTGGATAACTGCCGACCTTTTGATTAGCAGTTGAAGGCTTAAATCACTGCGCTGCTAACCGAAAGGTTGGCAATTCAAATCCACCAGCCACTCCTTGAAAACCCTATGGGACAGTTCTACTCTGCCCTACAGGGTCGCTATAACTTGGAATCGACTCCATGGCAACTGGTTAGAACATGATAGGCCCTCTATAAATATCTGTTCCCTCTTTTTTTCCTTCTACTACAGCTAGACCCATTCAGAAAGGAATTATGTCCTATTAATCTCTACATACGGGAGCCCTGGTGGCACTGTGGTTAAGAGCTTGGCTGCTAACCAAAAGGTCAGCAGTTCAAATCCACCAGCCGCTCCTTAGAAACCGTGTGGGGCACTTCTACTCTGTCGTATCGGGTCGCTATGAGTCGGAATCGACTCGATGGCAACAGGTTTTAATCTCTACATCCACAAACACTAGAATACAAAATAGATGTTCACAGTCTGTAGAACCAATGATCAGCTGGCTGTTTTCAAAGGGCAGTAGTGCTGTGATTGGCTGGCAAGTGGCCATAAAAGAAACACATCCCTTTTATCAGGACTTGAAGGCATGGCCTGGACTATGACAAGCAGAAGGACTTCGTGAAAAACTTCATCCAGCATGGAGGCAGTGCAAGTGTTCTCAGTGTCAGCTCTGGCAGATCAACATTCATCACTGCTTGCTCCCAAAGTTGAGTTCATTGACAGACACTATGATGAATGTCTGCCTAATATTAAATGAATAGAAGCACTTCTTCTGAGGATGAAAAAATCTATACTCTGCATGAATTCTAGAAATAGTCGGGTATACTTACTCTTCACAATTCATGAACAAAAAGGCAAGTAAGGCAAAAAAGAGTGGATGCAAACAGACAGGCCGGTGCTTGTGGTCCATTGTGTTGGGGATGAAATAAAAGCAGAGCTGATGCTCTGAATAACGCAGACTCTATTAAAAATGAGAAAGTAGGAACAGTGTTTTTCTGGCCATTGAAGAAACCTCTGGGGAGAAAATGCATTCTTCTTTTATCTGAATGCTAAACACAATACAAATGATTCTCCCAACCTATAAAATAGGAAGAAGAGTTTATTCTTTCTGCAGTCCGTATCAAAGAAGAAAGTCTTTTAATCCTTCTCATTTGGATGTGGGTCACTCCTGTCAAACACCACTCTACATGTGTTTGTCTCTCTCAATCTCTGTGTTTGTGTGTGATGTGTACAATATGTATGATCCCAAATGCCATAATCTTTGCAACCACCTCTGCCATAGCAGATTCAGGGAAGGACAGCAGCTTCCCTAGCCCTAGTCTTCTTCCAGAAGAGCCAGCCAGAATTAATAAGCTTGCTAAAGGCTTTCTCAACGTGAACATGAGTGGCATTATTATTTGTCATCTCTAATACTTTTAGTGACTCATATCTAAAATTAGATCAAGGGCCTGACCCATTTAACTCTAGTGGGTTGCCAATGGCTGAGAACTGATAGAAGGCCATAACTTTGGCATATTACAATGCCTGATGTTTGCTATTATATGAGTCATAAAATAAATGAAAAATGATGTTCAATATTCTCTTAGAAGGAAGGAAAATATATAGTGCACATTATAATAACCTTACAGAGAAAGGGATTTTGATGTATTAAGGAAAAACATTCTTGACAATTCAGGTAAATAACTTATGCAATTTTAAACATAAGATTTGCAGGCATTTTCGTTTCTGCAAGGGTACTAGATTAAGTACCTAAAAGATCCTTTTACTAAAAGCAACTACCAAGTGCTGTAAAAATTAGTTGTTAAAAATCTTTTTAAGTGTGTCCTGAAGCTGGCAAGCAAGAAAGGCATCCACAGAGGCCAAAGTCAAAATGAAACTGGGAAATGCGGTGTATCAGCAACACTTACGTCTGCTTTGGGGTTCTGCAGAATCCTGGTGACCTTGGGGCTCTGCTTTTTGATGGTGAGACAGAAGCATGAGCTGGGACCCTCAAAGGGCTCATCTAAATGAGAAATCAATCCACCACACGGAGGGAGACAATAAGAACACTTGCCTGCCTCAGCTTGGCACCACTTGGATGGAAAAGTAACTTCACCCTGAGGATTCCTAAAAAGCCAGCCAGGTGTGGATCCAGAACTTCTAGGCTCCAAAGATTCAGCAAGTTGTGGAGAAAGGCCTCTTTGCAAAAAAATACTAAATTACAAATACAAGGTTAAAACCTGTTGCCATCGATTCCAACTCATAGCAATCCTATAGGACAGAGTCGAACTGCCCCTTAAGGTTTCCAAGGCTGTAAATCTTCACAGAAGCAGACATCTTTTTCCCGTAAAGTGGCTGGTGGGTTTGAACCACCAACCTTCCAGTTAGCAGCTGAGTGCTTATTAACCACTGTGCTACCTTAAATACAAGGTTAAGAGCTAAAAACGTTTATTTAGACTGTGAAAAGAAATCACAAGAAAAATAACAATTTTACAAAGCTGACAAATACCATAAGCATCAGAAAATCCAGA
>NW_004443985.1:14909959-14911506 GCF_000243295.1 Trichechus manatus latirostris
ACATTTTTCACAGTGTGTCAACATTCTCTTTAATTGCATTCTGGTTATTCCATTTCCAGTACACTAATTTCCCTGCCTCCTTATCTTCTCATTTTAGCTTTAGAGTAATTCTTGACCCTTTGATCTCATACAGATTGTTTTTTATGTTGAATATATTTAGAAGCATAAAAGATAGGCATGCAAACATGATCAAGGAGCAAGAGGTTATTTTTAAAAGCATATTTCAAAATCAATTAAGTGGAATTTTTAAAAATAAAAATCACTGAAATTAAAAACTCAATGCATGGGTTAAATAGCAAATAAGGCACATATGAAGATGTTATTAGTGAACTAGAAGAGAGATTTAAATCAATTTTCAAATCTGCAGTACATAATAGAGTCTAAGGGAAGAAAAATATGCGATGCTGAGAGGCATAGAACGTCTACTGCAGTAGAGCCTGAAGGCACTAATAATTAAGAAGGTAGGATATATGTCAAATAAATACAGGTAGTCCCAACTTACGATGTATTAGAGTTATGATGAACCACACTTACAACTATTTTTTTTTAGTAAAAAATATCATTAGTAATATGTACTACATACAGTGTTGCAGTGCATAATTTGCTGTTATCATACTCAGGTGTTCTATGTTATAATTTATAAAGATACTGAAAATAAAAGGCAATAATAATGAAAACTAAGAAAATGAGGTATTTGACTTACATCGGAACTGACTTATGACGGAGTCATCAGAAGAGAACCCCATCATAAACCAAGGACTACCTGTATTCCAGGAGATGATAGAATGTTGAAGAAGCACTATTTAAGAGATAATGGCTGAGAACTTTCTAGATTTTTTGACAGGCAAAAATCCTCAGATTCAGAAAGCCCAATGAATCCCAAACAGGATAAGTAAAAAGATATATGTGCATAGACGTAGCATAGTCAAATGCAGAGTAGGAAAGAAAAGGAAGATTTAAAAATAGAGAAAGAAGACAAATTACTTAAAAAAAAAAAAAAAAGAAGAACAAATACACTGCTGGTTAAGTTCTTAACTGGAATTATATCTTCAGAGTCCTGATAAAAATGACTATCAATGTAGAATTAAACATCTAGCAAAATGCACTTTCAAAAGGGATGGTGAAATAAAAATTGTTTAGACAAAAACAATTTACTACTTATGGCCAGAAGACCCTCACTAAGGTAAAACATCTAAAGGATGCAGTTCAGGCATAAAGAAAATTATGCTTGCAATTATTTTAAAATGCAAGAAGGAATAGTAGAAAAAAGATGTTAGCAAATATGTAGGTAAATCTAAACAAATATGGCTGGTAAGAAAATACGAATAACAACAATAAAAACGACAATGGATAATTATTTGTGAAGTAAAGAAAGAACAATAAAATTGAAGTTGGCAGGAGATGGTCTACAATGTTCTAAGGTCCTTTCTTGTATTCTTCAGCAGGAGGCAAAAATACTGATTAACAACGGCCTTAGTTGAGGATGCGTATTAAGACATAAGGCAAACACTGAAGAATGGGTATGGAGAGTAAAATTTCCAAAATAA
>NW_004443985.1:14916981-14921935 GCF_000243295.1 Trichechus manatus latirostris
TGTGAACAAAAGAGGTAAGTTCCCTGCCTTTATTCCAACAGGGCCTTGTGCACATGCTGAAAAAGCTACTAAATCCAAGTGTGGAAGGATTTTCAAAGCCACAGCAAACACTCCATGCACTGTTTTCTGGATGTATAAACCACTTCTCTCTCAGCTAACAGTCTAACTGGCTGTCTAATGAGGCTACAGAGTC
The DNA here is from genome assembly GCF_000243295.1 of Trichechus manatus latirostris. NCBI lineage: Eukaryota > Metazoa > Chordata > Mammalia > Sirenia > Trichechidae > Trichechus > Trichechus manatus. Next base: position 14,917,175 of record NW_004443985.1, read on the forward strand.
TGAAATGTTTTTCAGTTTCGAGTGGGAGTTATTAGAAAGAATGAATAAGGGCTCTATTTTTTACTCTGGTGTCAATGAGAATTAAATGTAACGTGATGAAAGCGGAAGACTCCCATTAGGAAAAACCTTATAATCACTGTTTTAGCAGCCAGACGTCTATCCTGACCCTACTTGAGCAAATTACATAAAGAGACCAGTGGTAGAACCTTAACGCTGCAGGCATTTTGTGCTGAAGAACTAGACAGTGTTGGTAAAAAGGCACGCTTGAAATGTAAACAAATACTGAGCTCTAGTTAATGATATGCCTGCTGAAGTATTTAGAGAGAAGTGCACTGATACCTACAATTTAATTTGAAATACATGAAGAAACAAGATATATTGATGGATGGATGGACAGAGGCATGGATAGACGGGTAGATATGTGTTAAAGCAAATATATTAAAATGTTCATTGTGGAACCAAGGTGGTGAATGTCTGGGTTTACACTGTACAATTCCTTCGACTTCTCTGTATGTTTGAAAATCTCCATAATAAAATGCTGGAAAAATATAAAGCACAAAAATAATGTAAAAGTGTGTTTTTAAAAAGCATATTTTACTACTTTTCTGGAATTAATATTTAATTTTTGTTATTGTTTAATTACACAAATACGTACAAGTACAATCTTATAAAAATATTCAAACATTATAGACAAAATCTTCTTTGACCAATACCCCCAACCCTAAACCACTCTCCAGAACCAAACCTGTTATCAAGATCACTGTATCCTCCTAGATTCATCCATATATGTGTGTCTGCAGAAACATATCATTTTTTTCTCCTGCTTAAGTAGGTCACAAGCTCTATGAAGACAGGGATCATTTGGGGTTTTTTCCTTACTGTGTTTTCAGATACAGCTAACATTGTATCTGACATACAGTAAGTGCTCAAAATACGTTTGTTAAATGAATAAAAGCCTGAAAAACAGACATAAATCATCAATTTCAACAAATAACAGAATTGTAGTAATACACTGCAGAAAACCATTTTTTATGTGGTTATCTACCTGCCAATCTGGAGTTACTCAGCCCAGTACAATTGGACAAAGAGTACCCTATTGACTTGATAAAGTCATCACTTTCCAAAGTTTAAGTAGTTTTAGTCAAGTATGGTTTAATCATTTACTCATTCATTCAGTCATGCAGTCAATAAGCATTTATTATTACTGAGTACCATGTATGTACAAGGCACTATGCTTAAGCCCTCAGGTTACAACAGCTTCTCAGCCTCAGCTCGACTGACATTTTGACCCAGACAATTCTTGGTGGTGGGAGGCTGTCCTGCACTGCAGGATGTTTCGTGGTATCTCTGGCCTCTCTCCACTACACGCCATTCCTCCAGTCTTGACAGTCAAAATCTCTCCAGACTTTTCCAAATGGCCCCTAAGGGGCAAAGTCCCCCCTGGTTGAGAACCACTGGGTTACAACAAGGCTGCGGCCATTCCATCATCCTGGGCGCTGGCCCAAGGTCTGCGTGCAGCAGCCCCCCTTCAGAAGACATGCTACACCCACAAGGACCCACAGATCATACCACCCTCCCTGACACTTCTCTCTCTGCTGTCTATAAATTTATCTTTTTAGAGTTCTAAATGGAAAAATACGCCATTACTCTACGTCTCCAGACAGGAAAGCTATCATCCTTCTTTATCTTTTTCAAACGCCCTGTGCTTCTGGAGGAGAGGGTGAACCTGGGGTTGGAGAGGATAGGAGAATGAGATTGGAAATTATCCTCAGTCCCTCAAAGGTGAATTTTACTCTCCTCGTACAGAAAAAAAATTTATGGAACCTCTCTATAGTGTTGAATAAAGCATGCACAAATTTAATCTTCACTAGGACATCATGCTAGTCTAGCCTCCCTCCCTTACAGGGATGAGGATCACCGAGGTATGGACTCTAACTATTCAAATGCAGTTCATAAGCATTTTCTGTAGGCACACAGCATTAGCATAGGGGTTAGCACATGGTAGACACTAAATCAGTATTTGTTAAATGTAGGGATGAATCAAGCTTTGTGAAACATAAGAGTAATATGATCCCAAATTATTGCTATCACCTTTAAAAATACTGTTGACCCTGTTCTGTGATTAAGGAATCTAATTTCCCTTTTTTTTTTTTCCCCACCTGCAACACTACCAAATGTATCTGCTTTTCTCATTGGATATTAGTCTACTCTTCCATGATGGTTAACCACCTTCAAAGCAATTTGATGAGGCATTTTAAAGAATAATTATAATACATTTTTTGAAATCTGCATTCCAAAACCTAAAAATTTTCATAAAGAATATTTCCATTTAATTCATCATAAGGAATATTTCATTTCAATTCTATGTCGGTCCTTATTTCTGCTGAATGTTAAAGTAAATGTGATTCATTAAAACCTCATTCATTTATTATGAAAATAGACTAGCAACTTATATCCATTGTAAATGGACTCATTACAGGAGTAATTTTCAAACTATATTAAGTTCTGTCTTTCTAAAAGGAAACCACATATTTTATTCACATTTGAGCTAATTATCATTTTTAAAGTACTACACCATAGTCCTTATTTTACAAATTTTGTTTTGCACAAACCTCCACGTTAGTTATATCTTTTACATAACAAATTTATCATGTATATCTTCCCAAGAGAATTATGATATAACCATAAAGGTTGAAATAAAAGTAAGAATTCTCACACAGTATATTCTATATTTAAATACAATTTTCTTTCCCTCTCTGATTTGAATATGCTTGCCTTAACCCTTAGAAACCGTAAAAATCATCTATTTTCTATTTTTGTACTGTCACTTTGTAAACTCTAGAACGCAACACAGAATTCAAGCCGCATGTTAAGAGCTTTAAATACACTGCTTAACCCTCTTTAGAGACAGAAAATCCATCATCCAAATCAGGCTTTATGTATTTCCTATCTTGCAAGGCTCATTATACTGTTTATTGCTGAGAACAGGACAGCACAATTTAGTTTCCCGGGGGGGGGGGAAGAGATCCCCCTTTATTACTCATAGAGATGTCCAGTACAATAACGTCAGTCATTCTTTAACAGCTCTAACTGAGAAGCCAGAAGATTTTATTTTTGGAGGCTAATTTACCAATAAAAGCAATAGCACCCGATTGCTTAGAAATGGCATCAACATCAACTGGTGATGACCGTAAACGGATGTCAGCAGAAACGGAAAGGCACGGGCTCCCTTCTGCTGCCTGTTCCCTTCCCTGGGTCTGTACACCTCCCTCTAAAGATGACAGCCTAGAAAACGCTATGGGCAGTTCTACTCTGTCCCATGGGGTCACTGTGAGTTGGAACTGACTTCACGACACCTAACAACAACAATTCTCAGTCGTCGGAATTCTCAATTGGAAAATTTTGGCCTTTGTAATTTTTTACAACATTGTTTCCCACAGTACCACAGTTTAAACAATTAAGATTATTTACATCTGAATCAGAAACACAACGAAATATTTAATATTGTGCTCAGCCGCTAACCACCTAGAAGTGCCTCAGAAGGAGCGCCTGGAGATCTACTTCCAAAAATGCCATGGAAAACCCTATGGATCCCAGTTCCACTCTGATACACATGGGGTCGCCATGAGTTGGAATCGATCAGACAGCAGCTGCTGTGGCTGAGTACGGCTTGGTAGATCGTAACTTAAATAATAAGCATATAACCTAGGAATTGTTTACGACGATAATTAAAACCTAAAAACTTGAAGACATAAACAAATGCTTATTGATAGAGGAGGAAGAATCAGTGATGTCAGACGTAAATGTCTTATGTGAACTTGGTTGTCTGTGTCAGTTTAAAATTTGTATCTGTCCGTATGGGGCAGTTCTACTCTGTCCTACAGGGTCGCTATGAGTCAAAATGGACTCGATGGCAATGGGTGGGTTCTTAGAAGTGGCTAAGATCAACTGTTTTTATCAATTATTTTTCTTGGCATTTAGAAATTGTTGGTAAATTATTCAGATGACACTTAACTATATTTCATCTTTATTTACAGACTTTAGAATCAAAGCTACTCGATAGGAGTAGAGGAGGTAGCAACAAAGCTGCAGGAAAACTTGCCAGATGTGGAAGATGGGCATGCCTAGATGACAGCTCCCAGGAATCTACGATTTATTATGAATTTTGTTTTATGAAAATAAAAAATAAATATATAGCCAGTCTCAAGCAACAAACCCAAGTATGCAAAAAGAGACCTTAAATTTATTTCCTTTAAATAAACTTACCATTGCACTAAGGATATTCAACCTAAGTCATCCTAAAGCTCCTTCCCTACTTAACTCCAGAGGCTGGGCTAAGGGTCAAAGGTGTGTACAGGACACAGAGGCTCTGGAAAGGTCCTCGCATCATCATCAATCATCAGTTTACACAGGTTTCCTCCTAGACACAAACTGTCCTGGTTCACACAGTACCTCCTACTCAGTGCCTGTGGGGCACAGAAATTATCTGCAGATACTGAGAGCCCAGGGCTAGGATCTGGCATCCCTAGATGTACCACGTAACCATTACCATCTGAGCTCTGGCCACATACATGGTGACGCCAATAGGATTTGCTCTAACTTGTCGCCACTAACACTCATTTTCATGTTATCTGGCTAGGATGTCATCAGTGACCGCAGAATAAAATTCACATGAACCAGGCTTCTTGGCATTCAGGCTACTGGCTAATCCTTCTACATTGAATGGGACTGACCTGTCACTCACTTTAACCAACAGAATGC
>NW_004443985.1:14923295-14923534 GCF_000243295.1 Trichechus manatus latirostris
GAGCTCTATAAGATGTTCACATCCTAATCCCAGAACCTGTGAATATGTTACCTCATAGGGCAAAAAAGACTTTGCAGATGTGACTAAATGAAGGATCCTGATGTGGAGAGATTATCCTGGATTATCCAAGAGGGCCCGACATAATTACAAGGGTCCTTTCAAGAGAGAAGATGGTGTAAAGAGAGAAGCAGAAAGAGAAGATGCTACACTGACTGCTTTGAAGATGGAGGAAGGGGTGA
>NW_004443985.1:14926833-14928124 GCF_000243295.1 Trichechus manatus latirostris
TTGTTGTTTTTCTTTTTTTTTAAGTTTCTTATTCTTTCCAAATTTGGAACAGAGGTTAGGAACATGGCAGAAGCTGAGTTTTGAATCTTCCTACTTCTGGAAACCAAATGCAGCAACAATGAGAACAAAAATAAAGCCACGAAATACATATTTGGGGAAACTAGGAGACAGAGAAAAATCCACAAACTCAAAATTATGTATAAGTGTGGCCAAAAAAAACTGAGAGCAGAAGGCCTGTGCGAGGAGATGCCACAGCATAGTGGGGAAGAATACGGAGCACAGAGGAGGTCTTTTGGTATCAGACGTCAGAATCAACAAATATTCACTCTCACAAGGAGAGAGTCTCACTCTGAGTAAGACCTAGTTAAGCAGAAATGAAATATAACAGAGAACAATTGCTGGAGAAGATGGAGAAAGGCATAAAAATCTGAGTGGAGCCCAGAAAAGACAAATCTCATAAAGCGCCACCTTTCCAAAAAAAAAGAAGGAATGCCTTGGATGGCAGGTGCTGTGTCTCCTGATAGTAACAGCCAGTGAAGAAGTCTATGGAGTTCAGGGCTGGAAACAGGAACAGTCCAGATTCCAGTAAGGTTCTACAAAAACCAGGCTACACAGAGAGCCCTACTGTCAAGAAACAATGACTGTTGTGATGGTAGCAACAAAGGAGGAAGCAGAAAATCCTTCAAAACTCATCTGCCCCACTGCCTGCTTCCACCATCCACACACAGAGAAACTTCCTGCAAATAACTAGTTCAGGATAATGCAAGTTATTCATATTTGGTAAATTTAAAAAAAAAAAAAAAAAAGACTATCCCTGACATGCAAAGAATGCAGAAGTCATCATTGCATCCTAACAATAAGAAAAAAGCCGAACACACTAAAAATCAACAACTTATCTTAAACCCATCAGAGAAATGATGTGGCAGAGCAAGCCACTATCCCAAAATCTGGAGAGACAGGAAAATCTACAGAGTCATAGCCCAGATATGCTTACCTGGTACAGAAGCTGCTAGAGCCATAAGCTGGTTGTTGTTGTTAGGTGCTATCAAGTCAGTTCTGACTCATAGTGACCCTATGTGCAACAGAACAAAATGCTGCTCGGTCCTGTGCCATTCTGACAATTGAAGCTGTGTTTGAGCCCATTGTTGCAGCCGCTGTGTCAATCCATCTCACTGAGGGTCTACTGATCCTCTACTGTACCAACCATGGTATCCTTCTTCAGGGACTTGTCCCTCCTGTTAACATGTCCAAAGTACATAAGAAGTCTCACCATTCTCCCTTCTAAGGAGCA
>NW_004443985.1:14929471-14930482 GCF_000243295.1 Trichechus manatus latirostris
ATCATAGACTCAGGAACTCAGATAACAACGAACAGATAAGTGCCAAAAAAACTACACCTATGTGCACTGTATTCAAACTGCAGAAAATCAAAGACAAAGAGAAAATCTTGAAAGAAGCTAGAAGAAAACAAACACAACCTATAAAGAAAATGGATAAGAATTACAGCAGACTTCTCATTAGAAACCATGCAAACAAGAAAGTGGAGTGGAATATTTAAACTGTTAAAAGAAAAAAAAAATACGAACCTAGAATTCTATATTCAGCAAAGTATCTTTCAAAAGAGAAAGAGAACTAAAAACTTCCTCAGACAAGCAAAAACTGAGAGAATTCATTTCAAACAAACGTTCCTTGCAAAAATGTTAGAAGAAGTTCTTCAGGGAGAAAGAAATGATATATGTTAGAAACTGAGAGCTCCACAAGGAAAAAAAAGTCAGACAAAGAATGAATGAAGAATTCTTTTATTCTTAATTTATCTGATAAATGTTTGTTCGAAGTAAAATAGTGACAATGTACTGTGTGATTATAACATGGATAAGTAAACTGAAAAACAGAAATATTATAAGGGATGGCAGAGGGGATTGGAAATACTCTGTTATAAGGTACCTGCACTACCTATGAAGTGTTATAATGTTATTTAAAAGTAGACTTACAGTAGTTGTAAATATATATTGCAAACTTTTGAACAACCACTATAAAAAGTATAGGAATCCAACATATTTTTGTATGATCTTATATCCTGCTACTTTGTTGAATCCTTCTATTAGTTCCAGTAGCTTTATTGTGGAATCTTTGGAACTTTCTATGTATAGGAACATATCATCCACGAATAGGGATAGTTTTACTTGTTCATTACCAGTTTGCATGCCCTTTATTTTCTTTTCTTGTCTTACTGCTCTAGCTAAGACGTCCAGTACAATGTTGAATAAGAGTGGGAATAAAGGGCATCCTTGTCTGGTTCCTGTTTTCAAAGTGAATGCTTTCAGTCTCTCTCCATTGATAATAATGTTGGC
>NW_004443985.1:14937983-14939064 GCF_000243295.1 Trichechus manatus latirostris
ATGGTATTGAAGGAAGAAGTCCAAGCTGCACTGAAGGCACTGGCAAAAAATAAGGCTCCAAGAGTCGACAGAATATCAATTGAGATGTTTCAACACACGACGCAGCACTGGAGGTGCTCACTCGTCTATGCCAAGAAATTTGGAAGACAGCTACCTTGCCAACCGACTGGAAGAGATCCATATTTGTGCCTATTCCAAAGAAAGGCGATCCAACAGAATGTGGATATCACAGAACAATATCATTACTATCACAGAAAGTAAAATTTTGCTGAAGGTAATACAAAAACGGTTGCAGCAGTACATCAACAGAAAACTGCCAGAAATTCAAGCTAGATTCAGAAGAGGGCATGGAATAAGGGATACCATTGCTGATGTCAGTGGAACTTGGTTGAAAGTTACTTGTATTTTATTGACTATGCAGAGGCATATGTCTGTGTGGATCATAAGAAATTATGGATAACATTATGAAGAATGGGAATTCCAGAACACTTAATTGTGCTCATGAGGAACCTGTATATAGACCAAGAGGCAGTAGTTCAAACAGAACAAGGGGATAACTGCATGGTTTAAATCAGGAAAAGTGTGCAACAGGGCTGTATCCCTTCACCGTACTTATTCAATCTGTATGCTAAGCAAATAATACGACAAGCTGAACTATATGAAGAAGAACACAGCATCAGGTATGGAGCAAGACTCATTAACAACCTGTGTTATGCAGATGATACAACCTTGTTTGCTGAAAGTGAAGAGGACTTGAAGCACTTATTGATGAAGATCAAAGACTACAGCCTTCAGGATGGATTATATCTCAACATAAAGAAAACACAAATCCTCACAACTGGACCAATAAGCAGCATCATGATAAATGGAGAGAAGATTGACATTGTCAAGGATTTCATTTTACTTGGATCTACAATCAACACCCATGGAAGCAGCAGTCAAGAAATCAAATTTACTGCAAAAGACGTCTTTAAAACGTTAAAAAGCAAAGATGTTACTCTGAGGACTAGTCCCTGACCCAAGCCATAGTATTTTCAATTGCCTCATAATGCATGTGAAAGCTGGACAATGAATAAGGAAG
>NW_004443985.1:14940626-14950845 GCF_000243295.1 Trichechus manatus latirostris
TACAGCCAAGAAAACCCTAAGGGACAGTTCTACTCTGTCACTTTGGGTTGCTATGAATTGAAATAGACTCAATGACTCCTAACAACAATAAGCACAACTACTGTTAAAGGTATGGATGTAGTGGATTGATCAACTGAGAACATGTCAAGGGCTGAGGGTCTCTGAACTTCGTGTACTTAAGAGGCCTACAGTTTACATTTTTGTCTTTGGTGGCCATTTATGTCCTTGGTTTACATTAATGTATGCACAGTGAGTCAGCGTGGGGGATGCGATGGCTTTTAATTTTCTCTTCACAATATAAATGTTCAGGATGGTATCTGATATTTTTCTTAAGTAAAGAAAAACCACATGGAAGATAAGAATCATGGAGCATTGTATTCATTTACATTTAAAGAACTCTGAATTAACTAATGCATTGTCTTCCCTGTGTGTCTAACTTCTGCCAGAAGTCTTATTTGAGAAGAATACAGTTTCCTTATTAAAAAATGGGCTTAGTCTCATTCAGTTGAAACAACTAAGATTTTTTTTAAATTTTTTAATTGAAAAATGCATTTCCCATTTCTGAATATGACAGAGTATCCAAGTATCAGATCAAGCCCTCTCACTGGAAACATCTGTAAAAACCTGTGTAAAATTAAAAAAAAACAAAAAAACCTCAAGTGTAGCTATTTAAAGGTACTGGAAACAAACCAAGCCAGCCAGGAGATTTTTAAAAACATAAGATCTGACAACATGCTGTGCATAAGAGACATACTCAAAATAAAAAATCAGAAAGACCGAAAATAAAAGGATGAAAAAAGATATAACAGAAAAACATTGACCAAGGGAAGACTAGAATAAAAATCTTACTACCTGGAAAAATTTTAATTCAAGAAAAAAAAGTATAAGGAATAAAGAGGAACCTTTTGTACTGGTAAAAGACATACTAGCACAAGTAATTTAGCCACCATAAACATATATCTCCTAAGAATACAGCTTCAGAATATTTACAGAAATTCAGTGAGAAATATGTTGGTCAATAATTGTAGTTGAAAATTTTTATACACCAGTCTCAGAAACTTAGACATCAAACAGTCAAAAAATAAGCAGATACATGAAAATCAGAACATTTCAATTAGCAAGCTCAAGGTATTATATATATTGGAAACTCTGGAAAAAAATAGGAAAACCATACTTTATTTTAGCACAAAATGAATATTTACAAAAATTGACTGCAGATGATGACATAAGGGTAACTTCAATAAATTTCACTGATTCTCTATCAACTATATTCACTGGTCATAATACAACAAACTTAGAAATTAATAATAAAAGGCCAGCTTAAAAGAAATCCTATCTGTGTGGAAACTAAATGATGTATTGTTAAATAATCCTTGAAGTAAAAAGAGAACAATGAAATGCTTAACACTGAATGGCAATAAAACATTCTACGTCCAAATTTATCTGACACAGCTAAAGCAACACTTAAAAAGATATTTATAGCTTTAAATACATTTACCAGGAAACAAGAAAAGTTAAGAAACACAAGCTAAATATTCAACTCAAGAATATGAAAATTCAACAACAACAAAATCCAAAAAGACATGATGGAAAGAAATAGTAAAGATAAGAATCAATAGAATGAGAAAAGAAATTTTAAATCAATACAAAGGATTAAGAAAATTAAAAGGTGGTTCTTTAAAAAGAATTATAAGACTTAAGGCAAAACTGGTCAACAGTAAGAGAGCATGAAACCATATGAGTCCATGAAAATAAACCAAACAGAAATTGAAAAAAGACAAATAATCACAGATGCAATAGAAATGTTTTAAACAGTAAAAAAGGTTTATGTGAAAAATTAAATGCTAATGAATATAAAAACCTAGTTGGAATGGATGAATTATTTTAAAAGAATTAAACGTCAAAACTGGGACAAGAAAAATACAAGCCCATTTCACTCATGAAATATGTGAATAGAAAAATCCAAAATAAAATTAGTAAGCTAAACAAACCCAAAAATGTATTGAAGATAATCACTATCAATTAGGATTTATCCTAGGAATAAGAGAATGGTTCAACTTCACAGTATTTATCAATGGCATTCACGACATGAACAAATTAAAGGAGAAAACTTCGAGTGTCTCAGTAAATTAAGAAAAAGGATTTGATAAAGTTCTACACACACCAAGTTATAACTATAAACCCTAAAGTCTCAGCTACTTGCTAATGTTCATAAACAAACAAATACAGCAAATCTAATAGTTAATGGACAAATTTCAAGTGCATTTTCTTTATGATAGAGAACAAGCTAAAGGTGCCCATTTTCACAATGTCTGTTTAATACAGCGCTGGAGGTCCTAGTCAACGATGAAATAATAAAGCGAAGAAATAAAAAGAACTAAGTGGTTTAAGAATTGGAGGGGCAGAAATAACACTGTCATTATTTGGATATGATATTGATGATATAAGCAGAAACACCAATAGAATTTTTAAAGCTATTAAAAATAATGATACAGTTTAGCAAGATTGGTGGATGCAAGATCACTTAGGAAAATCCCCCTACACCATAAAATAACCAAATCCCATCATGGATTGAATTGTGTCCCCCCCAAAATATCTGTCAACTTGGCTGGGTCATGATTCTTAGTATTGTATGATTGTCTACCATTTTGTCATCTGTGATTTCCCTATAGTGTTGTAAATCCTATCACTATGATGTAATGAAATGGACTAGTGGCAGTTATATTGAAGAGATCTACACGATTAGATAGTGTCTTAAGCCAATCTCTTTTGAGATATAAAAGAGAGAAGCAAACAGAGAGACATGGCAACCTCATACCACCAAGAAAGCAAAGGTGGGAGCAGAGCATGTCCTTTGGACCTGAGGTTCCTGCGCTGAGATGCTCCCAGACCAAAGGAAGACTAATGACAAGGACCTTCCTCCAGAGCCGACAGAGAAAGAAAGCCTTCCCCTGGAGTCGACACCCTGAATTCGGACTTGTAGCCTACTGGACTGTGAGAGAATAAACTTCTCTTTGTTAAAACCATCCACTTGTGGTATTTCTGTTATAGCAGCACCAGATGACCAAGACAATAACCAAATCGAAAATATAAATAAAATATCAGTCTCGATAGGAACAAAAATTATTAAGTTTATCTAGAAATAATAAAGAATAAACAAATACTCTAAGGAGAAAAATTAAAAGCCTAATAAGAGACATAGAAAATGATCTGAATAAATGGGGAGACATTCTACCCTATTGGACAGAATGACTTTATATTATAATAAGGTCAAATTAAAATGACATGAATTCAGTGCAATCCAAATAAAAATGTCTTGATTTTGAGAAATTCAATAAATTAAAAGGTAAATGGAAGCATAAAGGCAAAGGAATAGCTACATTAAATTTGACAGAGAAAGTAAAGAAGGGAATTTGTCCTACCACCTAATAAGCATACAAGACTGACATTATAAAAACACTATAGTATTGGTTCATGAACAAAGAACTAGAACAATGGAACAAAATAAAGGGTTCAGAACAAAACTGACACAAACAGGAAAACTTCATTATTAGGAAGAAATCACAAACCATTGTGAAATGAACTTATTATCAGTGCAGAGAAAACTGGCTCATCTTGAAGATAACAATAACACTGGCCCCTACCTAAAACCTTACAACGATAAGCTTACAATGGAGTAAAAAACCTATATGTGAAAGTTAAAACTATGGAGTTAATAGAAGATAGTGTAGGGGAATATTTTTGTGAACTGAAGTGGTGTTAGGGGGAAGAGCTTCATAGTTAAACCCTAAAAAAATATGAATCATAAAGGTAAAAAAAATAATAATAATGATTATATCAAAATTTACAATTTCTGTTCAGTGAAGTATAGGAAGTATAGGAACCGAAAAAAATATCAAGAGATAAATATCTAGAATGTACAAAGAACTTCTGCAAATCAACAAGGAAAAGACAGGAACCCCAGCTGGAAAATGGGCAACAGACAGGAAATTTATAATCAAGGAAACCTGAAAGGCCAACGAGGGACTTTATGAGATGGTTATCCAAGTGTTGTTTTGGAGGGCAAGAAGTTGAAGACAATCATTATTGAATGGTGTAAAAATGTAGTGGATACATAATATAGAATTTTGAAATTCTAAAATATTTCAGAAGTTTCAGAGGCAGTTGATGGCATAAAACCCCAGGGAGATGTGGAGGGGAGAAAATTATAGGGAGGGGATTAAATTATAGGCAGGGGATTATGAAAAGAAGATGTATTATGGTACATGTTTTGTGTACAAATTTTGTGTAAAAAAAAAAAAGGATCAGAAAACACAAAATGATGAACTATTGAAGAGGAAAATGAAAATATTTGTATTATTTTAAAAATTCTGGGAGAAAATAGTTGGAAAAAAATATTTTGGAGCTAATAATTTGTATTAGCTAATTTCTAATAATTTATATTTTAGAACTAATATAGTTCCATCACTAATGGAGCAAGAACATGAATTTACTTTCTACCTCCATCTCAACTGTAACAGGTGGATTCCAAGAAAAACTGGATGAGAAAAACTAAAACTCCATTAAAATCCATGTTCTTTCTGTTGATAAAGCTACATGGCGGTGTAACTCAAATACTAAACCACAGCCCCTGCTGCATAATAAATTACTTCAAAACATAGCAGCTTAAAACAGAAAACATTATCACACAGTTTCTGAGGGTCAAGAATGCAAGAACATCTTAGCTGGACGGTTCTGACTTAGGGTCTCTCAAGATGTTATTGTCAAGCTATTGGTAGGGTCTGCAATCATCTCAAAGGCCAACTTGGGCTACAGAATCCACAGAGTTGTGCACCGGCCTCTACTCCTTGCTGGCTGTTGGCCAGAGGTGTCAGTTCCTTGCCATCTGGGCCTCTCCACAGGGCTTCTCACAACATGGCCACTGGCTTTCCCCAGAGTAGAGAAAGCAAGAAAGCACCCAAGATATTTTATAACCTAACCTCCAAAGGGACATACCATCACTTTGGCTGCATTCTGTTGGTAACAGAGACCAACTCTGCTAAGTATAGGAGGGACTAAGAAGGATGTGAACACCAGAAGGTGGGGATCAGTAGAGGCCATCTTGGAAGCTGGCTGCCATATACACTTTTGACTGGCTAAGCAATGCACTAGGCACGAGGGGAAAAAACAGACATGACCCTTTCTTTCATCAAGTTTTCATCCTAAAAGCAAAACTGACTTTAAACAAATAATTATGTTTCTACTATCGTAAAAATTGTCTGGAAGAAAGACCTCATAGTACTATAGGCATATAAAATAGAGGAATCAACAAGTTCTGTAGGATAAGGATAAGTAGCTGGGAAAAGAAGCTTTAAAAGCAATACGGGAGGTTCAGTTTTAAGAAAAGACGGTGTTGAAATAAGCCTCAAAATGCAAAGAATGTAGAATAAAAACATGCATGCTCCTGTTTAGAAAATTACAGGATGAGAAATATATTCCATTAAGAATGGAAGTCAGTTTTTGAATAGTAAAGAACTTTATAGCTCGATTTTGAAGGCTGCTAACCTAAAGGTTGGCGGTTCAAACCCACCAGTCACTCTGCAGGAGACAGATGTGGCAGTCTGCTTCCGTAAAGATTACAGCCTTGGAAACCCTACGGGGCAGTTCTACTCAGTCCTACAGGGTCGCTATGAGTTGGAATCAGCTGATGGCATTGGGTTTGGTTTTTGGTTTGGAGAAAGTCTCAAAGCAGCTGTCTGACTTGACTAAGTTCGCTGTTCTTAAGCTCCTGATACCCGAGGACAAGGTAAGAATTTTCCTAGTGCCGATGAACCTGTTAATTTACTTACTTGTTATACACATTAAGGCACTTCATGTAACGAGTTGTTTAAAACGCTTGTGAACCATTGTTTAGTTAATTACTTGAGTCATAAAACAACAGCCATTGTGAAAATTAACGATGGGTTAAAAGTTACAACTGTTGTTGTAAATGATATACAAGGAAGCTGACTAAGCTTTTCCTAAAGGTGTATTCTACTCAAAGGCAATAAAAATACAATTTGCAAATATGTCATTAAAAAGCTACCCTACAGTTCCCTTCCTACTGGAGTAGAATGTTTTTAATAACACGATTTCTAAAATTGCCTTGACACAAAGCTGAGACGTGAAGGTGCTGGAAAGAGATGTGGAAACATTCTGTCTCTATAAATCTGAGCAGATGTGGCAGTCTGCTTCTGTAAAGATTACAGCCTTGGAAACCCTATACGGCGGTTTTGCTCTGTCCTATAGGGTCTCTATGAGTTGAATCGACAATAGCTTTAAAGGGTGTAAAGAAATCCTGGTGGCACAGTGGTTAAGCACTCAGCTGCTAACCGAAAGGTTGGCGGTTTGAACCCACCAGCTGCTCCAAGGGAGAAAGTTGTGGCAATCTGCTTCCATAAAGATTGCAACCTTGGAAACCCTATGGGGCAGTTCTACTCTGCCCTATAGGGTCACTATAAATCTGAATCAACTCGATGGCAACGGGTTTCGTTGGGTTTTCTGTTTGTTCAAATGGATGCCTGGCCTGACCTCTCTACTAACACGAATATCCTGCTGCATATGGGTGTGTGTGTGTGTGTAGGGCATTGGGATAGAGCACTGGTTCTCCAAGCACGGTCCCCAGAAAGGCAGCATCAGCATCACTGTGGAATTTGTTAGACACGCAGATTTTTGGGCTGCACCCCAAAGCTATTAATCAGAAACTTTGTTGGGGGAGCCCAGCAGTCCGATTTTTAACTAGCCCTCCAGGTAAGGCTGATGCACTGAAGTTTGAGACCCATGAAAGTCTGAGCAACTCCTTGCTATCACTTCTGTGACAATCAGGGCCAACAGGCTTGTCTGCTGTTGAGATTTAGCAAAGTCACCAACTGTCACACAATGAGCTTCACTGGCTGTTCCCCTCCACCTCCCAAGCTTAAGGAAGGATAAACCAAGAGCACAGATGTGTTGGCAAAAAGGGACTATGAACAACTCTCAAGGTTTCCATAAATTTAGCGTTAAATTTGGGGAACATAGCTCTTTCTAGCACATCGTGACTTAATCAGTAGCGTTAGTCTTGGAAGAGAGGGAAAAGAGGTGTGGAGAAGAGTTATCTGGACTGGCAGCCAAGGGCTCTGGACAGGTTCTAAGTACGCCTATGACAGTACAAAATGGTGTAATTCTGCATGAATCAACCTCTCAAGGCCTCCGTTTCCTCATCTGTAAAATGAGGGGTTTAAGCCATTCTTTGATTTTGACTTTCCACCAATTATAAATATTTTAAAAGGATTATCCTCCTGCATTTAACTTGAATATTCCTTCAGAACTATATCATGGCTAGGGTGACCAGGTGTCTTGGATTTAGCACTGGAAGTCTCACATCCTGGGCATCCTCGCATCCCAGGTAAACTGGGACAGTTGGTCACCACTGTGCACCAGTTGGTCAAATGGTGTCTAACTGCTGAAGAATCAGATCGATTTGATTCTAAGTTTATATAAAAGTTACATCAATTTTCTAAGGGGCTTTAATTTTTAAAGGGAGCTGTATATTTTTAAGTTATGAATTGCTTTAAAATTAATGGCAGTCCAACATTGATCCTTTAAAGATCTTTTTTTAACAACAAAATCCTTTGAGACCTAGCCATTTAGGAAATTAAACCCTCTTCTACCATGATATAGAGATACTGGGATGACCAACCATCTTGATTTGCCCCGACCTTCCTGGTTTTAGGCCTCAAAGTCCTGTGTCCCGGGACAGTTGGTCACCCTACCAGTATGTTTGACTGCTGAGTAATGTGATCTTAAGCTTTGTGTTTTAAAGCTCTCTTGCTTTTTTTGTTGTTTGTTTGTTTGTTTTTAAGTCCGATTAGCTAATGAGATTTACTCGTCCCTTGGATTAGCAAACTTTAGAAGAGACGGGGTGGAATCAAATATATAACACAGTAGAAAATTGTGAGTTTAAGGAATATTTGTTACTATTCTCCCTGTAATCTTTGATTCCAGTCAGACAAGAAAAGAAATATCCAGGGAGGAAGAAAAGAGACAGACAACGACACACTGGGTTGACTACAGAATGTTCCAAGAGCATGGTTTCATCTCTCAGGCAAGTTTACTGCACAGATGAGGGGTAGGGAGGTGGGGAGTCATGGGAGATCGTCCTTGGAGCTGTCCTATAGAGTGGCTCATTGGAAGGGCTTATCTTTTACTTGACGCACTAGTAGCCTGATACTCCAATCACTGACCTCAGCAGTAAAATTCCCAGTGCCCACGGGAGGTGAAAGGGAGCACCATATCATTAAGGTCAAATGTCCATTCATAGGTTTTGTACTGACAGATGGCAGTTATTTATGTGTAATTTAGATAGTTTCTCAACGTGTGTATTTTCTTCCCCATACACTATGACTATATAAATAACATCCTACATTCAATTCCAAATTACTCATAGTAATATATATATTCAACCCTCATAATCAACCCTCCTAACCCAAAGACGGAATCATTACATGGTTGTATGAATACCCGAAGAAGATCCTGGTGGTGGCGATCTTCTTCACAAACTCTTTCTCCTCATAGCAGAAACTCTTTCTCCTCATACCAAATGCTGACTATTTTTGGTAAAGTAGTGCTTTAATTATGTTGATCTGATGAGTCATCTGATTTCAACTTGGTACAATATCTGATAACTGGAGTGGTGGAAATAACACATACATCAGAAGACCTGAGTTTTTAATCCTGATTTTGCAAGTCATTTGGCCAGCAGATCCTACCAAGTTTCGTTAGCTCTCTGGGATTCAAATTATTATACTAAAAATGGTGAAATTAACTCTGTCTTTATGCCTGGGGATTATAGGGTGAGTTGAAGGCACATATAAGATAGGAACGGTACAGACATCAAGGAATTAGCAAACCTGAGAATGGCTCAGAGCAATGAAATGTAACATTAATTTAAGTGTACCTTTCAGGGATATAGAAGTCCTCATTTTTCAGAGAAGCCCTGGTGGCAGAGTGTTTTAGCATTTGGCTGTTGACCAAAACATTGGTAGTTCAGATCTACCAGCCGTTCCTTGGAAGCCCTATGGGGCAGTTCTACTCTGTCCAGTAGGGTATCTATGAGTAGCAAATGACTCAAAGGCAACAGGTAATCTTTCAGAAGGTAACATAATCTGATATTTGATGTAATTTCCAAAGGTCAGTTAATGGATTCTACTTCAAAAGAGTTACTATAGTAATCAGGTTCTGTTCTCAAATCTCTATTCTTTTTGGGTATATTTTCTCCTAGGTGGAAAGGAAAAGTACCATCTCTATAGCACTCACCTCCTAAAAATTTATTTATGATTCATTCTTCCTCAAAGCATCACCTGTAGCTTGGTTCTTGATGTTTCATATTCTGAACCTCTAAATTAGTAGAGGCCATAGTATATATAAGGAGCCCTGGTGGCACAACACCTAAAGATTGGCAGTTCACACACACCAAGCCCCTCCATGGGAGAACACCTATTAAGATTACAGCCTAGGAAACCCTATGGGGCAGTTCTACTCTGTCACATGGGATCGCTATGAGTCAGAATCTACTTGATGGCACCCAACAACAACCACATGGTGTATGTGGTGGAATTTCACGCAATAAAAATCTCATTAAGTCTGCTCCCTGCCCAATTTCAACTCTGTCACATTTTTGGCATGTAATAACTTATTTGTATCTCTGTTTCAGTTAAAACTTCCATTTAAAGGTCCAGCCAACTATGTCTTCATCTCGTAGGAATGAGTCTTTTCCAAGCATTCACTAAGACTGTGGCAACAACTACAGTCTACCCTTTGTTGCAATGGAACTAAGCCTGAGCTTAGCATGAGGTTTTTCTCACTATCTGGATATGGTAAAGAAGGTCTTGAAGAGTTTCTTTTGAGGCTGGAGTAGGTTGGGAAGGAGTGAACAGTCAGACATGAACAACCAGCTACCCCTCAAGAGCTTGGCAGGGATATCCCACACCAGATAATTCAGCCCTAACTGAATTATGTCCTTGTGTGTCTCTGCTCATGATCAAGGGAAGGGAAAGGAGGAATCAATGGTTAGATGGACACTGAGCTTCTATTAACGGTGATGGTATAATTTGGGGAAGGCTAAGGGTGATGGTTGAACAATACGATGAACATAATTAATGTCACTGAACTGTAAATGTGAATATTTGTTGAATGTCCAATGTTTTGTTACATATATATTTAC
>NW_004443985.1:14950945-14953893 GCF_000243295.1 Trichechus manatus latirostris
AAAAAAAAAGAAATACAAAAATTCCTCCAGTGAGAGAGAATGATTGGCCTAGCTTGCATCACCTGATCACTACTTTGGAGAGTGTGGTGGAGAACTGCGGTGGCAGCGCCACTTGAACCAGAGGCTTAGATCAAAATCACATGAGATAGGGTGGAGAAGTTTCCTCAAGCTTCACATGCCAACTTCCCACCCTCGGATTCTCTATGCACCAAAACATGAAAGAGACAGTCATGTGTTGCAGGGAAAACTCTCCCAGGCTATCCTCGACGCCTGATGTTAGCTGTGAACCACTGTCTTAGAGGGAGAAAAGCTTTCCTTCTTATTTCCTTACTGGCGTCTCTCAATTTTGGTAGGAAGAGCACAAGGGGGAAAAAAAAAAAACTTATTCAGGAACTAAAAAATAACAACAACAACAGATAGGTCATCGTTTGCAGAAAACAGGCTAAGAACAAGGAAAAACTAACATACGAAGAGGTTTTGTGAGAAGAGAAAAACTGAGAATGATCACACAGGATGGCATCCATTTTCACAACAAAATAAGGTGTAATTATTTTTCAGCTGAGATGGAGGTGTGTTGAGGTGACTGGAGAACATTTGGAAGAGATATTATCTGTGTTCTACTGGGAGCTAACAAGAGGTCGGTCACTAAACCATTGTATAAATTTAAAATTGACTGAGCAACTGAAGCTAGAAGCATACATTTTAATGGACCCAATTATCTGTAGGCATCTAGTGGTTAGTTGAAATCTGACATTTACCTTTGAAGACTTTTGTTTACTTTGTTTCTGATTACAAAACTAGTTTGTGTTCACTGTAAGAAATTTAGAAACTACAAATAAAAACAAATAAAATTTAAAAATTAATACTAAGAAATAACTACTAATAATTTTGTTTACCCTCTCATAATTTTTTTCTATGCATATATGCAAGTATTATTAAGATTTTCATTTAATCTGTATTTTTCTTTTAATGGAACAATTATATATCCATTGCCCAAAAAAATTATAAAATACAGGAGTATCTATAAAATAAAAAAGACAACAATGGTAATCAAGCACAATTCATACTTTTATACATGCATTTTTCTCAAGTCACAATAGGATCTGGTTTATATTCTGCTTTATAAACTCTTTTTTTGTTTGTTTTTTTACTTAAAGACATCATTTCACTTAACAAGATACCATCTAGTTCCTGAATAGTAGAATTACTGGTTCTCAACCAGAGAAAATTTTGCCCCAGGAGAACTTCTGCAATATTTGGGGACATTTTTGGTTGTCAGAGCTGGGGGGAAGGGGTGCTACTAGCATCTAGTATGTACAGGCCAGGGATGCTACTCAACATCCTGCAAGGCACAGGACAGTTCCCCACAACAGAACTACACACCTCAAAATGTCCACAGTTCCAAGGTTAAGAAACTCGGCCCAGTTCTATGAGGCCTACACTCATCTTTGGCAGGTATAAGAAATTAAGAGAACAGTTCAATTACAGTGGTAAACTGTTGGAATCCTTAAAATCCCAATCCATCCCATAAATACTACCAAGAAATCTCCCTTCTCCAACCTAAGAACCAAACTTTGCAGGGATACTGATGGGTGGAGGTGGCAAAGCCCCAGAATCTCCTAACATGCATTGATTGCTTACACTGACTAGTGCCCGGAACCCTGGGAGGGCCAACAGGTCTGTACCCTCTGAGATGTTCTCAAACATGGATTCTTGGATTGGCAAATAAAACTGAAGCTAAAAAGCCCTCCTTGTATTGTTCCTCCTTTTGACTCCATTCAGGTTTCTACTCAGTCTTTACTGTCTATACAGCCCTCCCATTCCATCCATCTCTAAGCCCAACCTAGGCATGAAGGCCCACCTCCTTGTATGACCATGGCAAGATAATAAAGTCTGGGGTCCTAGAACACTTTGCTTGGTCCCTGTGCCATCCTTCCTAAGTGATAACCCTAAGGATAAGTGGTTTTCTTCCAAACGTGTACCAACAATATTATACTTCTGACACCCAAACTTCGTAAAGAACTACAAGTTTACTTTTTTTGTACCTTACATATAATAACAAGAGATAACCTGACTTAGCTTTATTTTTTTTAATGCAAGTCTGTTTTTAATTTTGAGTCTACTTACTTCTAAAAAAACCTACATTCCATTTTTATTCTATTCCTTATCAATTTTAATGGCAAAATAGAATTCCATTATATAGGTAGACTATAATTTAAATAATCTCTTACCAGTAAATATACCAAGTATTCTACTTTTTCACTATTAGAAACATTTTCATAAGCATCCATGTCAACACATATTTAACTAATATCCGTTTATTTCTTCAGAATAAATTTCTAAATTGACATTACTGATTCAAAAGGTAGCCTACCCCCCAAGCCAAGCCCATTGCCGTCAAATCAATTCCAACTCATAGTGACCCTGTAGGACAGAGTAGAACTGCTCCACAGGGTTTCCAAGGAGCAGCTGGTGGATTCGAACTGCTGACCTTTTTGGTTAGCGGCCAAGCTCTTAACCACTGTACCACCGGGGCTAGCAATCTTTAAAGTATTATTGTTAGGTGCTGCTGAGACAGCTCACACTCATAGCGACCCTATGTATAACAGAACAAAACAGTGCCTAGTCCTGTGCCATCCTCACAATCGTTTGAGGATGTTTGTGCCCATCATTGCAGCCACTGCTTCAATCCATTTCACTGAGACCCTTTTTCTTTTCTGTTGACCCTCTGCTTTACCAGGCATGACGTCTTTCTCCATCAATTGGTCCCTCTTGATGACATGTCCAAAGTAAGCAAGACAAAGTCTCACCACCCTTGCTTCTAAAGAGCATTCTGGCTGTATTACCTCTAAGACAGGTTTGTCTGTTCTTCTGGCAGCCCACTGTGTATTCCATATTCTTCACCAACACCTCCATTCAAATGCATTAATTCTATCCAACTTTTTTTT
>NW_004443985.1:14954047-14980028 GCF_000243295.1 Trichechus manatus latirostris
GCTTTTTAGCAATTTAAAGAGGTCTTTTGCAGCAGATTTTTCCCATGAGTTTGATTTCTTGACTGCTGCTTCCATGGTCATTGATTGTTGATCCAAGACGAATGAAATTCTTGGCAACCGCATTTCCTTTGCCATTAATTTTGAAGTTGTTGATTGGTCCAGTTGCAAAGGTTGTTTCCTTTATTTTCAAGTGTAATCCATACTGAAGGCTAGTCCTTGATCTTCAACAGTAAGTGCTTCAAGTCATCTTCATTTTCAGCAAGCAAAGTGTGTCATCTGCATATCTCAGGTTGTTAATGAGTCTTCCTCCAATCCTGATGCTGTGTTCTTCATATAGCCCAGCTTCTCACAGTATTTTAGTATACAGATTGAATAAGTAAGGTAAAGAAAGGATACAATCCCACCACACACCTTTTCGAACTTTAAACCATGCAGTACCCTCTTGTTCTGTTCTAATGACTGCCTGTTGATCTGGGTACACGTTCTGCATAAGCACAATAAACGTTCTGGAACTTCCATTTTCCAAAGTGTTATCCGTCATTTGTTATGATCCATACAGTTGAACGCCTTTGTGTAGTTGATAAAACACAGGTAAATATCTTTCTGGTATTCTCTGCTTCCGGCCAGGATCCATCTGACATCAGCAACGATGTCCCTCGTTCATATAGTTTTAGCAATATACAGACCCACCAAACGTGTGTGAAAATCCCTGCTCCTCCACGTCCTCTCCTAGTCTGGGTTTTATCAATCTTTTAAATCTTTAAAATCTATTAGGTGAAGAAAAATTTTATTTAATGCTACTGTGTATATAGTTTCAATGTTCATTACCATTTTTATTTTGTGTGTGTGCAGTGCTTATTTTTTTTTCTGAGTTGGTGTTATATGTTTTTATTTGTAGGACCTCTTTGTCTTTTTTAGAAATATATGTTGTGTCATGGATTGAACTGTGTCCTCAAAAAATATCTGTCGACTTAGCTGGGTCATGATTTCCAGTATTGTATGATTGTGTAATCTGATGTGATTTCCTTATGTGTTGTAAACTCTATCACTATGATGAGGTTATATGTGATCTCCTTATGTGTTGTGAATTCTATCACTGTGACGAGGTTATGCTGATGAGGTTTACAAGATTAGATAGTGTCTTAATCCAATCTCTTTTGAGATATAAAAGAGAAAAGCAAGCAGAGACACATGGGAACCTCACACAACCAAGAAAGCAGTGCCAGGAGCAGAGCACGTCCTTTGGACCTGAGGTTCCTGCGCTGAGTTGCTTCCAGACCAAGGCAAGACTGATGCATCACCAGGACCTTCTCCCAGAGCCTACAAAGACAGAAAGCCTTCTCCTGGAGCTGACGCCTTGAATTTGGACTTGCAGCCTACTGGACCATGAGAGAATAAACTTCTTTGTTAAAGCCATCCGCTTATGGTATTTCTGTTATAGCAGCACTAGTTGACTAAGACATGTTGCAAGTATTTTCCCTTAATTATTTTTAAACTTTATCTTATGGTGAGTTTTTATGTATAGAGGTTAAAATTTTTATAGCAAAATATACCAACCTTTTATAGTTTTTAGAGTATGTGTAATGATTTGAGTGTTCCTACCCCACAAGCCTTCCCTTGACCCCTCCACTTCCACCTGTTTTTTTTTTTGTAACTGTATTTTGTCTTGGGGTGGGGGGACTTAAGGACTCAAGTATGGCTTTATATTTTTGTTTTGATTTGTTTTGGCTTGGTTTGACTTGTCTTGATTTTTTGTTGGTTTTTTGTGTTTGTTTTATGATTGCTTCTCGTCTCTGTATCATTGATGAAATACTTCGTTTCTCCTCACTGACGTTAAATGGCCTTTTCTCTTCCACTGACGTGTCTAATACTGTGCCAGCTTATATGTTATTCTAAGATAGGGCAAGTCTCTTTCCTCATTACGCTTCTTTTTCATTATTTCAAACATTTCGTTTTTCCCAAGTATCCTTCATCCAAAATAAAACCCTCACTGATTTCTCTTGAAAGGAAGTTCAAATTCTGCCGAGTTTAGTGGCAAATTGACGTTTTTACAGTATTGAGTTCTCCTAGGCAAGAATATGTTATGCTTCTACTTAAATATTATAAATGGTTATTAATAAGTTATTATAAATACATAACGCATCTGTTGTTTAAGCAGGAAGAAGGAGCTATGGTGAAAAATGCCCTCGTATGTACCTTCCCTCCTCCCAGGCCTCACTCTTCTCTTCACTGACTCCCGCTTCTCTGAGTGCTCTCTATAACAAAGTACTAGACACAGTTGTTTGCTATAAGCTTTGCTTTCAGGGCAAGCCAGGCTAAGACAACAAAACCCAATAAGGAAATGAGTAGAGAACTTGAAAGGGCACTTCAAAGTAGAAAAATCTCAACTTCCCAATAAACTAATTAATTACCAATAGCTCAATAAACAAAAATATATATTAAGCCTCACTAGTGTTATCAGGGAGCTGCAACTTAAAACCACCCTGAGACACCATTCTTGAGTGTGAGTGAGAGGTACGGACTCTCTTAAACTACTGTTAGCACTGTACATCGATACAACCTCTTAAACTACTGCTAGCTCTGTACATCGATACAACCACTTTAGAAAACAGCATTACCTCAGCATTACTGAAGTAATGCTGTTCGTTACTTTCCTTGGTTCAGCATTACTCAGCAAAGAGGAAAACGTCCATATCCCACAGCCCTGTAATTCTGCTGTTAGACATGTATGTACAAAAATGCACACCAAGGGTACATCAGGAGATGCACTCAGAATGTTCACTGCTGCGTATCTGCAATAGCCTAGTATTGGAAGGCATCCATATGTGCATCAACAGTAGAATGGTAAGTAAACTACGGTACACTCATAGAACACCACACAGCCATGAAAATGAATGAACTACAACCACACACAACAACATGCACAGATTTCACTACCATCGTGCTGTGCGAAAGAAAAAACACAAAAGGATACACAGAGTACATTTATATAAAGTTTAAAAACAAGCAAAACTAAACAACATATATTTTAGGGATACATATTTAGGTGATAAAACTATGAAGAAAAACAAAGGAATGATTATGACAAAGGTTAGGATCATGGTTACTTCCAGAAGATGAGGAAGGAGGAATGCAATCAGGGACAGACATGAGGCTTTCATATTATTGGAAACATTTATTCTCATTTTCGATGATGATAATATGTGTGTTCTCCTTATTATCATTCTTTGAATACTCATATACATTTTATATACTTTTCTGAATGTATCTTATATTTCACAATTTGTACCAAGAAAATAAAAGTATACAGCCCACCACACACACACAGTCTTCCCCAAGCAACTCATCAGATGTGAGGCATCTGTTCCATCCACCTTCTTCTTCACACATATGGAGTCAGACTTTTCAGTCTAATGTAGAAGAAACAATACCAAAAATAATTAATGCATAATTCTTAGGGTAGCACATGCACAATTTAAAGAAAGGCAACAGGAAGGGGGCTCAAATTTCCAAAGACATTCTCTCCTCAGCCAATTAGTTCTCCAGATTTAGGGCATAACAAGATGTGCAATGTAAACGTTTTGAGAGCTCTGACTCAGGTCTACTGGTAAGTCCACTGTGTAGCTTCTCTGGGTTACTTCAAAGGCCTGGGAATGACCTTTCCATTCAAAGTCCTGCTCTCCTACAGAGAAAGTTTTGGCTCCTAGACCTCTTCTTTTGCATTAGATTTGTCTATGGCTTTGAACAGATGGACTAGCCAAAATAAGTTTTTACTTCCAATCTGTATGAATAAAAGCCATAGATGTTATCTTAGTTGAGATTCTTAACTGCAAGCAACAGACACTGACTCTGGTTGATAAAGCAGAAAAGGAGTTTAATGAAAACAATATTGAGTATCTCTCAGAATCCTTGGGAGGAATGGAGAGCTATATCCAAGTTAAGCTTCCAGGAACAATGTCCAAAACCCTGCAGCAGACCTGGCCTGCTGAGGAGATGAGGGTCACCGCCATAGCCACCCCATCCACGTCATTCTGGAACAGAAACTCAGCCTTGCAATAACCCCAAAAGTTGGCGATCTCTGCTGTCACCCTGGTGGAGTCCACATGACACAGCCTTCTCAAGTAGCTCATTCCCAAAATGAGGTCTCATGTGAGACATGCCTGACTGGTGGAAGCTAGATCCACACAGTACGCCAGCTACAAGGGAAGCTGAGAATGAATTTTTTGGGTTCAACTTCGGGGAGGTAGAACTCATAGGCTATAAGTTCCTCAAATTTTTAAGTGTGTTTAAATTACACTGTTGTTGTTAGGCACCACTGAGTCAATTTTGACTCACAGTGACCCCATGTTACAGAGTAAAATTGTCCCATAGGGTTTTTTAGGCTCTAATCTTTACAGGAGCAGACAGCCAGGTCTTCCTGCTGTAGAGCCGCTGCATGGGTTCAAATTGCCAATCTTCAGTTGGCAGCCAAGCACTTAACCATTTGCCCCATCAGGGCTCCTTTTTCAAACTATTCCAGGCAGCCGGAAATCAGGTCTACTTCAGTGGTTAATCCATGCTCTTAGGAAACTTTCTGCCTGGTATAGCTTACGGAATAACAAAATTTCAATTACTGCCAATTTCTAAGTATATGATTGATGATATTTTTAACTCACCAGAAAAAGCATGAAATCTCACCATCTGTTTTGCTCTTTTGTCCTTTGTGGCCAATACATTTCACAAAGCCCCCATGATTCAGAGGAGACAGGGGTGGGGTCTTTTTCGGGATCTGCATGCACATTTTATATTCATTTTCATATCGTATCACTTACAACAAGTTTGGTGGTCAGAAATGTCAAATGTAACCATTTTGGGATAAGTGGTTGGCTTACAAGTGCCTTAAAGTGGTGAAAACTCACCTTAACAGGTGATTCTACAGTGATGAACAATCCAGGTGATGGCTGGTTGAGAATGGTCACGGGCTGATTAGATGCCAACTGTTATGGCCAGGAGCCATGCGCTCCCTCACAAGCTGTTGCATTTTGAAGCTAACTTAAAAGAATTTCTGTCTTGTTGGAAAGGGATTTAAGAATGTGAAAGATAGGCTCCTTTCTTTTTTTCTATTCTGGTTAGTAATTTGAGACATTTGCTTTCTCCAATGGAAACGTCAACCTCAGAGGAAGCCATCTCTGCACATTTGAAACCTATTTTTATGTGAGAACTTTAGATACCTGGTGGGAGCAAAGGGGAAAGTGACGGGGGAAGAGAAGCAAAGCTGCTGGGATTTTTTTTTCCTACTTAAAACAATTTAAAGCAATTTTTCCATTTTGTGGGATATTATTCTTCTACTATTTTACCTTGGAAATGGAGCTCAGGAAGTTATTGCTAAACCAATGTTTTAAAAAGTTTCCATGAAACAGCTTCAGATACATGGGAAAGTTAGCTTTATTTCATGTTTTAACTTTCAAACCACTTGAGGCAAAAGCTTTGAGTTTATTCTGTGATGTCTGGTTTGTAGGGTTATCTAGATCAGGGTGAGCTTAAATGGATGCTTGAGACTGCTTGTCAGATGGATGAGGACTGGGATACAGGCTATGGTGCTTGGGCTGATGAGGTCAAAGAAGGACTGGGTTGCATCAGGGAGAAAGGATGATGGGATTATCATTTTGAGAGAATATATGGTATCCTGCTACTCATTTTCCTATGAGAGAAGATTCCCCTTTCCTCTTCAGAACATTTACATAAAATGTCAGTGTTTATTGAAAGTCACAGGGAAGTAGATGGCTATGTTTAGACATCGGAGCCCCCCCTTATGTTAATATATAAAAATAATACAGATAAAATATTTAAAATATATATTTTCTTCATTTCCATCTTTCTTTTCTCCCTAATCTCAATACTTCGGGCCCCAGACAGAGATGAAACCATGAGTTTTCTGAAGAGTTCATCTATGAAACAGGAATAAGGAGTCTATAAAAGCTTCTGTGCTGAACACTTTTGAGAGGAGACAGTTACCAAATAAATCAATAAAGTGATGAGTGGATCATAAAGACAGTCCAAAATAGGCTCATATTCTATATTTTATATACACACACACACATATATATGTATGTTGCTGTTGTTAGGTGCCTTCGAGTTGGTTCCAACTCATAGCAACCCTATGTACAACAGAGCGAAACACTGCCTGGACCTGGGCCATTCTCACAATCATTGTTATGCCTGAGCCCACTGTAGCAGCCACTGTCAATCCATCTTCTTGAGGGTCTTCCTCTTTTTTGCTAACCCTCTACTCTACCAAACATGATGTCTTCTCCAGGGACTGATCCTTCCTGATAACATGTCCAAAGTATGTGAGACTAAGTCTCATCATTCTCACTTCTAAGGAGCATTCTGGCTGTGCTTCTTCCAAGGCAGATTTGTTCAGCCTTCTGGTATTCCATGGTATATTCAATATTCTTCACTAATACCATAATTCAAAGGCATCAATTCTTCTTCGGTCTTCCTTATTCATTGTCCAGCTTTCACATGCATGTGAAGTGACTGAAAATACTACGGCTTGGGTCAGCGGTAACTTAGTCTTCAAAGTCACATATTTGCTTTTCAACACTTTAAAGAGGTCTTTTGCAGCAGATTTGATTTCTTGACTGCTGCTTCCAGGGCTGTTTACTGTGGATCCAAGTAAAATGCAATCCTTGACAACTTCAATCTTTTCTCTGTTTATTATGATACTGTTAATTGGTCCAGTTGTGAAGATTTTTGTTTTCTTTATGTTGAGGTGTAACCTATACTGAAGGTCTTTGATCTTCATCAGTAAGTGCTTCGAGTCCTCTTCACTTTCAGCAAACAAGGCTGTGTCATCTGCATATCATAGGTTGTTAATGAGTCTTTCTCCAAACCTGATGCCCTGTTCTTCTTCATACAGTCCAGCTTCTTGGATTATTTGCTCAGCATACATATTGAATAAGTATGGTGAAAGGATGCAACCCTGACACACATCTTTCCTGATTTAAACCACACAGCCACAGCATTCCTTTGTTCTGTTTGAATTACTATCTCTTGGCCTAAGTACAGGTTCCTCATGAGCACAACTAAGTGTTCTGGAATTTCCCTCTTTCGTAATGTTATGCATAATCTGTTATGATCCACACAGTCGAATGCCTTTGCATAGTCAATAAAACACGGGCAAACATCTTTCTGGTATTCTCTGCTTTCAGCCATATCCACTGGACAACAACAATTATATCCTTTGTTCCAAAACCTCTTCTGAATCCAGCTTGAATTTCTGGCAGTTCTCTGTCACTGTACTGCTGCAACCACTTTTGAACGACGTTCAGCAAAATTTTACTTGTGTGTGATATTAATGACATTGTTCAATAATTTCCGCATTCAGTTGGACTACCTTTCTTTGGAATAGGTACAAATATGGATCTCTTCCAGTCGGTTGCCAAGGTAGCTCTCTTCCAAATTTCTCGGCATAAACGAGTGAGCACTTCCAGCACTGCATCCATTTGTTGAAAACACCTCAATAATTATTCCGTCAATTCCTGGAGCCTTGTTTTTCACCAATGATTTCAGTGCAGCTTGGACCTCTTCCTTCAGTACCATCGGGTCTTGATCATATGCTACCTCCTGAAATGGCTGAATGTCAACCAGTTCTTTTTGGTACAGTGACTTCGTGTATTCCTTCCATCTCCTTTTGATGCTTCCTGCATCATCTGTTATTTTTCGCATAGAACCCTTCAATATTGCAACTCGAGGCTTGAACTTTTTCTTCAGTTTTTCAGCTTGAGAAATGCTGAGCGTGTTCTTCCCTTTGGTTTTCTATCTTCAGGTCTTTGTATATTTCATTATAATACTTTGTCTTCTCGAGTCACTCTTTGAAATCTTCTGTTTAGCTCTCTTACTTCATCATTTTTTCCTTTCGCTTTAGCTACTCGACATTCAAGAGCAACTTTCAAAGTCTCTTCGGACATCCACTTTAGTCTTTTCTTTCTGTCCTGTCTTTTTAATAACCTCTTTCTTTCTTCATGTATGATGTTCTTAACGCATTCCATGACTCTTCTGGTCTTCAGTCACTAGTGTTAATGTGTCAAATCTATCTTCAGGTGGTCTTTAAATTTAGATGGGATATATTCAAGGTCATACTTTGGCTCTTGTGAACTTGTTCTAATTTTCAACTTCAACTTGAACTTGGATATGAGCAACTGATGGTCTGTTCCACAGTCAGCCCCTGGTCTTGTTCTGACTTATGATATTGAGTTTTCCCATTGTCTGTTTCCACAGATGTAGTCGATTGATTCCTGTGTATTCCATCTGGTGAGGTCCATGTGTATAGCTGCCGTTCATGTTGCTGAAAAAAGGTATTTGCAATGAAGAAGTCGTCTTCAGGCACTATATCAGATAATGTTCTGCTGCTAAATTCGTAAGGTTCTCACTAGCTACTTTTTTTAAGAAGTAAGCTGCCAGGTCCTTCTTCCTAATCTGTCTTAGTCTGGAAGCTCCACTGAAACCTGTCCACTATGGATGACCCTTCTGGTAACTGAATACCAGTGGCATAGCTTCCAGCATCACAGCAACACACACGCCCCACAGTATGACAAAATGACAGATGCATACACACACACACACACACAAATATACATAGCCCTGGTGGCATTTCTTGGAAACTCCATGGGGCAGTTCTACTCTGTCCTGTAGAGTCACTGCGAGTCAGAATTGACTCAATGGCTAGGGGTTTGGGTTTTTTTGGTTTTGATGGCACAGTGGTTAAAGGGGTTGACTGCTAACCGAAAGGTCAGCAGTTTGAAACTACCAGCAGCTCTGCAGGAGAAAGATGTTTCAGTCTGCTTCCGTAGAGATTTAACCCTATGGCATAGCTATGAGTTGGAACAGACTCAACAGCAGTGGGTTATATATATGTATATATATGTACACACAGGCTAACATATGATCTATATATACACATTATACATATATAATATGATGAAGTGAAAGAGATAAACAGAAGATTTCAAGGGGCAGTTTGACAAGACAAAGTAAAGTATTATACTGAAATGTGCAAATACCTGGAGATAGAAAACCAAAAGGGAAGAACACACTCAGCATTTCTCAAGCTGAAAGAACTGAAGAAAAAATTCAAGCCTCGAGTTGCAATACTGAAGGATTCTATGGGCAAAAACTTGAATGACACAGGAAGCATCAAAAGAAGATGGAAGGAATACACAGAGTCACTGCACCAAAAAGAACTGATTGACATTCAACCATTTCAGGAGGCAGCATATGATCAAGAACCGATGGTACTGAAGGAAGAGGTCCAAGCTGCACTTTCCAATAAGAATGAGTTAACTATGTGCACATGATGACCTGGAAAGATGTCCATGACATATTAGATAAATTTAAAAAGGAGGAAAAAGCAAGTTATCGATTTTTTTTACTATATTTATTGTATAATTTTTTTAAAAGAAGGAAGGAGGGAGGGGTAAAAGAAGGGAGGGAGGTCCCATATGTGTATATATGTGTTTTGGACGATACACATCAAAACGCTAAATTAACTACCTCCAGGTTGGGGAAAGATACTGAGTGAAAAGAGAAGAAATTTAGTTTTCTCCTTATATATCTTTACAGTGTTTACTTATTATAATAAAAATTTAATACTTTTGTGATTTAAAAAAAATCCAGCAAGTAAAGCTGTTTTAAAACTGTTTTAAAATTAAATGAGTGATTGACTGTTGTGATGAATTAGGTCAAATAAAAAATCAAGAACGACCCCACCCGCTGGTTTGGTCAACTGGTTTAGTAAGATGTTCCATTCACTGAGATAAAGACAGTTTCATTGACAATAAACACATACTCTCACATAATAAATTCTTATTTATTTATACACAGGATAAACATCAGTCCAAAACTCAAGTTTAGCAAGTGTTACTTTCTTTCTTTCAAATCAAAATAATTTGAACCGTATAAAAACTCCATGGATAAGGTTCTACTCTAGCATACAGGGGGTCACCATGACTCAAAATCAATTCGATGGCAACTGGTTATTTTTTGTTCTTCCATCACATGAGGCTGTTGGGACATTTTAGCTCCATCATGACTGGTCTTGCCCCCATTCAAGATTCCACCAGACACTAAAAGGCTAGTGGTACCCAGATGAAGGGCCCTCTACTCTTATCTGTTAGCGGCATCACTGGCATCTTCATTGCCCAAGCCTGCAGAGGTTCTTTGATATCCTGTGCATTTCTGCTTTGTGCCCCAACTAGACTAAAGAATTCATGCCAAGGCTGGGAATTCTGGTGCCCAAGGTCCCACATCCCTTCAGGTTACTTCTCACAGGCAAGCTCACTTTCTACTTCCCCTCTGAGACACCTTTTAACCATTGTTCTCTGAACAGTATTCAGCCCAAAGACATGTTTTGCTTCGCCCACATAATGTTCATTTTTGTTATACACTGCCAACAATCAAAACTCAGCAGAGTTCACATTTTAAAAATGTTGGCTTCACTTGAGAAATAAAAACATCTGGCAAAGCTGGGGCCATCTTTCTTCAAAGAGATAATCAGCTGGGTTTGGATGTTTTGCCACAGGGCCCACCATTCCCTATTATGTCATCCACACCAGCCTCCCAACGCCTTCCAGCCAGCCTCATATGTGTTCCCTACATGGCCTCTAGAGGCATTTGCAAATTCTAGACTTTAGGAAAGCAAGCATTTTGCAGGCAATTTTTGATTTCCACCTTGTCATAAATATCCCCTGAGGCGAGAAAAACTGAGCTGGACTTCTTCTGAACGGGGCCAGGAAATATGCACATATCTCAAATCATGCAAATTGCTCAACAATCAGAGTGATCTAAAAACACATCCAATGGTCTGGCTCTGTGGGGAAAAAATAAGGGGGGCGGGGAGGGAGGGGACTGATTCATAACATTTGTTAACTTCTTATTTCTATGGTGTAAACACTCCCATCACAGCCATTTCAAGCTATCAACACCAAGTAACTGAATGTGGAGTTAGGAAGAGATGGCACACAATTGGCTCTTAGGAGGTGACGCCAGTAGACTCTAACACACCACTGGTTACACTCACATGTCCACCAGAAAGCAGCTATATACATTCACATAAGAGAACACACTCACCAATTACCCACACAGGCCACATCTATCCACAATCACATCTGTCTGCATGCCCAAGGTTCACCGCCCCCTCTCAACAGTAAACAGCAGGTCCTTTACTATGAGATACACTACAACCTCTGCTCTGCGAGAAATGTGATGGCCCACAAGACAATTCATAATCTCAGAGAGGAGAATTTAGAGATTATCTACAGTAGTTTTCAAACAGCTGTAAAATTCTGAAGACCATGCTTCAGACCAATTAAATAAAACTTCAGGAGTTGGACCCAGGCATCAGGATTTTAAAACTCTTACCAGGTGATTCTAATGTGCACCCAAGGTTGAGCACCACTACACTAGACCAGTGGTTCCCAGACTTTAGCATGCTACAGCATCACCCGGAGGACTTGTTTAAATACAGATTGCTGGGCACCACCCCCAGACTGTCTGATCTAGTAGGTTTGGGGTGAGGCCTAAGAATTTGCATTTCTAAGAAGTTTCCATGCAATCATGATGCTCACTTCCTGGGACCACACTTTGAGAACCACTGCTTTAAACCAACTTCCTCATTTTACAAGAGGAGAAACTAAGATCCATGGAAGAAAAATGCCTAGTCCCAAGCTGCAGACAATGAGAATCAGAGCCAGGATTTGAATCATTACATGAAGAACTCTGAAAATGCTAGATGACCCATTCTTGGAGAGAGATGTATTGGTTTGCTATTGGTACATAACAAACCACTCAAAACCTTAGTGTCATAAAATGGTATTTATTTTAATGCATCTGCAGGTTGTCTAATTCAGGCCAGTGTCAAATGGGTGGCAGTGTGATATAGCTAAGCTCACTCAACTCTGCAGTACAGCTGGACACTGGGGGATCTAGCGTGACCTGTCTGGGGCATCTCTGTTTCACATGTCTCTGATCCTCCTCTTGGGACCAGCAGGCTGGCCTAGGGATGTTCTTATCACGGCAACTGCAGAAGTACAAGAGAATAAACAGAAACGTACAAGGCCACTTAAGATCTAGACTTGCCATTTGCATACTGTCACTTCTATCTGATTCTATTGCTCAAGGAAAGCCACAGGTCTGAACCCAAACATGAGGGGCAGGAAAATATACTCCATCCCTTTAGTGGGAGGAACTGTAAAGTCACAAGGTAAAGGGGCAGATACAGGTATAGGTGAAAACTACAGGTTATTAGTACAAACTACCACTGAAGACTAGCAGCCAATACTAATGGAGTCCTCCCAAGAAGACAGATGATAGGTTGAACAGCTGGTGAGATGTGAAGAATAATTGTGCTTGAAAAGAATCTCATCATACTTTCTGGTCTTTATTTCAAAGCCTTCAAGGATAGGCCTGTAGAACTGTGCTGGCTAGAAGAGCTTCATGATGAGAGGAGGACTGAGAAGAACATAAGACAGGGCTAGAGCCATTTTCTGAAAATCGTTGTCTCCTCAGGACAGCTCCTCATCCAGCCCATTTCCTGAAGTTGTTTTTCTCCTTAGAACTTCTTTGAAAAGAAACAGCCACCGGCTAGCTGTAGTTGGCTGAAACAGGTCCTGCCCTCCATCTTGGCACTCCAGATGACCTTCAGCTCATTAACTCCCTCATGCATGGTAAATTCTCTGCCTCTGGGTGAAGAGCTAACATGCTAATGAACAAAAATGGCTAACTTCCTACTGCGAGGTGAATCTAACCGGGCCTTAGAAAATGCTTACTCATTCTAAAACACTCCATGCCTGCACATGCGCCATTTTGTATTCTGAAACTGATCCTGCCTATATAAACTAGCCGCAACAAGCTGCCTTCAAGGCAGTCTTAGATGGCACACAGCCCTAACTGTCTCCTTGCTTGGCCAACCAACAAAGTTGCCTTTCCTTCTCCCCAGCTTGGTCTCTGTCATTTTGGCCCTGGACAGAGTCACCCTGAGCAGAACCTGGAGTTCCGGGCAACAAACATCTCTCTCTCTAAGGATTTAGACAGTTTCTTCTTAAGAGATGATCACCCCTCTAAGCCTGAGGATCAGATATGCTTGGGAAATAAGGCTGTCAGAAATGTAACTAGCGTGGGAGGGGAGGCATGGATTTGGAGACAGAAGATGTGGATAGAGGCTGGTCTTACATCTTCCAAATGATATTAGGCATCTTGCTGCAACTCTCTGAGCCTCGGTTTTCTCATCTATAAAACAGGATTAATATTATTTGCCCTGCATATCTCACAGGGTGTCATGGGATCATGGTCCATTTACTCAAACCCCACTGCCTTCAAGGTCCTGGTGAAGTGAGCTGCTCTGAAACTCGTGGTGATCTAAGGCTGCCAACCGGACTGCATGAAGAAAGTCAAGTCCTCAAGAGGATAACGTGCTTAAAATTAAGAGGCCTTAGAGAATCAGGCAACAGGTGTGGTTTCCTTTTTCCCCCCTTTGGTTTTAGAGAATAAAGCAGAGTTGGAAGAAGGGGAAGATAAGGATGATCTGAAATTTAGGCCTCAGAATGCTAAATCATTAAATTTAGGACCTACCCTAATCCAGAATGATTTCATCCAAGATCCTTACTTTAATTACATCTACAAACACCCTATTTCCAAATAAGATTATATTCACAAGTATCAGAGCTTAGGACTTGTTCTACTTTTTCAGGGCCACTATTCAACCCACTACACCCACTGTTCAGGATCCTTTCTAGAAAGTTTCAGCACCTCCTCTTCTGTGGTATCAGCCTCTTTTTCTCCTGGTATTATCCAGTCCTTCCTCCAAACTCACTTACACATTTCACGGACTTTAACAAGCTCGCTGAAGGAGGGCCTGCTGAAAGAACTCTCTACCTGATACTGTTTCACAGTAGCTGCGGACCCTGGAAGCATGGAACTCTCTGGGTGCTGTTCCTTTTCTCCTGGACCTGCCTCCCTACCCTATCTTTCTATCATGGCACAATGGCATATAGAATTATTTGTATTTAAGGGTGCAGTAGGGATAAGGTACCCTCTTGTATTGTTCCATCAACTTGGTCCCAGTCCTAGATTTCTCACTAGCATGCTCCTACACCCCCCATCAGGAGAATGCCTAGAGAATGTCTCATGAACGTTAATAGATTCCATTGTCTCCCACTGACATGCCCTCCATTGCAATTTTATTTCCAGCCTCTACAGAAGAGGGTACAGTCAGGTATGCACATTGTGACTAGGACAGACTTAAGACACTTAAGCAGGGGGAAATATCCATAGTCTAGGTTGAACCAGTCAAAGTCCTTTCAAGAGGATCTGAACTGAGAAGTCTAGAAACTGAGCAGACTGAGTGAAGACAGGGACTGTGGGCTGACTGTGAGACGTGAATTGGCGGCCATGCGGAGCTGGTGGCCGTACTGGGTTACATACAAACAAAGGAAGCCTGACTGGAGTGGAACAGATGTGAAAAGACTGCAGACACAAGAAAACATTTGGTCTGAGAAAGAAAAGAAAGAGATACCTAGTAAGTTCTGAAGTCCTGATTATATTTCCTACACTTTATTTCTGAATATGTCCGTTATCCTTCCATAAACCTCTCTTTAACTTAAACTAGCCTGAGTGGGTGTTTGTTCTTTGCAACCAATAAGTGACCAAAAGCATTTCTGATTTACAGTCTGTAACAATGTGAAGATCAACCCAATGGGAAGAGTATCTTTTAAGAAACAGGCATTCAATAAATTATGATTGAAAGAATAAACAACAAAAGAAAAAGAACAAGACCCTAGTGAGCAAACAGTTTTGGGGCCAGGATTCTTTGCCATTGTAAATTAACAAATTGGCATGGTGATTTATAAATTACCTGTGCGTTTTGTCAATACCTATTATCCCTCCCCTCAAGAAGGTGATTATTTGTGGATGAGCTGATAAAGCTGTGTTTCGGAATCTGAAATCTGAGGTGACAGCCACAACAATCACAAGGATTAGATTAAGAATCTTGGCGGCTCTACATATTTTTACTACATCTGCTGCAGGAGACTCTGCCAAGGAGTGCAAATAAAAATGGGGAGGGGCAGAAAGCAAGTAGTACTTAATCTTAGAAAAAAGAGACTTAACTAAAGTTCAGATTTAGACATTCACATTTGGGTAATTATTTGTGTGTGAGGGTGCAGCAGGGATAAGATACTCATGATAGTATTCTTCCTGTTCAACAGCCTCCTCTTATGTCTCCAGTGAAATATGAGGAGCAGAGAGATTCAAAGGAAACACCCAACAGCCACAGTAATGGTAGATACATAACAGTTAATAATGTCCATTTTTTATGGAACAGATTGCATGTAATACAGAAATGGTTTGGAATTTTCATTTCCTATGAAGTTAAAATACATGTGGAGAAAACTCTCTGAAATGCCATTTTTTTGTGCCATGTTTTCAAAGTTCACATCTTGGGTGGGAGGTGAGGGAGGCTTGTTCCATCAGTGCCCACCTTTTCAATATGACATTATGTAACCAGTTAAGATGCCTTAAGCTTTCTGATACGGCAAATCTACAGAACTTCAGAGAACTGGCTAAGTTTGTTTTTTGTTTTGCTCTAAAGCTTAAAAACCTATTTTTAGCTTACTCACTATAACTGATTTCTTTTTTTCCTTTCTTGGAATTGACTCAACAGCAATGGGTTTTTTTCTTTTCTTTTTTTTTTTTTTTCTCTCTCTCAATAGTAATGAGTACCTTCCCATGAAAATAACCAGGTCTTAAGAAATATGGAAGTCTGAAAGTCTCACTGGGATTCTTAAGAAATATGAATTGATGGGAAAAGCATAGACCTAAAAATCCTAAAGATATGGGTGCAAATGTTAGCCTTAAACTAAGTGTCGATTTCTTGAAATGCAAAATTGTAGTGGTAAAGCTTACTTAAGATTATCAGGAAGACGGAATGAAACAACATTTGTCTGTGTTTCTCAATCCTGGGCTCTCATTAGAATCACCTGGGAACCTTTTAAAACCTAGGAATGAATCCCTGGACAGTAATAGCCCACATGACTTAGGCTCTGTGAAAATGAGGCCTGGGCAATAATATTTTTAAAAAGTGCTTCAGGTTTTATTCTGTAAACCTTCATCTAAAGTACAATAAATTAAAAAAAAAAAAAAGTGCTTCAGGTTTTAGAATCTTTAGCAACCAGCAGAGTAGGACCAAGGGCCCACCCAGTCTTTAAACCCACTATTAACCTGAGATCTGTAGGAGGTAAAAGATGTGTGCGTGTCTGTGTCTCTGTGTGTGTCTGTGTGTGTGTTGGGTGTTTCCTAATTAGCTAACCCACAGTAGGGGAGTAGGCTACTAGGGCCTCAAGACCAATGAAGTTGTTGTGGGCAGCTAATCCCATCCACGTCTCATGCTATTAACTGATATACGCGATACTGATTGTATCAATCAGTAATTTCAGTTGACACTGAACATAATGAATGATCTAATTTCTAGTCGCTCCAGTTTCATTTCCCTAAAATTATATCAGGAAAATGGGACTGCTAGGGATTGAATTGTGTCCCCCAAAAATATGTGGTATAAATCCTAACCCCTATATCTGTGGTTATAATTCCATTTGGGAATGGGTTTTTGTTTTCTTTTTTTTTTTTTTTCATGTTCATGAGGCAGTATTCGTGTAGGATGTGTCTTAAATTCACCTCTTTTAAGATATAAAAAAGCAGATTAAACAAGCAAGCAAGCACAAATGGAGGGGAAGATACACACCACATAACCGCCAAGGAACCAAGGAACACAAGCTAAAAAGAGACAAGGACCTTCCCCAAGACCGACAAGAGAGTCTTCCTCTAGAGTTGGTGCTCTACATTGGGACTTCTAGCCTTGTAAACTGTGAGAAAACAAATTTCTGTTTGTTAACGCCATCCACTTGTGGAATTTCTGTTGTAGCAGTACTAAGAAAGACTGAACGAAATAACATTTATCTGTGTTTCTCAACCCTGGGTTCTCATCAGAATCACCTGGGAACCTTTTAAAAGCTAAGAATGAATCCCTGGACACTTGTTACAGCCCAGCTGACTCAGGTTCTGTGAGAATGCAGCCTGGGCAATATTTTTTTTAAAAAAGTGCTTCAGGTTTTAGAACCTTTAAGCAACCAGCAGAGAAGGACCAAGGGCCCACTTCATAAGACAGGGACTTTATGAAGGACTCTGACCAAAGGACAATAGATGGGATTAATCCTCTATGGATACTTCACTCCTATTGAGGTCACACTGCACATTCCTTTACTCAGTGTGGTAACCTCCTGACATTCCACAATGGTCACTGTAAGTCTCATGGACTTCTGACGCCATGAATCATGCTGAAAATACATGGAGTGTCCAGGTCATATATCAAATGAACGTTTAAGGCAGCCTTCCCCTTTCCTACAGTCTTTGGAATACTAGAAACTAGTAGATGAACTCGTCGTGGACCTGAAACTGGTTATCCACAGGCTTGTAGTGTATCATCCCCAGAACTGCCATCTTGGTTTAAGGTTTCTCTGTGCCTTGGGGATCTTCAGTTCCACAAGGTGCCCCTAGTGAATACAGATTACACAAAAGGGAACTCAACTGTGATTCTGATGAAGAATCGCTTCCTCTGGTTAAAGAAAGAAGTTAAAGCCCTGTTAGAATCTCTGCTCATCTCCAGTTACGTACCCTGCATTTAGAGTATTGGTAGTAGATGTTTCTGCTTCTGTTTGGATTTTATATAATCTCACTCTCTCTCTCTCTCTCTCTCTCCCCTTATCTTCCTCCCTCCCTCATTCCCATTTTCCCTCTTCCTTATTTTTTGCCAAGTCATTAGCTTTTCTTTTTTTAATGCTCTTGGATTAAAAACAAAAAAAAGCACAACCCTGTCTTCAGGAGTATGGAGTCTCTGCATGTGTTTTTTTTTGCAGAGGCATGATTCTGAGAGCAAATCACAGCCTTGAAGCTCACCCATATCCTGAACACCAGATGTGAGTCACAAAATGCTATTTTTTGAATCTTAAATTTCTTTAAATAAAATGCAAAAGCAAAAATGAACTTATTTCCAGCAATATTCATCTCCTCATAAGAACTAATCAGTATAAATACATATAGAATCATTTCATTCAAGTGAAGGAACACTCAGTGTCATAAATCAATCGACTGTCACCACCCAAGGAAAATACAATGCCACAGTTGGTGTTCCCTAAAACAAATCATTTTATAATTTTAGTTGCTAGGCTAAGACTATGTTATATAGAAGTCTTTCATTATCACAAAGCCCTCTGCAAATTATTTTACAGCTTTCCTAGTCAATGCATTTGATTAAAAACTATCACGATAAACATTCCATATTATTCTCACATTTATTTACTGAAGGCATTACCAGCAAATCACCTAATCAAACCCATTGCTCTACAAACACCGCCCATGCCTTGACCTTTGTCCCCAGTGCTTGTAAAAGGAGTCCACTCCCATGTGTAGTATATTGTTTAAAAAGGAAAGGAAAGAGAAAGGAGGGAGGGAGGGAGGGAGAAAAGAGGAAGCGAGAAAGGGCGACAGGAAGGGAGAAAGAGAGGGAGGAGGGAGGAAGGGGAGGGAAGGAGGGAGGGAAGAAGGAAGGGAGGGAGAGAGGGAAGAAAGAGAAAAAAACCTTGCTGAAATTTCTCAGTAACCATTTCCAACTTAAACTTGCTGGCTTATCTCTAACCTTGTAGATAAGATTTCTTTTCAGAAAACATCCTTCTTCCTCAAATCGTTATACATGTAACTTCTTTAGCCCCTTCCTGATATCCTATCTCGGTGTTACGTGTTACCATCTTACATTCATGGCTTTTTTCCAGCTATTTTCCTGACTGTTTTTCAACACCTACCATTCTTAAATCCAACTCCATTATACAGCTATCATAAATTTCATTAACTAATGGATAATCAGGAATAAACTCAAGAAAGTCAAGTTGGCAATGTTGAATCAGTCTCGTTGTTAGGTGCTGTCGAGCTGGCTCCAACTCATAGTGACCCCACATACAGATCCCATGTACAACAGAACAAAACACTGCCCACCATCCTCACAATCATTGCTATGCTTGAGCCCACTGGTGCAGAGGGGCTCATCTTCTGGCACGGTATCAGACAATGTTCCATTGCTATTCATAAATGTTTCACTGGCTAATTTTTTTCAGAAGTAGACTGCCAGGTCCTTCTTCCTAGTCTGTCTTAGTCTGGAAGCTCAGCTAAAACCTGTCTACCATGGGTGACCTTGCTGGTATTTGAATACTGGTGGCATAGCTTCCAGCGTCACAGCAACACACAAGGCACCACAGTACAACGAACTGACAGACACGTGGGAGTATCAGCCTTAGTGATGAGTTATTGAGTTCATGTGGTAAAATTCTTGATATTAAAACATTCAACCCCATAATAGCCTGCAGTCATTTCTAAGATGTAGACCAACAGTTATCTTGTACTATTAAAGGGTGGAAAAAACTCAGTGTCTTTAAACATAGAATTTCTTTTTTAGAAAATATACAATGTGCTTATAAATATCAGGTACTGTGCTAGGGAGTGGGGAAAGAGTGGTGAATAAGAAAGACCCAGATCCTACTCTCATGAAAGTAACGACTAAGCATAGGAGACAGACATCAATAAAAAATAAAAATGTATTATTTAATTAAACCATACAGTTATGGGGAATGTCAAGAAAAAGATCAGATTTGTGAGAGTGTATAACTGGAGGGCTTAGCCTATTATGCAGATCGTGGAAAGTTCATATAATAAATTGATATTCAGGCTGAGTCCTGAAGGACCCATAGTGGTTGGCCAACATCCTGAGGCTAGGCAGAGCTTAGTAAGCGAGATCAAAGAAAGCCAGTGCAGCTTCAGTAAAGAAAGCTCAGGATGACAGAGACAGGCAGGGGTCAAATCTGACAGGGCTGGAAGTGGGCAGGCAATAAGGGGTTTAGGCAGGGAAATGACATGATAAGACTTTCACTGAAAGAACACTCTGGTTGCACTGGGAAGAATAGATTGGAGGGGGGTGGGGCAAGAGTAGAAGCAAGAAGACCAGATAGGCTAGTGAAGTCAAGGCAGGAGATGATGGTGATTTGGACTAGGGTGGTAGCTCTGGAAACAGAGAGAAGTGGAAGGATTCAGGATATATTTAGGAAATGGAATCAGTAGAAGCAAATCAAATATATATATGAACCTTAAATCTTCCCATTATCTCGTGTGTGTGTGTGTGTGTGTGTGTGTGTGTGTGTGTGTGTGTGTGTTACAGAATGGAGTCAATGAAGTAATTATTTAACTTTTTTCCAAGCCATGCCACCAGCTCATTACAAACCTGGACTTACACCTCCAAAATGTATTAGTCACTAAAGGAGTCTCTATACTGGATGGAAGGCTGCATCCAATTCTACCATTAATACAGGAAAAAAATAACTTGGAGCATATACTCTATTGATCATGAGTGGTATTATATTTGTATAAAAGGACAACCAGTATACATAAACAAAAATAAATATTCTAACATACTTGAGGAATGAAGAATTCTATTTTATCAAAACATCAAATACTGTATGGATTAACAGATTTCTAAAAATATGTACATGACAAAATTTTGAGACTTAAGTAGTCTGAGAATTAGAACACAATAGTACCTATTTCTCACTGTGTGACCTTGGTAAAATTACTTTTAACTTCTCTGAACATCACTGCCTCATCTGTAACATGGGATAATACCACTTACTTCGAAAGATGCTTGAGTTGCTTAAATGAGATTAATATATTGCATTAAAAACTATATTAAAGCTTCTCCCATACAGTAGATATAAAGAAAATAGCTAAGACTTTTATCTTGAGAGCAATCATTGTTAATATTGATTATGATGGTTTTTTTTTTTTTCAGGCTGGCTGAGAATACCAATTGAATAAATGCCCCATGTGTTTTTAATCCTGTCTGG
Source organism: Trichechus manatus latirostris (assembly GCF_000243295.1). Lineage (NCBI taxonomy): Eukaryota > Metazoa > Chordata > Mammalia > Sirenia > Trichechidae > Trichechus > Trichechus manatus. Next base: position 14,975,020 of record NW_004443985.1, read on the forward strand.
CATTTGGGGATGATTATTTTGGAAAGGAGCCCTGGTGGTGCAGTGGTTAAGCACTGGCTGCTGACCAAAACGTCGCCAGTTCAAATCCACCAGCCACTCCTTGGAAACTCTATAGGGTGGATCTACTCTGTCCTATAGGGTCGCTATGAGTTGGAACTGACTCGATGGCAGTGGGCTTTTTATGGGTTTAACTTTGGAAAATTTAAAACTCGGCCGTTTAAAGCCAGGTTTGTGGTAGATTAGTGTGATCTCTGGTACATCCCCACACCCTTCTAAAGAATCCTCGGAATGCTGAGCTCCACCTTTGCGTTTTCAGTCAATGTAAAGGTTCCCAAACATGACTAGTTTATGGAGAATGTGTAAATGCTAGAAGAGTTTCCACCAGAAATTATGCTACCGAACATGCTCTTCTTAAAAGACTCAACGGGTCTGAACAAAGATTTTTCAGAACTGATTACTGTAACTAATATAAAAATCATGTTATCTACATATAATTCATATATCATTAGTCTGCTTATATAAACAAGATGACAGCTTATGAGAGTTTAAATCACATGGGTAAAAGTATACCTCAATATCTCTTCAGCTATGCAATTATTAAAATGGTTATCCCATGTATTTATGGAAATTAATAACAATCAAAATTTATAGTCAGAATTTATATTTCGAATTTTAGATAGTTGATGCCGGACTCAAAAGAAAATAAATTTTTGAAATAGAAAAATGCACAAAAATTTTAAGTATTCTTTAAAACTAGCTACTATTGTATCATTTCTTCATACTTTACTGTAAAGTATGCCATTTCCATATAGCGAACAAGTACAGAATAATTATATATAATATATGTAGCATTACATATATTATACATTTGTTGCTGTTGTTAGTTATAATCAAGTCCACTCTGACTCCTGGCAACGTTAACCATAATAGAAGAAAACTTTCCCAGTCCTACATCATCTCCATAATCCTTGATATGTTTGAGCCCATTGTTAAGACTATTGTGTCAATCCATCTCCTTGAGGGTTTTCCTTGTTTACGCTGACCCTCCACTTTACCAAAAGTGGTGTCCTTTTCTAGCAATTGGTCTTTCCTGATGGTGTGTCCAAAGTACGCAAGACAAAATCTCACCATCCTTGCTTCTAAGAAGCATTCTGGCTGTACTTCCTCCAAAGCTGATTTGTTCGTTCTTCTGGCAGTCACCCTTTGCCATCGAGCTGATTCCGACTCATAGCGATCCTACAGGACAGAGCAGAACTGCCCCATAGGGTTTCCAAGGAGCAGCTGGTGAATTCGAACCACAGACCTTTTGGTTAGCAGTGGAACGCTTTAACCATTGCACCATGGTATATTCAGTATTCTTTACCAACACCACAATCCACATGCATCGATTCTTCTGTGGTCTTTCTTTTTCATTGTCCAGCTTTCACATGCATATAAAGTGACTGAAAAGACCATGACTTGGGTCAGACACACCTTAGTCATCAAAGTGACATCTTTGCTTTATAACACTTTAAAGAGGTCTTTTGCAGCAGATTTGCCCAACGCAATACGCCATTTGATTTATTGACTGCTGCTTCCTTGGGCATTTGTTATTGATCCAAACAGAATGAAATCCTTGAAAACTGCAAGTTTCCCCTCCATTTATCATGATGCTGTTTATTGGTCCCGTTGTGAGGACTTTTGTTTTACATTCAGATGTAATTCATACTAAAAACTGTGGCTTTTACCTTCATCATTAAGTGCTTCAAGTCATCTTCATTTTCAGCAACCAAGGCTGTGTCATCTGCATATAGTAGATTGTTAACGGGTGTCTTAGTCATCTAGTGTTGCTCTAACAGAAATACCCCAAGTGGATGGCTTTAACAAAGAGAAATTTATTTGCTCACAGTCTAGTAGGCTACAAGTCCAAATTCAGGGCGTCAGCTCCAGGGGAAGGCTCTCCCTCTCTGTCAGCTCTGGAGGAAGGTCCTTGTAGTCATCAGTCTTCTGCCAGACTAGGAGCTTCTCTGTGCAAGAATTTTGGGTCCAAAGGACACACTCTGCTCCTAGTGCTTCTTTCTTGGTGGTATGAGGTCCCTCATTCTCTGCTTGCTTCCCTTTCCTTTTATCTCTTGTAAGATAAAAGGTGGTGCAGGCCACACCCTAGGGAAACTCCCTTTACATTGGATCAGGGAAGTGACCTTAGTAAGGGTGTTATACAATCCCACCCTAATCCTCTTTAACATAAAATTACAATTACAAAACGGAGGACAAACACACAATACTGGGAATCATGCCCCAGTAAAACTGATACACATATTTTTTGAGGGGCATACTTCAATCCGTGACAATGAGTCTTTCTCTAATCCTGATGCTGTGTTCTTTTTCATATAGTGTGGCATCTTGGATTATTTGTTCAGCATACAGATTCAATAAGTAAGGTGAAAGGATACAACCCTGCCGCACACTTCTTCCAATCCTATATGCAATACTATATAACCCAATTTTTTAAAATGAGAAGACTTATTAAAACTAAAGTGATTTTAACTGGAACACATAAATTTTTCATAAAATCATTGTCTAGGTGAGGGTTACTCAACAAAATAATAAACTCATTTTGAATACATACCATTTCTCTGAAGCAATAAATTCTGCAGTCTCCCTGCCATGTTTTGCAAACAACCCCCCTCCCCCGCACCCACCCTACCCAATCCCTGGCTGCCCAAGTCTGTCTTCTCCTAACTGATCTAAAGGTTTCCTCTCATTCCTCATAGGCATCAAAACTCTCATGTCTTGTGAAGACTCTGGACTGGGTGACAGTGGGTGGCAATGGGGTAATAATCAGATAAATGTGTTCCTGAAGATGTGTCAGTGAAGTCATGTGTGACACCCTCCTTGGTGGCATTATACACATTTCTCAGTCAGGAAAACCCTGAGAAATGAAGCTGATGGAATTTTCAGATAACATGACAGACCAGTGAAAGACATATTTTGGGACACACAGGTAACTATCTAGTTTTCTTATTGCTGGTTGGCAGAATATGTTGTCTTCTCTTGGTATATGGATGAGCCCTCACGATCTTTAGGCCTGAATTGGCTACCCCCACAACCCCTAAGTTCAACCTGTCTATATCCACCATTCTTGAGACTTCAAATATTATCTTAATAAGAATAACCCCCAAATTTTTATTTCTAAGTCTATTCTATTCCAGTCTGCAATTTCTTACTTCCATTTGAACAATTCCATTTAGGTGCCCTGCTAGCACCTCAAACATCTCTAAAATGGAACTCACTTTGGCCCTCAATCTGGCTCTGCCTCAATTCGTTTTCTATTAATGATATCTCAATTTTCCAGATACTTAAACTCAAAAATATACAGTTATCAAAGACTGCTCCCCTTTTCTCTTCTTTACACAATCAATTTCCAAGAGCATTAACAGATGTCAAACAGGACAGTAACACACACACTACCCTAACGAACTCTGGGTGGTTACACTTCACATTAAGTACTATGTCCAATTCTACTAGGTACCTTATTTTAAGGAGGATATTGGCAAATGGAAAGTAGTCTAGACGATAGTGACTATCCAGAAACCATACTAGGTGGAAATGGATAGCTTCCATGGAAGAGAGAAAATATTAGAGGTATATTATACTTTATGAGAGATCAAAGTTAGTTCTGAGACAGATTACGAAGATGCAAATTTTCAAAGGACACATCTTGAACTGGTTATAGAATATATGGCCATTCATCCAGATTGAGAATTTTAAAAAGCTGACTGCAGGATACGGGAAGAGGAATTATGATTTCTTCAAAAAGTTGTGCTGTCGGAGGTGGGGCCCAGATGGCGGACTAGTCGGACGCTTCCAGTGGACCCTCTTACAACAAAGACCGGAAAAAACAAGTGAATCAATTATATGTGGCAATCTGGGGCCCTCAACATCAAAGGAAGAGTTGAGGAACCAGACTGAGTGGCAGGGGGAGGAAGAGATGGTTCAGAAGCAGCAAGGAGTTGCCAGACCTGAGCTGGTGAGAGCCTGAGCCCTTCAGGCCTGATCAGCTCAGGGGTGAGTGGTGAGGCAGACAAGCAGCGGTGCTCGGGAGGCACGTTTTCCATACCGGGAGAGACCCAGCGCCAGAGAGTCCACACAGCCACCCAGAACCAGTGAGAAGCAGCCCTGGATCGGTGAAAGGTTAAGTACTTGCGTACGGCCTACCACGCAGATCAAAAACACCCCCCTTAGGGAAAAATCTCTCTCCCACTGACCTCCCCACTCCCTGCTCTGCACTGGGTCCCAAACCAGCTTCAGCAATTGCCGAGTCCCCTGAGCCGGAAGTAGGATCCGTCACACAACTGCAGCCATTCTCCCTGCCCTGGACAGTGAACAAATTAACAAATGGGAGAAAAAATAAATGGCTGATAACCCTAAGCCAGGAACCCAGGGTAGGCACAACTTCTTCGCCTAGGCACAGGCATGAGGGATCCACGGACTTTAAGTGCCTTTCCCCTGCATAGACTTGTGTGGGCCCATCTCAACAGCGTAGGCCCTCATTACTGCAGTACAACACGGTATATACCAGAATTCTGACTTCAACTGTTTCAGCTGTGAAGTGGCAGGTTCTTGGCATTTGACCCTGACCTGCCCATTAGGCACAGTCTTCACCAAACCATATCAGGGGCCTGAGGACTGGTGGCTCCACCCATGTCACCTAGTTACCTACAATAGGGGCCCATGAATAAGAGGGGCCCCCCAGTCCTTACAGCCAACAGCATTAGGTGCTCATAATCCGGATGCAAAACCCACTCACCTACGCGCTCTGGGGAACAGGGACATGCCTTCCTCCTAGACACTCGGGGGCGGCAGTCAGCCCTGTGCCTTGCTCAGAGACTGTCCACCTGCTGCAGCCAGAAGCATGGGCCTACACCAATCACACATGCCTGCCTAGGACTGTAAGTGAGAGCCGACAACACACACTTGGTGGCTATCTACCTGGGCACCTGAGCTGAATCCACAGAGGAGGAGTGGGC
>NW_004443985.1:14981448-14982835 GCF_000243295.1 Trichechus manatus latirostris
ACAACAATGAAAAAGATGAAAAGAAAATACATAAAGAAAAACGACTCAGCACAGAAAATAAAGTGGAACAAAGAAACTGTCAACAACACACAAAAAGAGATCAAAATGACAGCACTGAATTCATACCTACCACTAATTATGCTGAATGTAAATGACTAAATGCACCAATAAAGAGACGGAGAGTGGCGGATTGGATTAAAAAGACACGATCCGTCTATATGCTGCCTACAAGAGACACGCCTTAGGCTTAAAGACACAAACAAACTAAAACTCAAAGCATGGAAAAAAATACATCAAGCAAGCAACACTCAAAAAAGAGCAGGAGTGGCAATATTTATCTCTGACAAAACAGACTTTAAAGTAAAATCCACCACAAAGGATAACGAAGGACACTATATAATGATTAAAGGATCAATACACCAGGAGGACATAACTATAATAAATATTTACACACCCAGCGATAGGGCTCCAAAATACATAAAACAAACTCTAACAGTACTGAAAAGACAGATCCACAACAGTAGGAGGAGACTTCAACACACCACTTTCGGTGAAGGACAGAACATCCAGAAAGAAGCTCAACAAAGACACAGAACAACTAAATGCTACAATCAACCAACTTAATCTCATAGACATATATTGAACACTCCACCCAACAGCAGCCAAGTATACTTTCTTTTCCAACGCACATGGAACATTTTCCAGAACAGACGACATATTAGGCCATAAACCAAGCCTTAACAAAATCCAAAGCATCGAAATGCCACAAAGCATCTTTTCTGACCATAAAGCCATTAAACTAGAAAACCTGTATAAGAAATGAGATGGGTGATATCACAACAGACCCAACTGAAATTAAAAGAATCATAACAGAATACTATGAAAAACTGTACTTTAACAAATTTGAAAACCTAGAGGAAATGGAGAAATTTCTAGAAACTCACTAACTACCTAAATTAACACATACAGAGGTAGAACAACTAAATAAACCTATAACAAAGAAGAGTTTGAAAATGGAATTTAAAAACTCCCAACAAAAAAAAGCCCTCTCCCGGATGGCTTCACTGGAGAGTTCTACCAAACTTTCAGAGAAGAGTTAACACCACTACTACCAAAGGTATTTCAGAGCATAGAAAAGGAGGGAATACTCCCAAACTCATTCTATGAAGCCACCATAACGCTGATACCAAACCAGGTAAAGACACCACAAAAGAAGAAAATTACAGACCAATATCCCTCATGAACATTGATGCAAAAATCCTCAACAAAATTCTAGCCAATAGAATTCAGCAACATGTCAAAAAAATAATTCACCATGATCAAGTGGGATTTATACCAGGTATGCAGGGATGGTTCAACATTAGAAAAACAATCAATGTAATCCATC
>NW_004443985.1:14983657-15052909 GCF_000243295.1 Trichechus manatus latirostris
AAATATAAAATTGAAATCGATAAAGATCATGGAAGAAAAAATAGGGACAATGCTAGGAGCCCTAATACATGGCATAAACACAATACGAACCATAAGTAACAATGCTCAAGGACCAGAAGAGAGACCAGATAAATGTGACCTCCTAAAAATCAAACACTTATGCTCATCAAAAGACTTCACCAAAACAGTCAAAAGACAACCTACAGACTGGGAAAAAATTTTTGGCCAACAAATCCTATCAGCATCTAATCTCTAGAATGTACAAGATACTGCAAAACCTCAACGACAAAAAGACAAATTACCCAATTAAAAAATGGACAAAGGATATGAACAGGCACTTTGCCAAAGAAGATATTCACCTGCTAACAGACACATGAAGAAATGCTCACGATCATTAGCCGTTAGAGAAATGCAGATCAAATCTACCATGAGATACCGTCTCACCCCAACAAGGGGTGAGATCCAAAAAACACAAAATAATAAATGCTGGAGAGGTTGTGGAGAGACTGGATTATACACTGCTGGTGGGAATGTAAAATGGTACAACCACTTTGGAAATTGATTTGGCGCTTCCTTAAAAAACTAGAAATAGAAGTACCATATGATCCAGCAATCCCACTCCTTGGAATACAGCCTAGAGAAGTAAGAGCCATCACACAAATAAATACATGCACATCCATGTTCACTGCAGCACTGTTCACAATAGCAAAAAGATGGAAACAACCTAGGTGCCCATCAACGGACGAATGGATAAACAAATTATGGTATATCCACACGATGGAATACTACGAAATGATAAAGAAGGATGAAGCCATGAAACGTCTTATAACATGGAGGAATCTGGAGGGCATTATGCTGAGTGAATTTAGTCTGTCACAGAAGGACAAGTATTGTATAAGCACTATCATAAGAACTTAAGAAAAGATTTAAAGACAGAAGAAAACATTCTTAGATGGTTACAAGGGTGGGGAGGAAGGGGGAGGGTTATTTACTAACTAGATAGCAGATAAGAATTATCTTAGGTGAAGGGAAGGACAGCACACACTACAAGGGAAGTCAGTACAATTGGACTAAACCAAACCTAAGAAGTTTCCTGAATACAATCATACATCTTGAGGGACAGAGTAGCAGGGGTAGAGGTCTTGGGACTATGCTTTCAGGGGACATCTAGATCAACGGGCATAACAAAGCTTATTAAGAAAATGTTCTGCATCCTACTTTGGTGAGTGGCGTCTGGGGTCTTAAGAGCTTGCAAGTGGCCATCTAAGATGCATCAATTGGTCCCAACCACCTGCAGTAAAGGAGAATGAGGAACACCAAAGACACATGGAAAGTATTAGCCCAAGAGACAGAAAGGGCCACATAAACCAGAGACTGCATCAGCTTGAAACCAGAAGAACTAGATGGTGCCTGGCTACCACCAATGACCACCCTGACAGGGAACACAACAGAGAGTCCCTGATGGAGCATCAGAAGGATTGGGTGCAGAACTCAAATTCTAGTAAGAAGACCAGAATTAATGGTCTGACTGAGACTGGAGGAACCCCGGAAAGCATGGCCCCCGGATTCTCCATCAGCCCAGAACTAAAACAATTTCTGAGGCCAACTCTTCAGACAGGGATTGGACTGGACTGTGGAACATAAAGTGATACTCGTGAGGCGTGTGCCTCTTAGCTCAAGCAGATACAAGAGACTAAATGGGCAGCTTCTGTCTGGAGGTGAGATGGGGAGGCAGAGAGGGTAAGGAGCTGGTTGAATGGACAGGGGGAATCGGGTAGAAATGAAGAGTGTGCTGTCACAGTACAGGGAGAGCAAGTAGGGTCACATAACAATGTATGCATAAATTTTTGTATGGGAGACTAACTTGAAATGTAAACTTCATTAAAACTACAACAATAAAAAAATAAAAATAAATGTTGTGCTGTCACTCTTCACTCCCAATCTCAAACCTATGGTCTTCAACAGTGCTGTCGGTGAACTTTGATATGCATTTCCTACATGTAGAGGACAGAGGGGCTGGTACCTGACTCATCCCTTAGAAAGTTACTCTAGAGCTGCCCAGCAAATGGCTATCTGGGAAACGAATGCACGTCTGCCTAACTGAAGGTCACAGATAAGTGAAACCCAAGTACCAGATGTGCTACCTGTGGTACTTAACCTGAGGTTACACTGAAAGGTATCCGAAGAAGAGGGTGCCCTAGCAGGAATAAGTAATGATGTATATACTACCAGGGTCTGTAGTTGAAAGAGGATTAACTGAAGGAGATGCACTGTCTTCATCAAAAGAATTGCAATGAGTGGGCCCAATAAGGAATCTCTAAATCCTTGTCACCCAAAGCATAGTCCTTGGACCAACACTATCAGCACCACCTGGGAGCCTACTAGAAATGCAGAATTTCAGCCTCAAGACAGGCCTACTGGATCAGAATTTCCATTTTAACAATATCTCTATGTGATTCATGTGCACACTAACAGTTGAGAGTGAAGAGCCAGTTTAGGGCAGGACCAACCAAGTAAGAACTTTCCTGTTCTCCATTTTTTTCTCTTTTAAAGATATGTAAGGTAAAAACTTAAACTCTGCCCAAAGTAATGTGGTCTGTCCTGAGAGACAATGCTAAACCCTTGGAATTTCCTGAGTAATTGAGGTATCTTTGTTACTGAAACCACGCCTAAGTGTTTGTGCTAAGGAGTGGGGGCTGGCCAAGACAGAAAGACTACCAAGTGACCTGATATCAGCTCACTGGGGAGATGGGAGGGGGCATGTTTCAATCAATCATGCCTATGCAATGAGGCCCCAGTAAAGGATCTGGAGATGGAAGCTCCAGGGGCTTCCTGTTTGGTGAAAGACATTGATGCATGTGGGAGGGCAGCATGCCCTTGGGGACACGGAAGCTTCATGTTCAGAAACCTCTCAGTCCTCGCCCTCTGCATCTCTTTGTATCCTTTTTTTTTGCTATTATAAAGCTATAATAGTAAGCACTGCACTTTCTTTGAGGTCTGTGAGTTGTTCCAGCAAACTATCAAACCCAAGAGAGTACTGGGAGTTAGGCGGTCAGAAGTGAGGGGCGCTGGGAACCCCTGAGCTTAGAGCTGGTATTCTGACGGGTAGAGGGAACCTCCAAATTCGTAGCCTGCAGATTAGAAGTGAGGGAGCCTGGGAGGAAAGGGACATGCTTGTGACTGGCATCCTGAAGGGGTAGAGGGAAAACCCCAAATTTACAGCCAGCAGGTCAGAAGTGAGGGTGTCATGCAGAGTCCAAAACTTGTGGCTGGCATCTGAGATCCTGGGCATGCTTGGCAGTCTGAAGGACTGTGCTCTTTAACTTGTGCGGTCTGACCTAGCTCCAGGTGGTCAGGGTCAGAGGAAGAAGTGCTTCATGTGCAGCCAGTGTGAGAACTGAACAGAGAAGTCTGAAAAAGTGGGTATTTGGATTTGATACTCTATTTCAAATTTACCCACACAAGATACATACTTTTTCATTTAAAAAGTAACACACATGTTCACTGTAAGAAACACTCAAATAGCACATAAGTGTTTAAGGTATTTATATGTACATACACATATACACTTTGTTAACACCCCTATACAAAAGGGGGGGTCCCTGGGTGGTACAAACAGTTAAGGCACTCAGCTGCTTACCAAAAGCCTGGATGTTCAAGTCTACCCAGAGGCACCTTAGAAGAAAGACCTGGCAATCTCCTTCCAAAAAATCAGCCACTGAAAACCTTCTGGAACATAGTTCTATTCTGACACACGTGGGGTTGCCATGAGTCAGAACCGACTTGGCAGCAACTGGTAACTGGTGCACAAAACAGAATATATTATTTTACTGTTCTGTAACTTGCTGTTTAACAATTGTTGTTGTTGTTAGGTGCCGCTGAGTCAGTTCCAACTCATAGTGACCCTACAGGATGGACTAGAACTGCCCACTAGGGCTTCCAAGGAGCGGCTGGTGGATTGGAACTGCTGACCTTTTGGTTAGCAGCTGAGATCTTAACCAGAGCACCACCAGGGCTCCTTTTGTCTGATAATTGCATGACTATCATGTAAAGGACTACCAAACACTGGATGATGGGTGGACATTAAGAAGAGACAAATTTTGGTTAGAAGACTTCAAGAATCTTCTATAATTGCTGACAACTTCTAATTAGAAAAGAGATCCATATTGTCATATAGCACATTATCATATACAATAATGTATTCTTCACCCCTGGAGGGCTAAAGGAGAATCGAAATGACCCTCTGGCCTGGGATATAACATTGAGACTTTCCCTTCTGGGTGTAAGATAAGATTATATCAACTCGAAGATAAGATAATTCTGTTTGGCTATAATACAGTAATACTGTCAGAGATCATTAAAGTCTATGGGATTTTTTGCCTCTATATTAGTGACCATAAGTACTACTTAGACGTCTTGATTTTTGTATCTCTGGTTCTTTACATTTTTCAGTCTCTTCCCTTGATGTCAGATAGTTAGCTATTAGATATCACTTGCTTCCCACTCATTCTTAATTTGCAGCTTCTAATCATCTGTGGGTTGGAAAAGCATATGGCAAAACTTGGGAGAACTGTGTACAAAGTAAACAAGCTCTGCACGTCAGGCCCTTTCTTATAGAGAACGCAGGCTCTGTGTCACCTACTGGCCACTCGGAGATCTCTGCTTATCCTTTGGTTCTGGAGAATGTGTTAAATAAGCAAGGCTGACATATCAATGTCACTGTCACAAGGTACAGCCCGTCCTCTGTATCTGCGGGTTCGTATCGGAGGCTTCAACCAATCACGGATCAAAAACATTGCGGGCGGGGTGGGATGGGGGTAGGTAAGCAGTTCAGGGGCCGAGCAGCACAAGGAAGGCAGGGTTCGGCGGAGGAATGGCGTGTGGCTGTGAAGGAAGAAGCTCCCGGGGGAACAGAGGCAGCCGCACCTCAACACAATGTAGCCAAGTGAGGACACTAGGAATGGGGTCACCAACTTACGCCTGGGTGCTTCCTGGCCTGAAGGAGGAACTGGCGAAGTATGTTTGTGGCAGAGGTCTGGGTCCAGAAGGAGAGAACAAAGTTGGCAGGCCCAGGACCTAGGACTCTGCACCGTATATACATGCTGCAGCCCAATTCCTCAGGTTCTTGTCCTGTCCTATTAGCCGATCAAAACACCAACTGCAAGGGAAACACAAAGTGGCAAATTTATTGTCTGCGCAGACAAGGAACAACGTGGGGCCTAGTGGCCGAAAGACCATGCGCTTCCCGCCCCAGGCACTGGACACCTTATATGTCCTCGAATCCCTGGGGGGCAGAGATTGGTGCCTGAAACCCTACACCCCAATCCCTCCCATGCCCAGATCTGGAGATCCGGATGCTGAATAATGCTGAGTCACTCTTCATAGAAGTTTAAGTTGTGGGACTTCTGGCTTTCCAAAGGGGCTCGGGTGGAACTGTGTGCTGTATCTTCCCTTTCCGCAATGCTCAGGTCTGGGGTCAGGTAAGGACACGATCCTCTAGATCTGTGCATGCGCCAAGATCCTCGCCTGCACCAAGATCCTAGCCTGCGCACATGTGCAAAGACCTGGCACTCAGAACAAACAGCGGTTAGAAGCCCAGGTTTGTAAAGATGGCAAATGAAAGGTGTTGCGGGGAGTCGCGGCAGAGCGGGGTTTCAGCGCAGGCGTCCAAGGTCACCCAAGACCTCCTACCTGAGGACCCCTGGCTTGGAGGGAGGCCTGTGGTGGAAGGCTGGATGCAGCTGTCCTTCAAAGTACCTGCTTTGATCCAGTGCCTCTGTGTCTATCCTAACCTGGCTGACTGCCACAATTCCACTTAAAAGCCAAACACTGTTCGTTCCTGTGCTATGTGAAAACAGAAAAACTACTGCCCCATTTTTATGAGACTTGAGCATCCATGGATTTTGGGATCCGGGCGAAGTCCTGGAACCAATCCCCTGGGGATACCAAGGGATGACTGTAGTAGTTCAAAAGCATCACTGCAGTGAAGGTAGTTTAATAACTGAATCACAGATCTCTGGGTACAAGTTCAGATTCTACCAGTACTTAGTGACTGTAGGTGAGATCCTCAATCTCCAGAGCCTTGTTCTTTTTCATCTCTAAAATAGATAAAATAAATCTTACTTTGCAGAGTTGTAAGAACTATAATGAGACAATGTTGGTGGTGCACCTGGCATGTTTAGGTAACCAATATGTTTTAGTTCCCATTGCCCACTCAACTTTACCTTTTCTTCAACTCTTGACACCACAATGTATGAGAACTGTAAATAAACTGACGTGCTTGCAAAGGGATGCAAAACCACGTCATATAAGCAGCAGTTCAAGGACCTAGAAATATTTGCTGTGGATTAGCAAAGACTCAGCAAAGAACTGTTGTCTTCAAAGGTTTGAAAGAGAAGCTGGTAGCAGAGAGGTCAACCTATCTGATCAGATATGAATTCTTCCTTATTATCCTTAGATTTTATTCTGAGCTGTCCATCCCCACTGCTACCAACTCATGCCACATAGCCACTATCTATCACCTGGGCCACTGCAGCCACCTCCATACTGATCTCCCTGACCCTACTCTGCCCCATTCATCTCCAGTTCATTCTCCACACTGCATTCAGAATGGCCTTTTAAAAATACAAAACCAGCTTGTTGCCCTTCCTCTGTTTAAGATTCTTCAGGCCCTTTCTGATAAAAGTCAAGTTCCTTAGCACCCAAGACCATTCATGTCTATACCTCAGCCTCATTTCCCATTGCTTTTATGGGCTCCCAACCACCCACTGCCTCCACATGAATACATACTTCATGTTCAGCAAAACTAAACCATGTGAATTTCCTTAAAGATGTTGATCTGTCTCACTCTCTTCATGCCTGTCTGCCAGGAACATACTCCATCTTGCCCATGGCGTGAAACATTTAAAATTGAGACATCTTCTCTCGGAAGCCTTCCTTTTCTTTCCTCTGCTCCACCTGCTACCCACAGAATCGATCACTCCCTCTGTCCTGCTTCTGCATCTCCATTGTCAAGAGTGCATCGGATGTGCATGTTTACCTGTGTGCCTCCCCTCTGGACTGTGAGCTTCCTCACCACACACTCTCATCTTCTTCCAGTTCCAGTGCAGTGCCAGGGGCACACCATGTGTCGTGGATTAAACTGTCAAAATATCTGTCAACTTAGCTAGGTCATGATTCCCAGTATTGTATGATTCTCTACCTTTTATCATCTGATGTGATTTCCCTATGTGTTGTATATTCTATCACTATGATGTAATAAGATGGATTAGTGGCAGTTATATTGATGTGATCTACAAGATTAGATAGTGTCTTAAGCCAATCTCTTTTGAGATATAAAAGAAAGAGGCGAACAGAGAGACATGGGGACCTCATACGACCAAGAAAGCAGTGCCAGGAGCAGAGTGTGTCCTTTGGACCTGAGATTCCTGCGCTGAGATTCTCCCAGACCAAGGGAAGACTAATGCATCACAAGGACCTTCCTCCAGAGCCGACAGAGAGAGAAAGCCTTCCCCTGGAGCTGATGCCTTGAATTTAGAGTTGCAGCCTGCTAGACCGTGAGAAAATAAACTTCTCTTTGTTAAAGCCATCCACTTGTGGTATTTCTGTTATAGCAGCACTAGATGACTAAGACACCATATGAACACCAAAGCACCTAAAGACCTTAAGCCCAGGTGGAGCTGCCAGAAGGATGCTCAATGGTAGATTCAATCATCAAGGAGTCTTCTCCTTTGGAGATTCACTATCTTTAGGTTACTATGGTATCCCTTTCAGATACTATGATTTATAAAACTGAGCCACTGCGTTCCTTTAATTCGAGAGCACTACAAGAAAGGGGAGGAGTGTTTCATGCACTGGTTAAGCGCCCGGCTGCTAACCAAAAGGTCAGTGGTTCGAACCCACCGGCCTCTTCATGGGAGAAAGATGTGGCAGTCTGCACCCAGAAAGAGTAAAGCCTTGGAATCCCTATGGAGAAGTTCTACTTTGTCCCACAGGATTGCTATGAGTCTGAATCAACTCGACAGCAATGGGCTTGGCTTACCAGAAAGCAGGATTAAGTCATACCAGAGTCTCATAAATTTAATGTGAACAAGAATCACCTAAAAAAATCTAGTTAAAATGCAGATTCGGATTCAGCAGGTCTAGGGGTGGGGCCTGAGATTCTGCATTGCCAACCAGCTTCCACATAAGACGGATGCTGCTGGTTTAGAGGCCACATCTTGAGTGGCAAGGATTTATGGATGATCACACTTTAGCTAGAGCTTGGAGATAAGGGTGGGTTTAGGGTAAAGTTGATGCAGAAAAACCTAAAAGTCAGAATTTTTTAAAGCCCAAGTCAAAAATAATTATTTCAATTATGATGCCAGTAATGGAGAAATGGAAATTGCGTTTACATAAGACCAGAGGGATGTGAATGGTAAATATCATCACCAAAAACACATGATAACTGATTTTAAGAAAAAAACAACGAAAATTAAAAACATTTTTTTCCCCAATACAAATGCAACTTGTTAAAAAGTACTTTTTAAAAGATTGTGGTAAATATATACGTGACAAAACATTTGACATTTCAACATTTTTTATATGTACAAGTCAGTGACATTATGTTGATTATGTTGTTCAACTATCACCATTGTCTATTTCCAAATTTTTCATCACCCTTCACAGAAGCTCAGTGTCCCCCCTAAACAATAAGCCCCCTTTCTGCCCCCCTCTCACCCACCCCTGGTAACCACTAATAAACTTTGGTCTCTACACACTTGCCTATTCTAGATATTTCATATAAGCGAGATCATATAATACTTGTCCTTCTGCAACTGACATTTCACTCAGCATAGTGTTTTCTAGGTCCACACATGTTGTGGCATGTACCAGGACCTCATTTCTCTATATGACTGAGTAGTATTCCATTGTGTGTATGTACTGCGTCTTGTTTATCCATTCATCTGTTCTGATTACTTGATACAAATAATTCCTGTCAAGAAGTTGGCGGACAATGTGTAGCGGTGGAAATTCCAAGAGACTAAAAAGTTGGGGGGGGGGGAGTTACTAAATGATAATTTTCAACATTTAAAGTTGAAGCTTTTGATTTGATTAGAGAAGAAGTTGAGTGATTTCCTTGTGTTGTAAAAAGAAATCAGAGAATTGCTTCTCCTCCAGAGGTTTCCATGGTTTCATTTAATACTTCTGCTATTAATAAGTACATACAAATGGGTTTTGAAACACAATGGACACTAATTAGGAGGAGACTAACAAAAGGTTCAAACAATTTAAAACATGAAAAATTGTTTCATGTTCCTTGGGTCTATGACTCATAAACAGAAAAGCTGTGCAAAATGTCACTCATTCATGTTGATGGGTATTTAAGTGATGAGGAAGCACTTCCAGATCTTATGACTTGGAAAACTCTTGGCTAGGTATAAAGAGATGGAGAGCTGCGGAACAGGGAATGTATAACAGAGCAGGCGTGGGAGACACTGGAGCTTTTGGGAAACCATTCACAGTGCAAGAGCACTCAGTGCCAAAGTCTCTGTCAAGAACTCCTATAGCCAACACCTCTCATCTGGAGCCAGTAAAGACTTTAGTTTAGTCAGTAATACTAAACTACAAACAATAGCATTTTGTACAAGTGCATGTGGGGACACACTGCAATGTCCAAAGGACAATAACCAAACCAAACCCGTTGCTGTCAAGTTGATTCCAACTCACCGAGACCCTATACGACAGAGTAGAACTGCCCCACAGGGTTTCCAAGGACTGGCTGGTGGATTTGAACTCCTGACCTTTTGGTGAACAGCCAAGCTCTTAACTACAGTGCCACTAGGGCACCCCAAAGGACAATACACACATTTTATGGGCAAATGGCACATAATATTGCCATCTCCCATCAGTAGCAAATGTGAAATTCTTCATCAAAAGATGTTTTCTTTAAAAATGGTTAAAATGGAAAATTTTATTGTATTTCACTACAATTAAAAAAAAAGTTTTCTTTGTACATTGCTCTGAAACCTTAGAATTTTTAAAAGACATTAGAATTATTCTGTTCTTATGCAGATCAATTGATCCCACATCCCATTCTCTACTCCAGGAAGAAGATATTTGTTTACGCAACAGAGTCATGTATGTTTTCTCCTAACAGTTTGTTGACATCCACAAACACATTCATTATGGGGTTCCAAAGGAACCCCCCCTCCTCCTTAAGCTGAGCTATCCTCTGTATGCCTATAAGGAATCTTGTCCTGACAACACCAACGATGGTTTGATTCCAAACTCCTGTCATCGTCTTTGGAAATCCTTCCCAATCCAGAGCCAGGAAACAATGATTATTTCTAAAGAGATTGAATTTACTTAATAGCATCTTGACAGATGGGAAAGTCAAGAGCATTTATATAAGACCACAGGGATGGGAAAGATAAATGTCATTACCAAAAACACATGATAACTGATTTTAGAGAAATACAATGAAAGTAAAAACATCTTTTTCCCAATACAAATGCAACTAAACTCCTCGATTTTTCTCCACCACCCAAGTCAGGGAGCTAGAATTTCTTTCCTCTTAGATTTGCTATTAGAGGAATATGAGAAAATATGTGTCCTGCTCCTACCTCCTCAGCCTTACAGTTACACATGCCACTTTTTTTCCATTAGAAAACTTGTATGCATTTTACTCTTTGGAAACAATTGCTTTCTTTGTTGTTTTTGTTTTGATTTTCATTTTCCAGCAGAAAGGAGTAGCATGAGTCTTTGTTATTCTTAGGAATAAGCCTTGGTGTAAACGTTTATTAGCTTAGTTATCTACAGCTAACAAGGTCAATACCATGAATTCAATCCTGGGAAACACAAGGAAAACCTAGGTTCTCACTTCACAGTCTAAACCCTCTTATCATACTCGAACCCTTAAACCTGTGGTTCTCAAACTTATCTGTACGTAGAATCACTGGGCCTCTCCCCAAAGTTGCACTGAGTCAGTCAAGGGAGAGGATGGCCTAGCAAACCTGCATTTTAACCACTGCCCTATATGACGCTCATGCAGGTGGTGCAGGATCTCGCTTTGGGAAACTCTGCCAAGCCACTGGTCTGTCCAAAATGACATGTGTTGGTGGCTCAAATGACTGGGCAACAGAGTAAATAAAGGCAGCTCAGAGCAAACCCATGGTCCCCACTGAACAAAAGGTGTAAAGAAGAATCATCTTGCAATATAAACAGCATATAGGACAAAACAGGGGGGAAATAGCTCTTACTGATTTGGATGAGAAAGCACCTGCTCAGAAATGCACTCTTTTTACCCAGTTCTTGGCTTCAAAGACTTTGTTAATAAGAGAACACAGAGGGCTGTCAGCTTTGTTCAGACCTGATGCAGTCAGGTTAAGCTTTACTTATCAACAGTTGCAGGGGAAAAAGTGCTTGGACTAGAGGTATAAATAGAAAGGCAACAACAGAAACAGTGTAACGTACGAGCTAAAGCGATGGTACTTCCAAACTATTTTAAACAATTTGTTATCTTGAGGTGGAGGAAGAGTGGTGGTGGGCATAGAATCAGAGATTTGCTCCACTTACTTTTATGGTAGCTGCAACAATCAAAGGAAATGCCTGGATTTCTGGATGTTCCTCAGAAATTCTGGTGGTAGTGAACTGAGAAAGGTTATATGCAGGAAGTCGATATGTACGTATCTTTTCCGTCTATTTTAGCAATGCAATTTTTTTTTTTCCCACAAGACTTAGCAATGGTTATCATTTCCAGGAGGGGTGGCGGCTTATAGGTGGGAGGGTAGGAACTGGGTTGCAGTGAGAAAGGCAGTGCAGGTGGGGATGGGGATGCAGGTAGGGGTATAGATAGTACAAGCCAGAACAGAGAAGGAAATGGTTAAGTACACCGCTGTCACCTCAGGCTGATGTTCTGAGACTCGTCACTCCCTGGGTTACTGGAGGTGGAAACTGCAGGGAGAAACATAATAGAGCAGCTGAAATTAGGACTTTGATGGATGTCTTAGGTTGGGTTCTCCCAAAACAGACAAGAACATGGTCCAAGAGTTTATTTAGAAGTTAATCCCAGGTTACCACTATGGAGAACTGGGAACCCCTGAGAGGCAGTGTAGAACACGCTTCAACATTATCCGAACTCAGGGGCGAGGAAGCTAGGTTATTTTCCACCAGCCTTCCTCAGTCATTGGTTGAGGGTTGCTGCCAGCAGGTGTTAACTCCTAGGCATTGCTGGTCTGCCCCCTGCAGGTTCAGGAGGACTCCAGTGGCCAGAGAAAACACTCAGGGAACAAATCACAGGCGTTTATAGGTTGGGGGGCCCAGAAATGGGGGAACTGAGGAGATATGGGTGGGGTACAAACAGTAACTGCTACAGTGGAAGACGCAGGGTGGATGGAAAGTGAGTAAAGGGCTGGGGTATCCAGACAGGATAGTTCAGTTTGCATATAAAGGATCAAAGAATTTCTTCAGTTACAAATAGATACTCAACTTAGCTTCATTTTTTTTTTTTTTTTTCCCTATTTCTGAAATACGCCTTTTGTGATCAATCTTCCCTCAGGGAAATAAACTCTGCAACCAAGTATATTATTTAAATATGGTATGATATAGTATACCCCGTTGCCATCGAGTCAATTCTGACTAATAGTGACCCTATAGGACAGAGTAGAACTGCCCCATAGAGTTTCCAAGGAGCAACTGGTAGATTCAAACTGCCGACCTTTTAGTTAGCACCTGAGCTCTTAACCACTGAGCCACCAGGTCTCCATGATATAGTATATTTTATTAACAGCTGCTGTAGTAGAAAAGGAGTCCCTGAGTGGTAAAAACAGTTAACGCACTCAGCTGCTAACCAAAAGGATGAAAGTTCAAGTCCACCCAGAGGCACCTCAGAAGAAAAGCCGGCCAATCTACTTCCAAAAAAATCAGCCATTGAAAACCCTGACACACACTGGGTCACCACGAGTCAGAGTTAAAGGCTTGACGGCAATTGTTTTTGTCTTTATCGTAGAAAATAAAAGCCATGTTATTCTGTTATTTGTCTAACATAGCTCATTCACTGCCACCACCATTTAAAAATTATGATGGTAGTAATGATCTTGCTATTTAATAACAAGTTAAAACATAGCTAAGGATGTACTCTGGGTAGTTTGCTGGTGGAGAGGCATTGTTTCTCCCATAACCAAAAAAAAAAACCCAAACCCGTTGCCATTAAGTCAATTACAACTCATGGCAACCCTGCAGGGCACAGCAGAACTGCCTCACAGGGTCCAAAGCTGTAATCTTTACGGAAGCAGGCTGCCACATCTTTCTCCTGCATAGCGGCTGGTGAGTTATTCCAGTTAGCTGAGCACTTACCCACTGGGCCACCAGGGCTCTAATTGTTTCCCCCATAAAGGCTGCCTAATTATCACTTTTAGATTTTATTTATTCATGAGCACTTAACATAATTAGCTTTGTGACTGGCCTGGGAAATAATTTTTTTTAGTTTGCCTGCCTTCCTTTCATTTATTTCTCTTTCTTTCCTCCTTCCTTCCTCCCTCCCTTTCTTCCTTCCTTTCTTTCTTCCAGTTCAAATCCACCAGCTGCTCCCTGGAAACCCGACAGAGCAGTTCTACTATGTGCTATAGGGTCACTATGAGGCGGAATCAACTCGACAGCAAAGGGTTTGGTTTCTCCCTTCCTTTCTTTATTTTACTCATTTAGATGTGCCTTTAGGTTGAAGGACTTGGGGAATTTAAAAGCATCCTTGGGTATATCTGAGTTTCTGGTTTCAGTCTGGGTTTGGAATGGAGATGATGCCAGGCTTCCAGCCTTTTCCCAAGGCTCCTTACTGAGTCTCTGTGAGCAGCCTGACTGCTGTGGTGTTACTCCTTTGCCTTAGGTATGTGTGAGACACTGAGGAATGGAAGGCTGGCTGCTCTGAGCTGCTCCCTTGGCGACTGCCCAGCGCTCTGCACAGATTCTAGAACTGGCTATTCCCTAAGCCTGCGTTACCAAACTATCTGCCAAGGCAGCTTTGTGGCTGAGACAGATAGAACGGGAGATAAGTCCAAGGGGACAGCTCAAATAACCCCAAGTCACACTTGAGAGGACCCCAGAGGATTCATCAAAGGGGAAAAAATCAGAGATCCAATGCCCCCAAGTGGAAATTTCCCAAAACACTCCTTCTACCATTAACTGCCTGGTCTCAAAAGAAATTCCCCAAGACCCTGAGGGGTGTGATAAAGCACCATATCAACATAGGGCTGGGTTTTAGAGAGATGGTTTACCGTGTCACAGAAGTCAGCTATTGGCAATCCCTATAAACCAAAAACCTGTTCCTGTTGAGTCGACTCCAACTCATAGCAACGCTAGAGGACGGAGTAGAACTGCCCCATGGAGTTTCCAAGGAGCACCTGGTGGATCTGAACTGCCAACCTCTCGGTTAGCAGCCATAGCACTTACCACTACACCAGCAGGGTTTCCAGTAATCCCCAGAGCTCCCTGCAAATCCAGAAGGTTTAAAAGCTGCTGTTGTTAGCTGCCATAGAGTCAATTCCGGCTCATGGCGTCCCCGTGTGTGCAGAGCAGAACTCCTCCATAGTTTTCAAGGCTGTGACCTTTTGGAAGCAGATCACCAGGCCTGTCTTACAAGGTGCCTCTGAGTGGGTTTGAACCTCCAACCCTTCAGCTGGTAGTGGAGTGCTTAGCCGTTTGCACTACCCAGGAGTCCTCCCTCTGGCTACCCATGTATAAAACTGCCTCAATTAACCAGAATGTGTAACGATTTGGGGATTCTGGTTCATTTAAATGTTCTGGTTCTAAGACCTCCATTTTCTTTCAATGCTGTTGCCAATTATTTTTCATTTTCTTACCTTAATAAGAATTCTAAAGAGCAGACAATTTTTGTTCATTATTTGAGTCATTCCAGAGTTTAAAAGTGATCATTCTGAACATATTTTTCACTGTATACTATTTTAGATGCAATTATAGAAGGCAGACAATTATAGAAGGCAGACAGAATGTTAGATTCTGAAATGACACTGATAGCAGTTTATTTCCTGATACTTTGTTCTTTCTTTAAAACTCTAGGTAATTAATTAAGGGTTGTGTTTAATAAAGTTACGACGAATTGAAGTTTTGCTCTGGCACATTTACCCTATGATCATTGCCTTTGCTTATAAATTTCTTTAGATGTGATTTTAAGAGTTTCTGAATTTTGCTTTGGTTCATCAATCCAGTTATATTGTAAAGCAGATCAAAGGCAAGACCCTGACTTGAATTCAGCCTGGCCAAGATCTACTGAACATCTGGCACCTGACTTCAATTCCTGTGCTACCTTCCCACCATGCAGTGTATGAGTTTGATGGACACACAAGTGTACTATTAAGACCGTCATCCAGATGTCAGTAACTTGTTACTTTCGCTTCTCTTTTATTTGCAGTTCTCATCAAAATCTCCCCAAGTCCGCATATTGCCTACACTGACTTCAAACCTCTGCTGGTGGGATTGTTATTTTCTTCTTGTAAATATCTGAGCACTTTTGGACCCTCAGAGATAAAAGTCAGCCCAGAGGGCTCTGCCCATTGTCCACAACCAAACCCTGGTGGCACAGGGGTATGAATGCTTCCAAGAAAGCGGATGTTCTGACCCCTTCTATAATTCCCCTGGTGCAGAAATGACAGATCATGCTAATATTGGGTCACATTTCTTTACCTTATTCAAGACACTGGAAAACAACAAAAAAAAGCATCTTTTCTCCTTTATTCTTTAATACCACTGTTAAAATTACAAGCAAGCATAACATCTGGACAAAGTTCACCTAGGAAATTCACAAAGTATGACAGGTCCCCTTACCTTGTTGCATTATGTATAAAATTCTTTGGAGGAAGAGGTATCCAGAGCCCTTTAGCAATTTGCTTTAAGGACAACGGTCATAATATAAGAATTTCATCTCAGCTCCACGGGTAGGAAGAAAAATCACATGGACCATGTCATAAAGCCCCCTTGCCCATAAAAGACTTTATCAAGAGTTTTCACATGGCAAATCAGTCATTTGGAACTTGAAACACATTTCCCCATAGCAGTTATGTTTAAGTAGCAGTGTTTTCATGCTGGAATTCCTTCCCAATATTTTATGGGAAATAAAATGGTTTTCTGAATCCCAAATTTCAAGAAAAATCAGTTGAGAAGTCAGGAAAATAGGAAAAAGAATTACCATATTTTTACACAGATAATGCATGCCTTCTGTGTTTGTTTGCCAGCCACTCCCTACCCCCAAAAGGTATTTTCATAGGTGCCGTCTATGCCAGTTTTTTTCTACATGCTGCTGTGAAGAAAAATTAGCATAGCACACTTGCAAGGATGCCTCATGGTGGGAGGGTGCAGTCAGCAAACAAATACAGAAGGTGTGTGTTATCTGCATAAAAATACAAGTATACTTCTCCTGCAGGAATTAAACCTTATCAACATGGAGACATCAGTGGTTCTAAGAAATCCATGGATGCCAAGTTGAAAGCAAGAGAAGTAAAAGTTGACATGCAAAGTCAAAGGTTAAGATCAACATTTCTGGGAACCAGAAACCAATTTAAAAAAACAAAAAAAACAAAACAAAAACTAAACCCGTTGCCGTCAAGTCGATTCCAACTCATAGCAACCCTACAGGACAGAGTAGAACTGCCCCATAGCGTTTCCAAGGAGCAGCTGGTGGATTCGAACTGCTGACCATTTGGTCAGCAGCTGAGCTCTTAACCTCTGTGCCACCGGGGCTCCCCAATAAAACCAGTTGTCATCAAATCAATTCCAACTCATGGCGATCCCATGTGTATCAAAGTAAAACTGTGCTCCATAGGGTTTTTCAATGGCTGATTTTTCAGAAGTCGTTCTCCAGGCACCTCTGGGTGAACTAAGCCTCCAACCTTTTGGTTAGCAGCTGAGTGCATTAACTGTTTGCACCACCCAAGGATTCCAGAACTGGGAAAAAACAGTCCATTTCTGCTGGATAGCAGATGCCATGAGACGTGAACAGTACAGAGAAACACAGATGAGACATGGAGACACAGAGACGAGGAAGTTTACATAAATCCCAGGTTCCTGTTGTCCGTGAGTCCACCTACACCTTTGTCTTTCTCTTGGGTTGGTTTTCAACTCTGCCCTCTGCCACTATCATGGTTTTCTTCACTTTGCTTAAGTACTTCAGACTGGGTTTTGTTTTTTACATCCAAATGAAGTCCTGGTTAATCCACTGGATGAACTTATTTAATCACAATGCAGTTGAAGTATTTGACCTTTGACAATAGAAAATAATACTAATAATAATAAAAAGAAAGAGCAATTTTTTAAATGACACCACCAGTAGGAGCTGTGACACATTACGTAATCACCAGATATTAACATCTTAGGATAAATTATCAGAACTCCAGGTTAGCAGAGAAGCTACAGGCTCCCAAAGCACACCTGTGTTTCTTTTGTTAATTCAAAAAAAAAAAACCAAACCCACTGCCGTAGAGTTGATTCCAACTCATAACGACCCTACAGGACAGGGTAGAACTGTCCCATAGAGTTTCCAAGGAGCGCCTGGTGGATCTGACCTACTGACATTTTGGTTAGCAGCCGGAGCACTTAACCACTGTGCCACCAGGGGTTCCCTTTTGTTAACACTTTCCCCTAATTGCTTGTTTAAGTGTCTGTCTCACTAATAGTCTTTAAGCAATGCTAAGTATAGGATTTATGTCTATCTTCTTCATCACTATATTCCAGTACCTAGCACAAAGTCAAGTAGATAGCAGTTGCTCAGTAAATATTTCTAGAATGAAAATTAGTGGATGCATGAACAAACAAGTGTATAACCAGCGTGAGTATGTGGATTTGGGAGAACTGGACATGGGACTTGACCCAGGTATCTAGATTAGAAAGGGGAAGGCAGAAGGTCTCTGCATGGGGGAAATGAAGGAGAATCTCAGACAGCATGACAACCTTGGCAGTCTGAGACAAAAGGAAGGTGGTTTTGAAAGGAGTTATGAGAGTGTCACCCAGACAGACATCATCTACTTCACAGTACTGTCTGCAGTAGCCCTGGAAGGATCCACCTATCATCACGCAGCTTCAGTGAAATCCACCAGTGCAGATTTCATGGAGCTTGAGCAGCTCCTCCCCCAAGTCCCCACTCCAACCTTCCTGTGTTGTCAGCTGCCATCAAGTCGATTGCGACTCACGGCAACCTCGTGTACGCAGAGTGGAACTGCTCTATAGGATTTCCAAGGACTGTCTTCCGAGGCACCTCTGGGTGGGTTCAAATCACCAACCTTTCGGCTAGTAGTCAAGCGCTTAACCATCAGTACCACCCAGGGAACCCCAACCCCCCATACGAGGCAATAAACAGAACTGTGAAGACTTTTACAATTTTGGATTCATCTGAAAGCTGAAGCCACAAGAGGGCAGAATGGCTGCTGAGGTTGGAATCTGTTGCCTGTCCTATCTCAGCTGCCTTTTTATGACAGGGCTGAGAGGTTAGACGAAAAGTTACTAGAATTTTAAATTTTGCAATTTCAGCTCAAGTGCTTTTTTTTTGCACATGCCAAAAACCAGTGACTTGGACTAGAGAATCTATGTCTATAATGTAGATAAGTACCTTAGGTTGATTGGAGAAGAAGGAAAACAGGTTTAAGGCTGAGAGCTAGATAGAGGCCAGATCCTGAGGGCTTTCGTTTAGTCCTCTAGGCCCCCACTATTCACAGCGTGGTCATAGGCAAGCAGCATCGGCATCACCCATTGGAAACGCAGAATCTGGGGCCCCAGACCTACTGAATCAGAATCTGGACTTCACCAAAATTCCCGGGTTATTTGAATTCATATTAGCATTTGACAAACATTGATATTGGCAAGGTGGAGTCCTTAAGATTTTATATGGGGAACTGTCACGATGACATTTGTGTTTTAGAAGACGTGTTGTGAAGGACAGAGCAGGAGACTGTCATGGAGGCAGAGACCAATTACGAGGCAAGTACAAAATTTAGGCATAAAATGATGTGGGCTGGAACTTCAATATCAGGGAGAAAAAAAGAAGCATCTAGAATTAGGAGATATTTAAAAGGCAGAACTTGGTGACTGAGTAGCTATGAGGTACAAAAAGCAGAGACGGGGGAGAAAGTGAAGTAAAATAAACAGAGGATTTCAAAGACATATCAAAAACATGTAAAATATCACACTGATACGGGAAGAGGTGCAATGTTGATCAGAACACTGATTTGGAGATGATGGGAGAGAAGTTGCATGAACTCATTTTACAAAACCTCTGATTCATAAAATGAGTAGGAGGGCAGGTCAGCTGGAAACAGTTTGCTTGGAAGGGGGGAATTAGTAATTTGCAACGTGGGAGAGATGTGGGGGATGGGGAGCTGGACAGGAAGTCAACAAGAGATGAATAAAAGGTTTGCCAAACAGCAGTGAAGACTTTGTCTCTAACCGTGCATCATAGTTAAGTAGGTGTTCACACCAAAAATGTTATAAAAAGAAACAGGTTGGATCCTCCCTGCCCTTTGTTCCCTCCTTTACAAACAGCTGAACGCCAAGGATGCTCATTATGACCACACACACTTAATTTAGTTATCAAAATGGAGCCCTGGGGGCTCAGTGGTTATAGACAAGGGATATATGGGACATTTCTGTGACCCACTAGCTGTTTAATATCATAATCTGGCTTTATTTCCTCCGGCTAGAAGGGATTTTCAAAATATCCCATTGCCGCTGAGTTGATTCCATCTCATAGCGACCCTATAGGACAGAAAAGAATTGCCCCATAGAGTTTCCAAGGAGCAGCTGGTGGATTCCAACTGCCGGCCTTTTGGTTAGCAGCCATAGCTCTTAACCACTGCCACCAGTGGGATCTTTTTCTATACATATGTTACATTTGTCTAAAGTCTTAGGTAAACTTAAGACTTCAGGTCCTGACAAAATGACATAAACCCATTTTCCACGTTCCTCCCTGCTTAGTAAAATTATAAAACCTGGAAATATAAGAGGCAACTGAAGGAGAAATCTTTAAGAGGCGGAAGAAGAAGGCCAGCTGGTTTGAAACCCTAGGACTGGAGGAAAAACACACCAGCACAGTGTCTTACATTTCCCCCACCCAACAGAAGAAGGCAAATCAAACCGGTACTTCCTGACACCTAAACTTGCAGCAGAAGACAGTCCAGGTAAGCTCATTCCTCCCTCGGATCAAACAGATCCTTCAACAAACCAGGTGATCCTCCAAACCAAAGAAACAAATAAACAAACCCATTGCTATCAAGTCGATTCCAACACATAGCAACCCTACAGGACAGGGTAGAACTGCCCCACAGGGTTTCCAAGGAGCTGCCAGTAGATTCAAACTGTGACCTTCTGGTTAGCAGTCGAGTTCTTAACCACTGTGCCACTAGGGCTTCGGTGATCCTCTAGCCCTACCAAAAAGAGTGATTGTTTGGGAGCCCCGCTAACAACAAATGGCCACAGAAGTGTCCTTCTTCCCCACCTGGCCTGAGACTCCGCCCTCTCATCAAAAGATACAGATGGCGCCCAGCAACACCAACAAGATAGATCTCACCACAACAACCTGGCCTGGGAAGTTTCATTGTTTCTGCAGGCCTGAGACTGCCCTCCCCGACAGATAACCACCCGGTGGTGCAGTTTGGACAAACCCCACCGATCCTTTAGGCAGCACAAGTAAAGACCAGTGGAAGTCCCAACGG
The DNA here is from genome assembly GCF_000243295.1 of Trichechus manatus latirostris. Taxonomy (NCBI): domain Eukaryota; kingdom Metazoa; phylum Chordata; class Mammalia; order Sirenia; family Trichechidae; genus Trichechus; species Trichechus manatus. The sequence goes on from NW_004443985.1 coordinate 15,004,345, forward strand.
CACCAGATAAACAAGCAGACCAAAATGTACCACAAAGGCTCTGAAAATTAAACTGTTATTGGAACCACAGCCCACAGAAGTGGCCAGGAATGACACGATAAACCCAAACAGGGTGACCGTCAGCTAAAATAAAAAATTTAAACAGGAAGGAGACCCAGAATCTCTTGACAGGAGAGGCAAAACGTCCAGGATAAAATTAAAAATTACCTGTGAAGCCAAGAACCAAGAAAATTACAACCTGAATGAGAAAAGACAATCAAATGACACTATCAGAGAAATGAGTCAGATGTAAGAATTAACTGACAAGGATTTTAAAGCAGCTGTCATAAATATACAGTCTCTGGGTGATGAAATGGTTTGTCCTCAACAGTGTCACGGAAGAAAGGCCTGGCAATCTACTTCCTTAAAGATTATAGTCAAGAAAACCCTATGGAGCTCAGTTCCACTCCTGTAACACACGGGGTCGCCATAAGTTGGAATCAACTCAATGGCAACAGGTCACATGCTGCATGTGAATCAACAATTGTCTCAACAGAAATTTAATTATTAAAAAGCTTACCTAAAAATAAAACAAAACAAAAAGATCTACAGAACTTAAATGTGTATTCTTCTAGCTCAATTCAGAAATAAGAGAGGAAGAATAGAGTCAGCATTCCCCTTCTCTCCTTTAAAACTCATACAGTTTACATGTATTTATTTAATACAGATTTATTTACTGCCTGTATAGACTATCATTAAGAAAACATTCTTATTTTGAAAGTAAGCCTTAACTAATTAACCCCTGAAGAAAACAACGATATAATAAAAAATTTTTTCATTTGATAAATAAGTTATAGCAATGTTAAACAGAACCAAAAAGAGGGATTGAAAGAGAACTCAGTTGATGAAGGTTTCTTGGAGTGTAGGAATAGGACCCAGAGTATCTTAACAGGACAGGCAAAACGTCGAGGATAAAATTAAAAATGACCTGTCAAGCCGAGAACCAAGAAAATTACAACTTAAATGAGAAAAGACAATCAACTGACATCAACACTGCTATCACTATTCCTATTCCTGCGTTAGAGGACTTAGGTCAAAATTCTTACCGAGTTTCAATCCTGAATGATCACTCAGAATGCAGCGCACATGGCTTCATGTCTTCTGTGTCATTCACTACAGTATAGATTTCTGTGCCTTATTCAGATAAATGAGCCCAGTTTCTTTTTTTTCTTGGCCTAATTCATGATTGAGCACCATCTTCACTTCAAATTTAAATTAATGGGAAATTAGTGATAGCTTTGCTTACGAATACTGGTACTTAATTTGTTCTCCATGGCAAGTGGTTTAATCCGTGATACCACTTGATGAATTTTGTCTCTGTAAATTATGTTAGCCTATTTAAATTACCATATTAACATAAAAGTGTAAATAAAAATACTTTAGAAGTGTAAACAAAAATAAATCCTGAGAAAAATGTGTGCTGTCGTCACTAATGAAAGAGTCTACCTTCTGAAAATAGTATTTAAGTTTTTATATATAAAATGAATGAGATGTGATGAATAAGGAAATAATACCAAAGTTGACTTCCTAGAAGCACAAACTGAGCCAGTCCATGCGTAATGAGGTCAGTGATTTCCAAACCTACGGATGCCACATACTCTTCCACAGAGTCTGACAGGCCCAGAAATCGGAGCCCTGGAACTGTGCTCTTGTAGTTGTGTGCCATCAAGTCGATTTCGACTCACAGCGACCCATGCAACAGAATGGAATTGCCGCTGAGGGTTTCCTAGGCTGTAATCTTTACAAGGAGCCCGGCTGCTAACCAAAACGTTGGCAGTTCAAATCCACCAGCTGCGCCTTGGAAACTCTATGGAGCAGTTCTACCCTGTCCTATAGGGTAGTTATGAGTTGGAATGGACTTGATGGCAATGGGTTTCAATCTTTAAGAAAGCAGATCCCCAGGTCTTTTGTCCCGCAGAACTGCTGGTGCTTTACACCCACGGACTAAGAACCTCTCCAGGAAGGATGGAGAACACACTGAATATGTTTTCTCCACTTAATTCTGATGCATGTGGTCTAGTGATGAACTTTTGGGAATCAGTGTGTTAAATCAAGGTCAGCAAACTTTTTCTGGAAAGGGCCAGATAGTTTATATTTTAGGCTTTGCAGACCATATGGGTCTGTTGCAGCTATTCAACTCCGCCACTGTAGCATGGAAGCAGCCATAGACAATACGTAAACAAGCAGGTGTGGCTGGGTTCCCATGAAACTTTATTTATGGACACTGAAATCTGAATGTCATATAATTTTCATATGCCAAATTTTTTTCCAACCATTTCAAAATGAAAAAACCATTCTCAGCTCACAAGCTGCACAAAAATAGACGTGGGCAGGATCTGTCCAACATCCTAGTTTGCCAACCCCTATATTAAATTATCAATCATATCAATATTCTCTTCATGGTTAATGATTATAATTTATTTTATATTGTTTCAGATCTACTGGAAGAACTCAGCATTAATTATTACCTTTTTTTTCTTTTTTGAGTTAATATTGTCTACTTGTTGCTGTTGAGTCAATTTCAACTGAGTCTATGAGTAATACTGTCTAAATAGCTTAAAACCCCATGTAACTTAAAAGTGGAGATGGGAAAAGATTGAAATCTATCTGTCTATAAAAGCAGTATAGCATTTTAGGCCATTATCTAATTTCTCTGGATGACAAATAACTGGTGTTTTGTGCCTTAGTTGACCAATTTGGGCATCATCAGTGACAAAATTAAAAAATAATTATATCTAGTTCTCCATTGCTTTTGTGTAGTTGTAATTACTATGTGATGTATAATGGTCCATTTCATGTAATGCTACTTTAAATGGTATTGGTTAATTTGTGCAGCTTTTTAATTAACATAAACCAACATTTGCTCCTTCATTGCCTAACAGGATAAATTCGGAGTTTGTGTAACACACGAATATAAAAATATGGACAATCTAATGATGATGATTCAAGATCCTGCTGCCATATATTTTCTCTTAGTGAAGTTCAAAGGAGGCCTTTGACTTTGTGTAGGACCACAGAGTACAATTTCTGCTGTCCCTCTCCTTAGATGACTGTAGGTAAATATGAGTTATAATGTACTTAACCCTGAGAAAAGGGGCCCACGTCACCAAATGCAATCTAGGCTGCACGGCTGAACAGTCCAGATGAAAAAATATATATGCATATGAGTAACGGCTTTATAATCAATGAGAATTTGTTTTGTTTTGTTTTGCTAACAAAATTTATATCACTGGACCCAATTTTGCATTCATTCATTCAACAAGCACTTATTAAAAGCCAATGTTGTGTGGTCCTAATTGGTTCAAGATGGAGAATATTAAGCCATGGCTACTGATTGCCATGTTTCCAAAAGCTGCATGTACCTCCATTCTCCATACTAGACAAATAACCCTACCACAATGTGGTCTGGCAGCATCCCCTAAGATTCCAAGGCAGCATATTTTATGATTTTCTAAGTCTCCTCCACAACTCTCTGTAAAACCAATTTCGCTTAGCTTTTTCTTTTTTCTCACCTATGGGATTCATAAGTATGTAGACAGCTTATTAGTGTATAATATCACTTGGTTTGGAAAATACTATTCGGGAAGACGTATAAATGGAAGAACATTGCATTGAGGCTTTGGTATAATTCACAAGGACCATAATGCTTAACAATAGCCAATTTTTAAGGCGTGTTTATTATATGGTAAGCACAATGCTAAATGCTTTATGTAACCTTAGTCTTGTAAATGTCACATAAACCCCATATAAGTAGGTATTATTATAATTTACATATTATGCCTTAGAAAGCTGAAGCTAAGAAAGTTTTAATTATTCACTCAAATTTAAGGAGCAGTGTCTGACTCCTAAGTGTATGCTTTTAAAAAAACTACATTATAGGTGGTCTAAACAAAGGATTCCCGGGATGGCAAAAACAGTTAAACACTCCACTGCTATAGCCAAAAGGCTGGTAATTCGAACCCACCCAGAGCAGCCTCAGAAGACTAGCTTGACAATCTGCTTCCAAAAGGTCGCAGCCTTGACAAGCCTATGGAGCAGCTCTACTCTGCACACGTGGGGTCTCCATGAGTTGGAACTGGTTCGACTTGATCTTGACTAACAACAAGGAACAAGGCAGGGCCTGGTCAGAAGATTTGATAAAGACAAGCTCTGGTCCCTAAGGGGGGAGTTTTTTTGTTTAACTTTAAAACTCTGCCTTAATCTTCAGAATATAAAAGATAGAACATAGTTGTATGAACTGTTTTATGAACAACACTGGAAACTATGAAAATATGAATTTGATATCAGATTATCATCATATAATATTTTTTATAGTTAACTGACATAGAATTGCTATTGATCAAAAACACAAAAGGGGTGACCCTCAGGAAAGTATTTAACTGAATTATTATTTATACTCTTGAGATAAACAAAAGAAACAAAATAGTAAAATCCTGAAAGACATCCATAACCATTTAAATTCATATGTGAGTCAGGCAGGCTTCTTTCATTTATTTGGCCTCTAGGATTTTCACAGTATTGATGACATGCCCATAAAAAGGGAAAAAGAGTCATGACTAAAAATATGGATCTTATTTAAACACTCATAAAAATTCCAATGTCAATACCCAGTATTTAGTGGTATTTTTTTTTTAGTGGCCAAAAGACATAAATTTATATTATGTGAAAACTGGTAAAATAGGGCATTTCCATTTAAAAGCGTGTTGAGTTAGCCTCTCTACCTTCCAACTAAAATATCTTTGAAGTTCCACAGACCTAGAAAAGTTTATAACCATGATGAAAATAAACACAGCTGATCTAGGGCTAGCATCTAGGGGAAGCTTCTAACTATAAAGTTGATGGAACTGGAAGGAGAAAAACCAGATTGTGGCCCACTAATGCTTTGTCATATGAGGTAGAGTGTTTCTTTCTGCTTAAAAGAATGGAAAGAATGAAGTAAGACACTTCATCCCTTTTCAACTCTCCTCCATAGGGCCCAGGGCAGTAATAAAAATGGGCAATATCCTCCTGCACACTTCTGACTTTTTGGGTTTCCAAAGGAATGTCCCTCTAGCATCTTTATAATCGTATCGAAACTACAACCGCCAGAACACAGGAGAATGGGGAGTAGGGAGGTGTCCAGCATGGTAGAGAGGGGAAGCCAGCCTGGAAGAGGTAACCTGCATTCTGGGAAGAATAGTCCATAGAAACAAAAGGTTTTAACAGGAAGAGCTTGGTAACACCACACACAGGGGGTTGCCTTTGGTCCTGTATCTATCACTTTAGCCCTATAGAAAACCAGGCAGTGATGGTCGGAGCAGAATCCAACTCTATGCTCTAAGTGAATCCCTGACATCAATGGACACTGGGCAAAGAGTGGTGAGTATCAAATTTCCCTCATATGTACAGTTAAGAAGAGACCTTAAACAAAATTAACAAGTTTGATCTAATAAACATAAATAAAAGTCTGTGCTATCAAAAAATGTAAAATATGTATTCCATTCGAGTACAGTTTAAATATTTGGGGGAAAATGACCAAGTATTCAGTCACAAAAGAAATTTAATTCCATCTCAAAGATCTCATAACATAAAGACCGTACATTTTTTTACCACAAAGTCGCTGAAATAGGAAGCAAAGCAATAAAATAAAATAAAAACTCCCTAAGCTTGAAAACTCCTAAATAAGTCATAGATCAGGAGAAAAATCACAATGGAAATTATAAAACACACCAAATTACAATGAAAATACATGTCAAAACTTAAGAGATGAAGTCAAATTAGTACTTAGAGATAAATTCATAGTCATAAGCTCACACAACCACAAAGATTAAAAGTAAATGAGTTAAGTATGAATTTCAAGAAATAAGAAAAGGGACAGTTAATGTCTCCAAAGAAAACGAGCAATACACAAATTAGCTGTCTCCTTCTGCCAAACTGTATGAATTTTAAGAACTGAGGTTGTTGTTGGTGACAGCTGCCATCAAGTCATCTCTGACTCATGGCGACCCCATGTATGCAGAATAGAACTGCGCTCCATAGGGTTTCAAGGCTGTAACTTTTCAGCAGCAGATCTCCAGGTCTGTTTGAACAGCCAACCTTTCACTTAATAGTCAAGCGACTGTTTACCCACTTGTGCCACCCAGGGACAGAGGTTAAAAACTAAGCAATTCCTTGGGAGACCAAATATGGCTCTGATGTGGTCTGGGAAAAAAATGGAAACCAGGATAAGAAGGGTCAGACACAGCAAGGTAGGGAAGTGTTAGGGGAGACATTGGCGGTGTGTACTTTCCTCACCATTGCATCGCTCTGAGCAGTTCAGTGCCTGTGCAGTTCCCTATCACAAATCAGACAGCCAGCAGCACTAGTATTGACTTCTGGGGTTTGGAAGACTAACAGCAGGAGAGAAGGAAAGCCTTACAGGAATGACAGTGGACAGTGCATGCAGGTGAACTAGCAAACTCCAGAGCATTTTCTCCATTCCCATTCTTCTACCACACACACCCTTAGGGCTACTTGATTATAAACAATGGAGAAAACTTGCCTCTAGCAGATCCCTATTGAAGAAACATAAATAATAAAAAAAAGGAAAACTATTAGAGAAAGTCTGACATTGCAGAAGAATTGAAAGCAAAGAAAAAGGCAAATACGAGAATAATTCAAAACAATAACTGATTGCTTGAAACAATAAAAATGTCTTATTTGTGTTCTTAATTTAAAAAAAGAAGAATGAAAATAAAATGGGAAAGAACAGATATAAGTTGGGGTGCAAGGGATTGGACATAAGCATCCTAAGATCCTTGTATTATTTGCTAGGAATTTGATCAAATTTAAATGCTTGTTTTGTTGAATTTGCATGGTAAAATTTATAGGCACCAGTTTATTTGGAAAAAAATAAAAAAGAAATGTGAAATTGTCTAAGTAGTATTAATAAAAGGAGAAAAAAACACTCTCAATCCAAAAGCAGACAGGAAAGAAAGAGAAAAGAAAAACTGGGATAAATAGAATGCACAAAATAAAATGGTACAACTGATCTCCATATATAGCAATAATAACAATAAATATTAGTGGACTTGAATATCTAGTTAAACACAAAAATTATCTGACTTTGAAAAACAAATCCAGGTATTCAAGGACAAAGAATGATTGAAAGCAAGGGGTAAAAAATAACAGACCAAAAGATATAACCAAAAGAAACTAGTGTACCTATGTTAACTTCAAAGAAAATTATTTTCCAGGCAAAAAACTTTAATTAGATGTAAAGAGGATAATTGCATATTTAAACAAGATAAAATATACCAGGAATAAATAAAAGTACTAAACTTGATTTCACTCAATAATAAGACTCCAAATTATGTAAGGAAAAACTTAAAAACCTAGAAAGAGAAATTGTCAAAATTATCATCAGAGCAGTCACTTCATTAATTTATAGACAAAAATATCAGTAATGGCATGGAAGATTTAACAGGATTGTAACAGTGGCCGTGGTACAGCACTGCCCTGCTTGCAGGACATTCCTCACTGGTTTAGGTCAGTTTGATACAGAATGACAAAGTCCCCACCTTCTACAAGAAGTCTAATAAAATTGACAAACATCTGGCAAGACTAAGCAAACAAAAAGGAAAAAATAACATTAGGTATAAGAAAGGCTGCTGCATAGATTCAGAGAAAATGCAGAAAAATATTATGAATAATTTTATGTCAATACATCTGAAAACTTAGCCAAAATAGGAAAATTCATAAAAATATATAAATTCCAAAACTAACTCAAAGAGGAATAACAAATTTGAATAATCCTGTAACTATTAAATACATTGACTCAGTATTTAAAATCATTGCCACAAAGGCAACATCAGGCCCAGATTTTTTTACAAATGAGTTCAACCAAGCATTCAGGGCACAGATAATCCCCATCTCACACAAACCTTTTAGAGAATAGACTAGAAAGATAGGGAACACTCTTAGACTCACTGGGGGCAGGGGAAGACTAACATAATTGGACATCTAAAACCATAAGAGTTTAAGAAAGGAAAATGACCAACTAATCTCACTTATAAGTATCGATGTAAAAATCATAAACAAAAGTATTTGTAAAGTATATTTAAACCCACTGCCACTGAATTGATTCTGACTCATAGCGACCCCATTGGGTTTCTAAGACTCTAAATCTCTACAGAAGCAGACTGTCACATCTTTCTCCTATGGAGCTGCTGGTAGTTTTGAACCACCAACCTTTCAGTTAGCAGTCAACCACTTTAACCACTGCACCACCAGGGCTCCTTAAATTATATCCAGCAATAATAAAAAAGTAAATTCATCATGACCAAGAGAGGCCTATCCTAGGAATAAAACACTAGCTCAGCTCTAGAAAACTGAATAAGATAATTTATTAATTAACATATAAAAGGACCAAAAAAAATCACAGAATGATCTCAGTAGATGCAAAACTCAAAAAAATACAATGCTCATTCATGATAAAAGATTTTAGCAAACACGATTCTTCCTTAGCATGATAAAGTGATTACTTTAAAAACAGTTATTAAAAACTTATTGGTGAAACATTAAAAGCATATTCTTTGAAATAAACAAATGATTATCATTATCCCATCTGTAGTAAATTTTATACTGGAAGTTCTATCTAGGGCAATAATACAAGAAAAGAAGGGAGGGAGGGAAGGAAGGAAGGAAAATTATAAGAACTGGAAAGGAAGAATTAAAATTATCATTATTCATATTTTACAGGATTACCTGTATGGAAAATGCAAAATCATCTATAGCCAAATTATTAGATTTAAGAAGAGTGCTTATTCAAAATGGCAAGGCTGTTAAATACAAAGTCCATATATAAAAGTCAACAGCACTTCTATGTTCCAGAAACAGAAATGGAGTCAAATAAGAAGTATCACTTTAAATAGAAACAGCTACAAATAAATCTAACAAAATATATGTAAGACATTTATGTTAATAATTATAAAACTCTAATGAATTATATTAAAGAAGACCACAATAAATAGGAGGAACTATCATGTTCATGAATAAAAGACTCAATATGGTCAAGGCGTTAAAAAGTCAACAGGTTTTCTATAAAGCTTGAGAAGATGTTTCTAAAACTTACATGGCAGAACAGAAGACCCAGATACTTATAAAGAAGGACAGTTTGGAGGACTTGCTCTACACAATATTAAAACTTGTTATAAAGCTAGTAATTAAGACTAGAGTGTTTGGTGCAAAGATAAATAGACAAATATATCTGAGTACAGAGCCCAGAACAAGTACCACATGTATATGAAAACATGTTATATAACAGAGCTAACATTCAGATCAGTGGGGGAAAAAAACAGATGGTTGACTCTGTGGTAAAAATAAATTCCAGACAGATTAGTGATTTATATGTAAATGGAAGAAGTTCAAAACCTTTATAATAAATATAGGCAAGTACTTTTATTATCTCAGGATTGATAAATTAGAAAATAACAAATCAAATGTAAGCATGAGTAGCAATGTTAATATCAGACAAAATAAACTTCAAGGTGTAAAAGAGCAACAATAATGCTGGGGGGAAGAAAAGCATGTCAAAAAGATGCAAGAATTATGAACACCGGAACCTCAAAGAATATAGAGTGACAATTGAGAGAAACAAAGTGAAAAACAGAAATACCAACTATTGGAATTGAAGAGTTCAATACATTCCTCCCAGAACCAAATAAATTAAGCATACCACAAAATTTAAAAAAAAATATATAAATATCAGAACAAGCATCTAGATCTACATGGAAAATAACACCCAAAAGAGAATATGTGTTTCTGGGAACAGAGAGTATTCACAAAAATTAACTATGGAGAGTTTCACAATGAAAACCTCAATAAATTCTAAAAAGCAATTGATATCATACCTACTATATTATCTGACCATATTAGAAAAAAATTAGAAATCAGTAATATAATAATAAATTTAAAAACTGCACATCTGGAAAGTAAATAATATTACCAAATAATCCCTTCACCAAAGGAAAAATTAAGGGAAATCTAAAAACACTAAGAGATGAAAACATTCTATCATTATATTTAGGCCACTGCTAAAGTGATATTCGGTGGAAAATTTACAGCTTTAAATGTATACAACACAAAACAAAAAATATTAAAAAAAGATGAACCATGAATGAGACTGGAAAAAAGTAACAGCAAATTCAAAGAAATGAGAATGAAGGCAGTAATAAAAATAAGTAAAGCAATTAAACAGAACACATAGAAACATACAATAGAGAAGATGAATAAAATCAGAAGCTGAAATTCTGAAAAAGTTAATATGATAAAATGCTAATGAAAATTATCAAAAATGTAAAAAAAATTTAAAAACTACAGAAAAATGAGGAAATAACTACAACACACAAGATTAATATAATAATAAGAGAATTTCATGAACAATTATGTGTGAATAAATTTGAAACCAAGAAAAGTATATGAAGTTTTTGGAAAAATACAAAATGTCAAAATTGGCATACACAGAAATAGAAAACTTGAATAGAACAATAACTATTAGAGAAACTGAAATGGTAATTAAACACTCACAATGCAAAAAAATCCCATATCCAGATGGTTTTATAGGAAAGTTTCATGACATTTATAAGAAATAGATTATCGATATTTTATTAACATCGTTTCAGGAACCAAAAAGACAAATAACCGTACAACTCATTGTGTGAGGCCAGTATAAACTTACTTCAAAACTGGATAGAGGCAATATGAAAAGAGATAATTGAATACCCTTTTCACTTATGAACATGGACTCAAAGTTGCTAAAACGAAATAACAAAAACAAAACCTAGTTAACATAATCAATAATGGTGTAAAAAATATACATCATGACTAAACATGATTTATCCTAGTAATGCAAGAAAGTTTCAACATCAGGAAATCCACTAGTGCAATATGCCATATTAGGGACCTAAAGGAGGAAAACTGTATGATTATTTCAATAAATGCTGAAAAAGTAATGACAAAAGGTCGCCATCACCAATTTTTATTAAAACACTCAGAAAACTAGAAACAGAGACAGACTTCCAAATTTGAAAACATACATATATATACAAAAACTGTAACAACCATTATACCAAACAGAAAAACTACAGACACATTCCAAGTAAGATTATGACCAAGAAAAAAACTGTTCTATCACCACTATTGTTGAATATACAACTTAAGGTGTTGTCCAGTGGTATAAGCAAAGCAAAAGAACCAAGAGGTGAAACCATTTTTTCCAGCTACTTTTACCTGTACTAAAAACACAAAAGAATCAATAAATATTTGAGTTAGAAGACCAAACTAAGCCCAAGCTATCAGAAAGAAGGAAATAACAAAAGATCAGAGCAGAAATAAATGAAATACAGAACAGAAAAACAATGAAACCAGAAGTTGTTTCTTTGAAAAGATCAGTAAAATCAACAAATCTTTAGCTAGAATGACAAAGAAAAAAGAGAGATGATGCAAATATCTGAAATTAGAAATGAGAGCAGAGACATTATAACTGACCTCACAGAAATATAAATGATCCTAAGAGAATACAATGAACAACTGTATGCCAACTTAGATAACTTAGATGAAATGGTCAATAGTGGATGGTTTTAACAACCAGAAGTTTATTTCCTTACAGTAAAGTAGGCTAAAAGTCCAAATTCAGGGTGTCAGCTCCAGGGGAAGGCTTTCTCTCTCTGTTGGCCTTCTTATCAATGTTCCCCCGGACTAGGAACTTCTCAGCGCAGGGATCCCAGGTCCAAAGGACATGCTCTGCTCCTGGCATTGCTTTCTTGGTGGTATGAGGTACCCCTGTCTCACTGCTCACTTCTGACTTTTATATCTCAAGAGAGTGCCTCAGGACACAATCCAATCTTGTAAATTGAGTCCTGCCTCACTAACACAACTGCTGCCCATCCTCCCTCATTAACATCATAGAGGCAGGATTTACAACACACAGGAAAATCACACAATACCAGGAATCATGGCCCAGCCAAACTGATACACACATTTTTTGGGGGACATAATTCAATCCATGACACTACCTAAACTGACTCAAGAAGAAATAGAAGATCTCAACAGACCTATAACAAATGAAGAGATTGAATCAGTAATTTAAAATCTCCCAACAGAAAAAAATCCTGAACTAGATGGCTTCACTGGAGAATTCTACCAAATATTTTTAGAGGAAGTGACACCAAGTCTTCTTAATGTCTTCCAAAAAATAAAAGAGGAGGGAACACGTCCTAACTTATTTTATATGCTACCATTACATTGATATCAAAGCCAGACAATGACACTACAAGAAAACTACAGGCCAATATCACTTATGAAGATAGATGCAAAAAATCTTCAACAAAATACTAGCTCACCAAGTGCAAAAACGTCTTAAAAGGATTATACAACACGATCAAGTAGGATTTATTCCAGGAGTGCAAAGGTGGTTCAACATTACAAAAGCAATCAACATTAACAAAGGAAAAGAACCACAAGATCGTCTCAATTGACAGAGAAAAGCCATTTGATAAAATCCCACAACCTTTCATGATAAAAATACTCAATAAAAAGAAATAGAAGGAAAATTCCTCAATATCATAAACATCATTTATGAAACACCCACAGCTAACACCATACTCAATGGAGAAAGACTGAGAACTTCCCCTTTAAGGTCAGTAACAAGATGCCTGCTCTCACCACTGCTATTCAACAATGTACTGGAAGTCCTAGTCAGATCAATTAGGCAAGAAAAAGAAATAAAAGGTATCCAAATGGAGAAGGAAGAAGTAAAACTATTCCCATTTGAAGACAGCACGACCCTATAGATAGAAAATCCCAAAGAATCCACAAGAAAGTACCAGAGCTAATAAATGAATTCAGTAAAGTTGCAGGGTACAATGTCAACACACAAAAGTAAGTTGGGTTTCTATACACTAGCAATGAGTAATTTGAAAAAGAAATAAAACAATTCCATTTACAACAGCAAAAAAATAAAACTCCTAGGAATAAATTTAGCCAAAGAGGTGAAAGACTTGTGCACTGAAAACTACAGAACACTGCTGAAAGAAATTTTAAAAGACCTATATAAATGGAAAGCTATCCCATGTTCATGGATTGGAAGACTTAAGTATTGTTAAGATGTCAGTACTACCCAAAGTGATATACAGATTCAACGCAATCCCTATCAAAATTCTAACAGCCTTACCTGTAGAAAAGAAAAGCCAATCCTCAAATTCATATGGAATTGCAAGCGGCCCTGAATAGCCAAAGCAATGTTGAAAAAAAACAAAGCAGGACTCACCCTTCCTGACTTTGTGGTAACTTATACCATGTGGTACTGGTGTAAGGACAGACATACAGGCTAATGGAATAAAATTGAGACTTCAGAAATAACACCATACATTTATATTCAATTAATTTTCAACAGGAGCCCTCGTGGTGCAGTGGTTGAGAGCCACAGCGAACTACAGTGAGCTCCAGCTGCTAACCATAAAAGTCAGCAGTTCAAATCCACCAGTCACTCCTTGGAAACTCTATGGGGCAGTTCTACTCTGTCCTATAGTGTTGCTATGAGTTGGAACTGGCTCGATGGCAATGAGTTTTTGGTTTTAATTTTCAACAAGGGACCTAAGTCCATTCAATGGAGAAAGAACAGTCTCTTCAATAAATGGTGCTGGGAGAATGGATCTCCACGTGCAGAAAATGAAGCTGGAACAATACTTCATACTATATATAAAAATTAACTCAAAATGGATCAACAACCTAAATGTAAGAACTAAAACCATAAAATTCTTAGAAGAAAACGTACAGGTAATGCTTTGGGACCTAGTTTTCAACAACTGGTTTTGTAGATACGATACCAAAAGCACAAGCAACAAAAAATTTTGTGCATCAAAGGACTTTATCAACAAAGTGAAGAGACAATCTCCATAATGGAAGAAAATATTTGGGAACTGTATATATATCTGACAAGAGTTCAATATCCAGAGTAGATAAAGAATTCCAATAACTCAGCAACAAGACAAACAACCCAATCAAAAAAATGGACAAAGGACTTGAATAGACATTTCACCAAAGAGGATACACAAACAGCCAATAAGCACATAAAAAGATGCACAACTTCATTAGTCATCAGGAAAATGGAAATCCAAACCACAGTGAGATACCACTTCACCCCTTCTAGGATGGCTATTATCAGAAAAGTGAAAAACAAGAGTCGGTGATGATATGGAGAAATTGGAATTCTCATCCATTGCTGGTAGGACTGTAAAATGCTGCAGCCACTGTGGAAAAATTTGATGGTTCCTCAAAAAGTTAAATATAGCATTACCACATGACCCAGCAATTCCACTCCTAGGTAACACACAAAAGTCTTGAAAGCAGGGGCTCAGAACTTGAATACCAATGTCCACTGCAGCGCTATTTACAATAGCAAAAAGACGGAAACAACCTAAATTTCCATCAACAGATGAATGGATAAAGAAAATGTGGTGCATACATACAATGGAATATTATTCCGTCGTAAAAAGAAATGAAGTTCTGATACATGCTGTTACGGATGAACCTTGGAAACATTATGCGGAGTGTGAAATAAGTCAGGCATAAAAGGTCAACTATTGTATGATCTCACTTAAGTGAAATATCTAGAATAAAAACAATGCAGAGAGACTAAAGCTTATTAGTGGTTATCAGAGGCAGGTGGAGAGGAGAGAGGGAGTCATTGCTTAAGGGGCACTTTGTTTCTGCTAAGGGTAAGAAAAAAATCGGGAAACAGTATTGATGGCTGCACAATATGGTGAACGTAATTAATGTCACTAAATTATACACATAAAAAATTGCTGAAATGGCAATGTTTTGTTATATATATTTTTCCATAATTAAAAAAAAGTAAACATTCAAATTAGTAACAGACTACAGCCAGTCTAGAAATATGAAATCATTCCTCTATAACAGCAATAATCAAATAGATAATACAAGGGAAAATAAGATACCACTTAAAGTAGCAAATGAGAATATAAACTATCAGAATCCAAGCAGGGAAATATTAACCACCTTAAAATAAAGTAGAATTTATAAGTGAACTGATTTCACAGGTGATGGAAGATCTAAGAGGCAAGGTGGGACAGTGAGTCAACCCAGAGATTAGCAACAGAAAGAACCTGACCCTTCTGCTAAGTAGGAAGAACACAAGGAAAAGGTACTATGACTAAAGCCCAGGCATCAAGGTCCCCAAGCTGGAACCACAGTAGACCTGTTTAGCAAGAGCAGGAGCTGTTGAGGAGACATGGCCATTATCAAAGACATTGCCCAAAATAACCACAACCAAACCAAACTCGTTGTCATCGAGTCAATTTGACCCATAGCGACCCTATAGGACACAGAAGAACTGACCCATAGGGTTTCCCAAGAGTGGCTCGTGGATTCGAACTGCCAGCCTTTTGGTTAGCAACAGACCTCTTAACCACTGTGCCACCAGAGCTCCAACAGAGACTATAGGGCCTGTTTAGTTGAATTTAATAGAGTTTGGCAACATATGTTTAGGCTACTTCTAGCAGGATTTCACTATGACTCCTTGTTTTAGTTACCTAGTGTTGCTATAACAGAAATACTACAAGTGGATGACTTTAACAAACAGGAATTTATTCTCTCACAGTTTAGCAGGCTAGACGTTCAAATTCAGGGGAGCAGCTCCAGCGGGAGGCTTTCTCTCTATGTTGGCTCTGGGGAAAGGTTCTTGTCATCAATTTTCCCCTGGTCTAGGAGCTTCTCAGCACAGGACCCCAGATCCAAAGGTAATGAGGTCCCTCCTCTCTCTGCTCTCTTCTCTCTATTTATATTCAAAAGAGATTGACTCAAGATATAAACTAATCCTACCTCATTAACATAACTGCCTCTAATCCTGCCTCATTAACATCATAGAGATTAGAATTTACAACACATAGAGTAATTACATCAGATCACAAAATGGAGGACAACCACACAATACTGGGAATCATGGCCTAGCCAAGTTGACACACATTTTTGGAGGACAGAATTCAATCCATAACACTCTTCTTGCTAAGGGGTCAAGTCACTTGGGTCAAGAGATGGACAGGTTTCTGGATCCCTAGTGAGTCTACTTTCCTAAGGGAATTTTCTCAAGGGCCTTTCTTAGCGAAAGAATAAGTTAATTGATTAGTTTTTTTAAAACAAATCTAATGCAACAATCTTAACTGCATGTTTAAAAATGTCTGAATTCAAAGTCCTTCTCTTCATCACAAGCTTTAATTTCATTGCTGGTAATTACCTTCATACAGCTAGAGCTGAAAAGTTATATATAGATACATAGATAATCCAATATTGCAAGCTACTATTTACCATTAAGATGAAAAACTTTAGTCAGGGTTTTTTGACTTATGTCTTAGTTATCCAGTGCTGCTATAACAGAAATACCATAAGTGGATGGTTTTAACAAAGAGAAGTTTATTTCCTTACAGTAAAGTAGGCTAAAAGTCCAAATTCAAGGTGTCAGCTCCAGGGGAAGACTTTCTCTCTCTCGGCCTTCTCATCAGTGTTCTCCCAGACAAGGAGTTTCTCGGCGCAGGGACCCTGGTCCAAAAGACGAGCTCTGCTCCCGGCACTGCTTTCTTGATGGTATGAGGTCCCCAGCTCTCTGCCTGCTTCCCTTTCCTTTTATCTCTTGAGAGATAAAAGGTAGTGCAGGCCACACCCCAGGGAAACTCCCTTTACACTGGATCAGGGAAGTGACCTGGGTAAGGGTGGTGTTACAATCCCATCCTAATCCTCTTTAACATAAAATTACAATCAGAAAATGGAGGCCAACCACACAATTCTGGGAATCATGGCCCAGCCAAAGTGATACACACGTTTTTGGGGGGACATAATTCAAACCATGACAACTTATGATGTCCCATCATTTTTCCTCCAAGAAAGAAAATAAGAATTCAATTATGAGTTCAGCGATTCAAAGCAACTCCTTCAACTGGCTATGCTAGTTACAAGAATTCAGGGTTATTTCTCATTTTACTAGAAATTTTTTGTTTTTCATGTGTTAAAACATATCCTGTTAAACACTCTGAGAAGATCAGAAAGGAAATATTTGGGGCAAGGTGTCTCTGTGAACGGTGCAGCATCTGTTGATGGTTTTAAAGATCACAGTGGCCTCAATGCAGGAACCACACTCACAACAAAGCCTTAGAAATTTGGCCCTATCTGTACAAGCAACATACTTTTTAACCGGTTCTATGATTGCTGAAAAACTCACATATATTTTAGAAAATTATTTTACCCCCAATTGGATTTTAAGTGTATATGCAAAAATATTAGTTTCATGAAGTTATTGCCCAAGGTTTCTCAGCACAAAAATCAGCAAGGCTCATTTTTTATCCATTGTAATAAAGCAAATGTTTAAACAAGCATCTAACTTCAAGGTCATAAGGCTTTTAGTGCTAATAATCAATTCACAAGTTGGAACGAGAGAAGCGTTTCCATCTGCTTCATTCTCTTCAAAGGCATTATGAGGAGCTCGGAGAGAAAGCTGTGTCTTACAAAGACCTTAATAATTTCTTACTATTAAGTGGAGTGTAGCAGTTTTCATCATTATCATGTGTATTTTCAGTAATATGAGAGGAAATTAAGCCAGAAAGTGTAAGCTTCCACTCTAGAAGTTTGCTAGTGAAAAAATGGGAGACCGATGAAGAGAGAAATCAAACAGTTAAATATGGTCATAAAAACATAATTTTTAAATTTCCTAGAGAAGCAAGTTTGGGTTTGGTTTAGGCTTAGAGAAGGATTTTTCAACTGTGGCACTACTAACATTTTGGGACAGATAATTCTTTGTGGTGGGGTTGTCCGGTGTTTTGTGGGATGTTGAGCAACATTCCTGATTTCTAAGCAATAGGTACCAATAGCATACCCCTATAGCTCAGGGATGTAACCAAAAAAAGTCACCAGACATTGCCAAATGTCCCCTGGGAGACAAACTCATCTCCAGTTGTGAACCACTGGCTTAGAAAAAGGAATAGGTGAGTCCAAGCAATTTACCATGGAAGAAAGGTAAATGATGGAGCAGGGATTCAAGACATGCAGATGTGAATAGGATGAAAGGCATCTAAATAAGAACACCACTGGGCAGGGGGAGGGGGGATGGACAATGATAGAAGGGGGAAAATCAGAGAAAAGGGTGAAGAGGCAAGCTAACTAACCTTATTTGACAAAAGTAGATAGAGACAAGCAACATCATGATAAACGGGGAAAAGATGGAAGATGTCAAGGATTTCATTTTACTTGGATCCACAATCAACACTCATTGAAGCAGCAGCTAAGAAATCAAAAGATGCATTGTACTGGGCAAATCTGCTGCAAAAGACCTCTTTAAAGTGTTGAAAAGCAAAGATGTTCCTTGAAGACTAAGGTGTGCCTGACCCAAGCCATAATGCTTTCAATCGTCTTCTATGAATGTAAAAGCTGAAGAATGAATAAAGAAGACCAAAGAAGAACTGATGCCTTTGAATTGTGGTGTTGGAGAAGAATACTGAATATACCACAGACTGCCAAAAGATCAAACAAATCTTTCTTGGAAGGACAACCAGAATGCTCCTTAGAAGCAAGGATGGTGAGACTACATCTCACACGCTTTGGACATGTTGTCAGGAGGGATCAGTCCCTGGAGAAGGACATCATGCTTGGTAAACTGGAGGGTCAGCGAAGAAGAGGAAGAGCCTCAATAAGACGGACTGACACAGTGGCTGCAACAATGGGCTTCAGCATAACGACAATTGTGAGGATGGCACATGACCAGGCAATGTTTCCTTCTGTTATACATAGGGTCCCTATGAGTCAGAACCAACTCGATGGCCTCTAACAACAACAGATAGAGATAACCCAGGTGAAAATTTGGAGTTGAAATTGGAAGACTGGAATAGTCATTGCTAGAGATTAAATAGGTAGTGAACTAAGTATCATATGGGTCAGGGTTCTTTGAGAACACTGAGGTGCCATTTATGCACAAGAAATTAGTCATAATGGCATGTGACTCCTCCAGAAAATACCAGCTTCCAAGAATGATAGCTGAAGAAATCGATTTTGTTGTTGTTGTTGTTGTACTTTATGTGAAAGATCACAATTCAAGTTAGTCTCTCACACAAAAATTTATACATACATTGTTATGTGACCCTAGTTGCTCTCCCTATACTGTGACAGCACACTCCTCCTTTCCACCCGGGACTTCCCGTGTCCATTCAACCAGCTCCTGACCCTCTTTGCCTTCTCATCTCACCTCCGGACAGAAGTTGCCCATTTAAGTCTCATGCATCTACTTGAGCTAAGAAGCACATTCACGAGTATCATTTTATGTCCCACAGTCCAGTCTAATCTTTGTCTGAAGAGTCGACCTCGGGAATGATTTTAGTTCTGGGTTGACAGAGAGTCCGGGGGCCATGCTTTCTGGGTGAAGAAACCGATTTCAGTGTCAACGAGAACTGGGAATTAGCAAAGCTCATAAGCCAGAAAGTCAAAGGAGGGAGTATTCCTGGGTTGCTATCAAGAGCCCTGGTGGCACAGTGGTTAAGCATTCGGCTACTAACCAAAAGGCTGGCAGTTGAAATCCACCAGTCACTCCTTGGAAACCCTATGGGGCAGTTCTACTCTGCCCTATATAGGGTCGCTATGAGTCGGGATCGACTTGAAGGTAACAGGTTTGGTGGTTTTTTGGTTTTTGTTTTTTTAAATCAAGATCACTAATTATAATGATTCACCAGAGAAGCAGCGGGGCTCAAGTAATATAAACGAAGGGAAGGTTTTCAGTGAGAGAAAAGAACAGGTTCTAAAAGAGTAACAACATAAGAGATGAATGGAAGTTGTTGTTGTTTGTTATTGTTGTTAGGTGCCGTCAAGTCGGTTCCAACTCATAGATACCCTACGTACAACAGAACGAAACACTTCCTGGTCCTCCACCATCCTCACAATTGTTATGCTTAAGCTCATTGCTGCAGCCACTGTGTCAACTCATCTCACTGAGGGTCTTTCTCTTCTTCACTGACCCTCTACTTTACCAAGCATGATGTCCTTCTCCAGGGACTGATCCCTCCTGATAACACGTCCAAAGTATGTGAGATGTAGTCTCGCCATCCTTGCTTCTAAGGAGCATTCTGATTGTACTTCTTCCAAGACAGATTTGTTCACTTTTCTGACAGTCCACAGTATATTCAATATTCTTCACCAGCACCATAATTCAAATGCATCAATTCATTATTTCTTATTCACTGTCTAGCTTTCGCATGCATATGAGGTGACTGAAAATATCATGGCTTGGGTCAGAAGGACCTTAGTCCTCAAAGTGACATGCTTGCTTTCAACACTTTAAAGAGGTCTTTTGCAGCAGATCTGCCCCATGCAATATGTACTTTGATTTCCTGACTGCTGCTTTCATGGGCATTGACTATGGATCCAAGTAAAATCAAATCCTTGACAGTGTCAATCTTTTCTCCATTTATCATGATGTTGCTTATTGGTCCAGTTGTGAGAATTTTTGTTTTCTTTATGTTGAGGTGCAATCCACACTGAATGCTGTAGTCCTAGATCTTCATCAGTAAGTGCTTCCAGTTCTCTTCACTTTCAACAAGCAAGGTTGTGTCATCTGCATATCACACATTGTTAATGAGTCCTCCTCCAATCCTGATGCTGTATTCTTCTTCATATAGTCCAGTTCCTCCAATTATTTGCTCAGCATACAGAAAGAATAAGTATGGTGGTGAAAGGATACAACCCTGACACACACCTTTCTTGATTTTAAACCATGCAGTATCCCCTTGCTCTGTTCAAACAACTGTCTCTTGATCCATGTGCAGGTTGTTCATGAGCACAATTAAGTGTTCTGGAATTCCCATTCTTCCCAATAGTATCCATAATTTGTTATGATCCACAGAGTCGAATACCTCTGCACAGTCAATAAAACACAGGTAAACATCTTTCTGGTATTCTCTGCTTTCAGCCAAGATCCACCTGACATCAGCAACGATATCCTTCATTCCACGTCCTCTTCTGAATCTGGCTTGAATTTCTGGCAGATCCCTGTTGAAGAACTGCCGCAACTGCGTTTGAGTGATCTTCAGCAAAATTTTACTTGTGTGTGGTATCAATGATATTGTTTGATAACTTCCGATTTTCTTGGATCACCTTTCTTTGGAATGGGCATAAATATGGATCTCTTCTAGTTGGTTGGCCAGGGAGCTGTCTTTCAAATTTTTTGGCATAGATGAGTGAGAACCTCCAGCACTGCATCAGTTTGTTGAACACAACTCAATGGGTATTTCGTCAATTCCTGGAGCCTTGTTTCTTGCCAATGCCCTCAGTGCAGCTTAGACTTCCTCCTTCAGTACCATCAGTTCTTGATCTTATGCTGTCTCCTGAAATGGATGAATGTCTACCAGTTCTCTTTGGTACAGTGATTCTATGTATTTCTTCCATCTGCTTCTGATGCTTCCTTGAGTCATTCAATATTTTGGCCAAAGAATCCTTCAAAATTGCAACTCGAGGCTTGAATTTTCTTCTCAATTCTTTAAGCTTGAGAAATGTCAAGTGTATTCTTCCCTTACAGTGTTGTAACTCCAGGTCTTTATACATTTCATTATAATAGTTTACTTTGTCTTCTTGAGCTGCCCGCCCTTTGAAGTCTTCTGTTCAGCTCTTTCACTTCATCATTTCTTCCATTTGCTTTAGCTACTCTATATGTAAGAGCAAGTTTCAGAGTCTCTTCTGACATCTATTTTGGTCTTTTCTTCCTTTCCTGTCTTTTTAATGACCTTTTGCTTTCTTCACGTATGGTGTCCTTGATGTCATCCCACAACTCGTCTGGTCTTCAATGTGTCATTAGTGTTGAATGTGTCATATCTATTATTGAGATAATCTCTAAATTCAGGTGGGATATACTTAAGATCATATTTTGGCTCTCATAGACTTGTTCTACTTTTCTTCAGCTTCAACTTGAACTTGCATATGAGTGATGGTCTGGTCCACAGTCATCCCCTGGTCTTGTTCTGACTGAACCTTTCCATCATCTCTTTCTATAGATGTAGTCTATCTGATTCCTGTGTTTTCCATCTGGAGAAAACCATGTGTATAGCTGCCACTTACGTTGCTGAAAAAAGATATTTGCAATGAATAAGTCATTGGTCTTGCAAAATTCTATCATGAGATGATCTCTGGCATCATTTCTATCACAAAGGCCATATTTTCCAACTACTAATCCTCCTCCTTTGTTTCCAACTTTCATATTCCAATTACCAGTAATTACCAATGCATCTTGGTTGCATGTTTGATTGATTTCAGACTGCAGAAGTTGGTAAAGATCTTCAATTTCTTCATCTTTAGCATTAGTGGCTGGTGCTTGAATTTGAAAAATAGTCGTATTAACTGGTCTTCCTTGTAGGCATGGGGATATTATCCTATCACTGACAACGTTGTACTTCAGCCTATATCTTGAAATGTTCTTTCTGATGATGATGCCATTCCTCTTCAATTTGTAATTTCTGGCATAGGAGACCATATGACTGTCTGATTCAAAATGGCCAACACCAGTCCTTTTCAGCTCACTAATGCCTAGGATACCAACCTTTATGCATTCCATTTCATTTTTGATGACTTCCAATTTTCCTATATTCACATTTAAGACATTCTGCATTCCGATTATTAATGATGTTTGCAGCTGTTTCTTCTCGTTTTGAGTTGTGCCACATCAGCAAAGGAAGGTCCCAAAAGCTTGACTCCATCCACGTCATTAAGGTCGACTCAACTGTGAGGAGGCAGCTCTTCTCCAGGCATATTTTGAGTGCCTTCTAACCTGAGGGGCTCATCTTCTGACACTGTATCAATGATCCATTGCTATTCATAAGGTTTTCACTGGCCAATTTTTTCAGAAGTAGACTGCCACGTCCTTCTTTCTAGTCTCTCTTAGTCTGGAATCTCTGCTGAAACCTGTCCACCAAGGAAGACCCTGCTGATATTTGAAATACCAGTGATGAAGCTTCCAGTATTACAGCAACACACAAGCCACCACAGTATGACAAACTGACAGACGCATGTTGGTGAATGGAAGTAGTGGTCCAAAATCAGAATTTCAGAGCTAAGACTCTTCATCAGTTCCAAGTGCAATGGAGATCCCAGAGAAATTGTTGTAAAAAGAGGAAGGTGACAAAACTATGGGGTCAACGTATTGGAGAAGTCTTAAACACAGATACTGAAATAACCACAGAAAATGGCAGGACAGGAAGGATAGAAGAATACAGCAAGAGAATAGAAACAGAAGTGACGTTTCAAAAAATAATGCATTTAAACACAAGAAACTTTTAAGCATTCAAATCGTTAACTGTGTTGACTTTTAAAAGAAAGAACTTTAATACATCATCTGCATCCAAAAATACTAAATGAAATGTTCTATAAAGTACTCATAAAATAAATTACTCAAACTTTAAATATGCTTAGCAATTTTTCTTCAAATTTGGCTTC
This sequence comes from Trichechus manatus latirostris, assembly GCF_000243295.1. Taxonomy (NCBI): domain Eukaryota; kingdom Metazoa; phylum Chordata; class Mammalia; order Sirenia; family Trichechidae; genus Trichechus; species Trichechus manatus. The sequence continues at coordinate 15,027,871 of NW_004443985.1, forward strand.
CTTTCATTTCTCATTAGGAGCCAAAATCCTGCCAATGTTGAAATGTATGGTTTTATCTATTTTTAGTTATATTAAAGTGTATAAGACATTTTCATGATTTTTTTTTCCTCCTATCTTCCCATGCAAAAAGAGTTTGGACAACCTGTTCAAGGACTGCCCAAATAGGCTAGGATTTTGTTCAAGCATGAAAAATTGAACCTCATCACAATTCCTTTAGTTAATTTTTCCATTAGTTTTTTTTTAAGATCTCTTTAATCAGAGAAAAGGGGTAGTGTGGAAAAACACTACATATTTAAGCTTTCCTCTTTACACTATTTGTCTTTTAAAGAGCCCTGGCGGGGCAATGGTTAAGTGCCCAGCTGCTAACTGAAAAGTCAGCCATTCAAACTCACCAGCAGTTCCACAGGAGAAAAGACCTGGCGATCTACTCCTGTAAAGGTTACAGCCTAGGAAACCCTATAAGGCAGTTCTACCCTGTCATATAGGTCACTATGAGTCAGAATCAACTTGATGGCACACAAAGACAACAACAACGACATTTGTCTTTTAACTACTTTTCATGCAACATATGAAGACTAGAGTTTAGACTAGACTTAGCTATAGAGCAGAGGAAAGGGTTGACTACTAATACCAGGTAGCTAGGCTGGTATGCTATTTCCATTTAAGCCATGTCTATAAATGACCACCAAATCAATATTTCTGACAATTAAAACATATTTTCAATTTTTACCTTTAATAGTTTATATTAAAACAAAATCTGGAGGTGGGACCAAGATGGCAGAGTAGCCAGATGCTTCCTGTGGTTGCTCTTACATCAAAGACCCAAAAAATCAAGTGAATCAATTATATATGACAATCTACGAGCCCTGAACATCAAAGGCAAAGTTGAGGAATTGGACTGAGTGGCGAGGGGAGGGAGGGATGGCTCAGAAGCAACGACGAGTTGCCAAACCTGACTGGCAGGAACCGGCACCCCACAGGCCGGATCGGTTAGTGTGCACAGTGAGGCAAACAGTGGCACTCGGGATCCGTTTTCCACTTCAGGAGAAACAAAGTGGCGGGGTGTCTACTCAAGTCTCCCAGAACTAGTGAAAAGCGGGTCTTACTCAGCAAAAGATAAGTACATGCATCTAAGCCACCACGCAGATCAAAAAACACCCGATTTGGGAAGAACCTCTCTCCCATTTACCTGCCTCCTCCCTGCTCTGTACCCTGTCCCCATGCCAACTTCAGTGACTGCTGCATCCCCTGGGCCAGAAGCAGGACCATCACGCACCCTGAGCCATTCTCCCGGCCTTGGAGAGGGAACAAATTAACAAACAGGGAAAAAATAATCTGCCAGCTCCCCTAAGTCAGGAACTCAGGGCAGGCAGAGCTCCTTTGCCTATGCACAGGCATAAGGGGTCCACGGACTCTGAATGCCTTTCACCCCTGAATAGACCTGTGTGGGCCCACTTCAATAGCGTAGGCCCACATTAGCACAATACAACAGGGTACATACCTGAAGCCTAACTTCAACTGTGTCATGGATTGACTTGTGTCTCCCAAAAAATGTGTGTAGCAACTTGGCTAGGTCATGATTGCCAGTATTGTATGATTGTGTTACCTGATGTGATTTCCTTATGTGTTGTAAACTCTACCACTATGATGAGATTATATGTGATCTCCTCATGTGTTGTAAATTCTATCACTGTGATGAGGTTATACTGATGAGGTTGACAAAATTAGTGTCTTAATGCAATCTCTTTTGAGATATAAAAGAGAGAAGCGAACAGTGATACTTGGGAACCTCATACCACCAAGAAAGCAGTGCCGGGAGCGGAGCACGTCCTTTGGACCTGAGGTTCCTGCGCAGAGATATTTCCAGACCAAAGAAGACTGATGACATGGACTTTCCTCCAGAGCTGATGGAGAAAGCGTTCCCCTGGAGCTGACACCCTGAATTTGGACTTGTAGCCTACTGGACTGTGAAGACAATAAATTTCTCTCTGTTAAAACCATCCACTTGTGGTATTTCTGTTAAGCAGCACTAATGACTAAGACAAACTGTATCAGCTATACAGTGGAGTGGCAGGATCGTGACATTTGACACCGCTCTGCCCATTAAGCAGGGTCCTCAACTACCCACATCAGCTGACTGAGGACTGGTGGCTCCACCCATGACACCTAGCTACCTGCAACAGGGGTCCAAGAATAAGTGATGCCTCCCAGTCCTTACAGCCAACAGCACTGGGTGCCCATAGTCCAGCTGCAAAACCCACTCACCTAAGCACTCTAGGGAACAGGGACATGCTTTCTTCCCAGACACGCAGGGGCAGCCGTCAGCCCTCTGCCTTGCTCAGCGTGTGACCCTCTACTTCAGCCAGATAACTGTGCCTACTCCAATCACCTCTGCACCTCTAGGATTATAGGTGAGAGCCTGCACCACACACTTGGTGACCAACTACCTGAACATCTGAGCTGACTCCATACAAGAAAAGTAAACGGACTCCTGAGCTCACATATCTAGTCACAGATCTAACCACTTGGTGACAGGACGTTAGAGCTTCAAAGGGGCCAATAATGCAACTAGTTCACACGAGCAGCCTATTTGGGCATATCAAAACAAAACAAAACAAGAAGACAGGACACAGTAAGCAAACATAAAATAAATAAATATAATAACTTATTGGTGGTTCAGAGACAACAGTCAATATCAAATCACATAAAGACCATGATGGTTTCAGCAAGCTCTAAAAACAAAGAAGCAAGAAACCTTTTGGAGGAAGAAAACTTCTTGGAATTACCAAAGGTATAAATATAAAAGATTACTATACAGAACTTTTCATAATAAGCCAAGGAACACAGAGACAAAGCAATAGAAGAACTTAACAAGATTAGAGAGAAGCATAATGACAAATTTAACAGGCTACAAGAATCCATAGAGAGAAAGCACACAGAAATCCAGAAGATTAACAATAAAATTTCAGAATTAGACAACTCAATATAAAGTCATAGTGGCAGAATTGAGGCAAAGGAAGTCAGAATTAGTGAGATTGAAGATAAAGCACCTGACACCAACTTATTTGAGGAAAAATCAGACAAAAGAATTAAAAAAAATGAAGAAACCCTAAGAATTATGTGGGACTCTATCAAGAGGAATAACCTACAAGTGACTGGAGTACCAGAAAAGGGGGGATAACAGAAAACACAGAATTGTTGAAGATTTGTTGGCAGAAAACTTCCCTGATATCGTGAAAGATGACAAGATATCTATCCAAGATGTTCATCGAACCACACACAAGCTAGATCCAAAAAGAAAGTCACCAACATATATTATAATCAAACTTGCCAAAACCAAAGATAAAGTGAGAATTTTAAGAGCGGCTAGGGACAAACGAAAAGTCATCTACAAAGGAGAGTCAATAAGCATAAGCTTGGACTACTCAGCAGATACCATGCAGGCAAGGAGGCAATGGGATGACATATACAAAGCCTTGTAGGAAAAAATTGCCAGTCAAGAATTATATAGCCAGCAAAACTGTCTCTCAAATATGATGGCAAAATTAGGGGCATTTCCAGATAAACAGAACTTTAGAGAATTGGCAAAAACCAAACCAAAATTACAAGAAATACTAAAGGGAGTCCTCCGGTAAGAAAATCAATAATATCAAATAACAACCCAAGACTAGAACACAGGACAGAGCAAACAGGTACCAACCCAGATAGGGAGGTCACAAAAATAAAAGCTAAAACTCTGTAATAGGGAAACAGAGATGTCAAGATGTAAAAGATGACATTAAAACAAAAAAGAGGGACTAAAAAAATGTAGTCATAGATCTTTCATATGGAAAGGAAGTCAAGACAATATAAAGAAATAAAAGATTAGTTGAAACTTAGAAAAATAGGGGTGAATATTAAGGTAACCACAAAGGAAATTAACAATCCTACACATCAAAATAAAAAAGAAGAAAAGCATAAAGACTCAGAAAATACAAAATCAACAACAACGAAAATACATAAAGAAAAATGACTCAGCCAGAAAATTAAGTGGAACAAAGAAACTGTCAACAACACACACACACAAAAAAAAAAGACATCAAAATGACAGCATTAAACTCATACTTATCAATAATTAACTGAATGTAAATGGACTAAATGCACCAATAAAGAGACAGAGACTGGCAGAATGGACAAAAAACACAATCTGTCTATATGCTGCCTACAAGAGACACACCTTAGACTTAAAGACACAAACAAAACTCAAAGGATGGGAAAAAAATGCATCAAGTAAACAACAAACAAAAAAGAGCAGGAGTAGCAATATTAATCTCTGACAAAACAGACTTTAAAGTAAAAGCCACCAAAAAGGATAAGGAAGGACACTATATAATGATTAAAGGGTCAATACACCAGGAAGACATAACCATAATAAATATTTATTTTTATTTATAAGCCAACATTTATAACCCAATGACAGGGCTCCAAAATACATTAAACAAACTCTTAACAGCATTGAAAAACAAGATAGACACCCCCGTGATAACAGTAGGAGACTTCAACACACCACATTCAGTGAGGACAGAACATCCAGAAAGAAGCTCAATAAAGTCACAGAAGATCTAAATGCCACAATCAAACAACTTGATCTCATACACATATACAGAACAATCCACCCAACAGCAGCCAACTATACTTTCTATACCAATGCACATGGAACACTCTCCAGAATAAACTACATATCAAGCCATAAAGCAAGCCTTAATAGAATCCAAAGCATCGAAATATTACAAAGCAGCTTTTCTGACCATAAAGCCATAAAAGTAGAAATCAATAACAAAAATAGCAGTGAAAAAAATCAAACACACGGAACCTGAACAACACCTTGCTCAAAAATTACTGGGTTACAGAAGAAATTAAGGACAGAATAAAGAAATTCACAGAATCAAATGAGAATGAAAACACATCCTACCAGAACCTTTGGGACACAGCAAAAGTAGTGCTCAGAGGTCGATTTATAGCAATAAACGCACACATCCAAAAAGAAGAAAGGACCAAAATCAAAACATTAACTCTACAACTTGAACAAACAGAAAGAGAGCAGCAAAAGAAGCCCTCAGACACCAGAAGAAAGCAAGTAACAAAAATTAGAGCAAAATTAAATGAAATACAAAACAGAAAAACAATTGAAAGCGTTAATAAGACCAAAAGCTGTTTCATTGAAAAGATCAACAAAATCAATAAATCATTGGTCAAACTGACAAAAGAAAAACAGGAGGGGAAGCAAACAGCCTGAATAAGAAATGAGATGGGTGGTATCACAACAGACTCAACTGAAATTAAAAGAATCATTACAGAATACTATAAAAACTGTAAGCAAACAAACTTGAAAACCTAGAGGTAACTGACAAATTTCTAGAAACACACTACCTACCTAAACTAACACAAACAGAGGTAGAACAACTAAATAAACCTATAACGAAAGAAGAGATTGAAAAAGTAATTAAACTCCCAACAAAGAAAACCCTGGCCTGAATGGTTTCACTGGAGAATTCTACCAAACTTTCAGAGAAGAGTCAACACCACTACTTCTAAAGGTATATCAGAGCAAAGAAAAGGATGGAACACTCCCAAACTCATTCTATGAAGCCAGCATAACCCTGATACCAAAACCAGGTAAAGACATCACAAAAAAAGAAAATTACAGACCAATATCACTCATGAACATAGACACAAAAATCCTCAACAAAATTCTAGCCAACAGAATTCAACAACATATCAAAAAAAAATAATTCACCATGACTGAGTGGGATTTATACCAGGTACACAGGGATGGTTCAACATTAGAAAAACAATCAATGTAATCCATCACATCAATAAAACAAAACACGAGAACCACATGATCTTATCAATTGATGCAGAAAAGGCATGTGACGAAGTCCAACACCCGTTCACAATAAAAACTCTCAGGAGAATAGGAACAGAAGGGAAATTTCTCAACATAATAAAGGGCATTTATACAAAGCCAACAGCCAACACCATCCTAAATGGAGAGAGTCTGAAAGCATTCCCCCTGAGAAAGGGAAACAGATAAGGATGCCCTTTATTACCACTCTTATTCAACATTGTGCTGGGGATCCTAGCCAGAGAAGTCAGGCTAGAAAAAGAAATAAAGGGCATCCAAATTGGTAAGGAAGAAGTGAAAGTATCTCTATTTAGAGATGATATGATCTTATACACAGAAAACCCCAAAAGAATCCACAAGAAAACTACTGGAACTAATAGAAGATTTCAGCAAAGTATCAGGATACAAGAGAAACATACAAAAATCAGTTGGATTCCTTTACACCAACAAAGAGAACCTCAAAGAGGAAATCACCAAATCAATACCATTTACAATAGCCCCCAAGAAGATAAAATACTTAGGAATAAATCTAACCAGAGACATAAAAGACCTATACAAAGACAACTACAAGACACTACTGCAAGAAACCAAAAGACATCTACATAAGTGGAAAAACATACCTTGTTCATGGATAGGAAGACTCAACATTGTGAAAATGTCAATTCTACCCAAAACAATCTACAGATACAATGCAATCTCAATCCAAATTCCACTGGCATTTTTTAAGGAGATGGGAGAAACAAAACAGCAACTTCATATGGAAAGGGAAGAGGCCCCGGATAAGCAAAGCATTACTCAAGAAAAAGAACAAAGTGGGAGGCCTCACGCTACCTGATTTTAGAATCTGTTATACTGCCACAGTAGTCAAAACAGCCTGGTACTGGTACAACAACAGATACATAGACCGATGGAACAGAATTGAGAATCCAGACATAAATTCATCCACGTATGAGCAGCTGATACTTCACAAAGGCCCAAAGTCCGTTAATTGGGGAAAAGACAGTCTCTTTAACAAATGGTGCTGGCATAACAGGAAACAAGACCCATACCTCACACCATGAACAAAAACTAACTCAAAATGGATCAAAGACCTAAATATCAAATGGAAAACAATAAAGATCATGGAAGAAAAAATAGGACAATGCTAGGAGCCCTAATACATGGCATAAACAGAATACAAAACATTACTAACAATGAACAAACACAAGAAGAGAAACTAGATAACTGGGAGCATCTAAAAATCAAATACTTCACCAAAAGAGTAAAAAGACAACCTATAGGCTGTGAAAAAATTTTTGGCTACGACAAATCCGATCAGTGTCTAATCTCTAAAATCTACAAGATACTGTAAAATCTCAATAACAAAAAGACAAACAACCCAGTTGAAAAATGGGCAAAGGATATGAACAGGCACTTCACCAAAGAAGACATTCAGGCAGCTAACAGATACATGAGGAAATGCTCACGATCATTAGCCATTAGAGAAATGCAAATCAAAACTACAATGAGATACCATCTCACCCCAGCAAGGCTAGCCTTAATCCAAAAAACACAAAATAATAAACATTGGAGAAGCTTTGGAGAGACGGGAAAACTTATACACTGCTGGCAGGAATGTAAAATGGTACAACCACTTGGTTAATCAATCTGGTGCCTCCTTAAAAAGCTAGAAATAGAAGTACCATATGATCCAGCAATTCCACTCCTTGGAATATATCCTAGAGAAATAACAGCCATCACACAAATAGATATACGCAAACCCATGTTCTCTGCAGCACTGTTCACAATAGCAAAAAGACAGAAACAACCTAGGTGCCCAACAACGGATGAATGGATGAACAAATTATGGTATATCCACACGATGGAATATTATGCAACGATAAAGAACAATGATGAATCCGAGAAACATAACATGGATGAATCTGGAAGGCATTATGCTGAGTGTAATTAGTCGCAAAAGGAAAAACATTGTATAAGACCACTATTATAAGAACTCAAAAAAAGGTTTAAACACAGAAGAAAACATTCTTTGATGGTTACAAGGGTGCGGGAGTGGGAGAGGGGTATTCACTAACTAGATAGTAGATAAGAATTATCTTAGGTGACGGGAAGGACAACACACACTACAGGGGAAGTCAGCACCACAGGACTAAACCAAAAGCTAAGAAGTTTCCTGAATACAACCAAACACTTTGAGGGACAGAGTAGCAGGGGCGGAGGTCTAGGGACCATGGTTTCAGGGGACATCTCAATCAATTGGCATAACAAAGTTTATTAAGAAAATGTCCTGCATCTCATTTTGGCAAGTGGCATCTGGGGTCTTAACAGCTAGCAAGCAGCCATCTAAGATGCATCAATTGGTCCCAACCCACCTGAAGCAGTGGAGAATGAAGAACACCAAAGACACAAGGGAAATATTAGCACAAGAAACAGAAACAGCCACATAAACCAGAGACTCCATCAGCCTGAGACCAGAAGAACTAGATGGTGCCCGCCTACCACCAATGACCGCCCTGACAGGGAATACATCAGAGACTCCCTGACAGAGCAGGAGAAAAGTGGGGTGCAGAACTCAAATTCTAGTAAAAACACCGGACTTAATGGTCTGACTGAGACTGGAGAGACCCTGGAACACATGCCCCCGGACTCTCTGTTAGCCCAGAACTGAAACCATTCCCAAAGCCAACTCTTCAGACATAGATAAGGCTGGACTATAAGACATAAAATGATACTCATGAAGACAGTTCTTAGCTCAAGCAGATACATGAGACTAAATGGGCAGCTCCTGTCTGTAGATGAGATGAGAAGGTAAAAAGGGACAAGAGCTGGCTGAATGGACGGGGGAAATCTGGGGTGGAAAGGAGGAGTGTGCTGTCACAATATAGGGAGAGCAACTAGGGTCACATAACAATGTGTGTATAAATTTTTGTATGAGAAACTAACTTGAACTGTAAACTTTCACTTAAAGCACAATTTAAAAAACACAATCTACTGAATATATTTTTATAAACTTCATACTTTCCTCCACTTGTTCAGATTCTTCCTTTACCCTCTATCCTTATTTCACACTGAAGACTCACTACATTAAATCTAGTCTTTTAGTCTTTCCCATTTCTTCAATTTTGATGAAGACCAATCAATCACTAATAAATAGAAGTCACTGTGAAGTAATCAGAACTGCCTATGATATAACCTAGAAATTATATATATATATATACACAGCTGAAGAAACCAATTTTGGTGTCTGGGAATTAGCAAAGCCCATATACACACAGGAGTCCTGGCGGTGCAATGGTTACATGCTTGGCTGCTAACTGAATGGCTAGCGATTCAAACTCACCCAGCAGCACCATGGCAAAACAACCTGGCCATCTGCTCCTGGAAATATTACAGTCTAGAAAATTCTATGGGGCAGTTCTACTCTGTCACATGGGGTCAACACGAGTCAGAATCGACTCGACAGCACCCAACAACAAATATATATATACTGTTTATGTTCATCAAAAAGAAGCATGTTCAAAAATGTTCACAGCAACTTTATTCAGAATACCTCCAAAACTAGGAAGAATCCAAATATCCCTCAATAGGACAAAGGATAACACTTCCGTACAAAAAAAATTATAAATGAGTATGGCATTGTGGCAGGATACAATATTAATATACAAAAATGTCAATAGTATATCTATATAATAACAATGAACAATCTGAAAATGAAATTAAGAAAACAATCTCGTTTTGTCATAGCAGCAAGAATAATAAAATATGTACGAATAAATTTCACAAAAGAAGTGCAACAGTTGTACAGTGAAAACTATAAAACATTGTTGAAAGAAATTAAAGAAGATCTAAATAAATATAAAGATATCCATGTTGATGGACTGGAAGACTTAACACTGTTAAGATGGCAATATTCCCCAAACTGACTTACAGATTCAATGCACACTCTATCAAAATTGCTGCTGCCTTTTTCGAAGAAATTGACAATCTGACCCTAAAATTCCTATAGAAATTCAAGGGATGAAGAACAGGCAAAACAGTCTTAAAAAAGATCAAAGTTGAAGGACTAACATTTGTCGACTTCAAAGTGTACTACAAAGCAACAGTAATCAGAACAGTGTGGTGCTGACATAAGGACTGACATATAGACCTACAGAATACAATTGAGAGTCCAAATGTAAACCCTCAAATTTATGGTCAATTGATTTTCGATAAGGGTGCTAAAACAATTCAATGGGAAATGAAGTATTTTTTCAATAAATGGTGTTGGGACAGCTATGTACACATACGCAAAAGAATGAATTTGGACTTCTACCTAACACCATACACAAAAATTAACTCAAAATGCATTGTACACCTAAATGTAAGAGCTAAAAGTATAAAACTTCTACAAGAAAACATAGGATTAAATCTTTGTGACCTTGGATTAAGCAATGATTTCTTAAATAAGACAGAAAAACACAAACAACTAAACAAAGAATAGATAAATTGTACTTCATCAAAATTAAAAATGTTTGAACATCAAAGGATACTATCCAGAAAGTTAAAATACAACTAACAGAATGGGAGAAAATATTTGGAAATCATATGCCTGACAAGAGACTGGTCAATAAAAAGACAAATAACCAATTAAAAATTAGGCAAAGAATTTCAACAGTCATTCCTCCAAATAAGATAAAGGAATAGCTAATAAGCACATGAAAAGATGCTCAAAATCATCAGCCATTCAGGAAATGCAGATCAAAACCACAATGAGATACCACTTCACACCACCTAGGACAACCAAAATAAAAAAGCCAGACAAAAAGGTTGGTGAGATGTGGAGAAATTCAAATCCTCATAAATCACTGGTAAAAACCAAAAAACCAAACCCGCTGCCATCGAGTCAATTCTATCTCATAGCGACCCTATAGGACAGAGTACAACTGCCCCATAGGGTTTCAAAGGAGCAGCTGATGGATTTGAACTGCTGACCTTTAGGTTAGCAGCCGAGCTCTTAACCACTGCACCACCGGAGCTCCTGAGTTTTATTACCCAAGGAAAATCCTGGTAGGACTATAAAATGGTGGAAAAGTTTGGCAGCTCCTCAAAATGCTAACTGTAAAGTTACCACATGACCTAGCAATTCCACTCCTAGATACATACCCTAGAGAAATGAAAACATATGTCCACACACGAACTTGTATAAGAGTGTTCACAGCAGCATTATTTATAATAGCCAAAAAGTGGAAATAACCCAAATGTCCGTCATCTGATGAAAGGATAAACAAAATGTGGTATATCCATACAACGGAATATTATGTAGCAATAAAAATCATGAAGTACTGGTACATGCTACAGCATGGATGAACCTTGAAAACATTATGCTAAGTGAAAGAAGCCAGTAACAAAGGGCCATATATTGTATGACTCTATTTATGTGCAATGTCCTGGATAGGTAAATCCACGGAGACAGAAAGTAGCTTAGTGGTTGCCTAGGATTTGGGCAGGAGGAGGGAAAGCCTCTGCTAATGTGTACGGGATCTCTTTTGGGGATGTTTTAAAATTAGACTGTGGTGATGACTGTACAATTCTTTGAATATACTAAAAACCACTGAAGTATGTACTTTAAATTGGTGAATTTTATGGTATATGAAACAGATCTCAACAAAGCTTTAAAAGGGAGGGGGAGGGACAAGATCCAACTACTGAAACTATTGAAACATAGCTAAACCTCACAGATGTTATACTGAGCAAAAGAAGCCAGCCACAAAAGAATACATAATGATTCCACTTACACGAAGTTCAAGAAATGATGAAACTAATAAATAATAATATAATACAGAACATTGGTTAACTCTAGAAGGTTGAGAGTAGAACAAGAAGGGGCACAGGAGAAAGTACTGGTGTGCTGGAAACGTTCTGTATCTTGATCTGGATGGGAGTTACATAAGTATATGAAAATGACACAGAGTTCTGCACTTTACACTCCTTAACATTTGCATGTTGTACTTCAACAAAAATACTAAAAACAAACCAAAAAAATACAACTGTGTCTGTTAGCACTCTCTTGGTCATCTAGATGTGACAAGATAGTAAATTCGTATATTGTTAAGAAGTCAAGATCTAAAGTTGAAAATCTTTATTCCAATATTGGTTTTACCATTTTCTAGCTAGATCTTATGTAAGTTATTTAATATGTACCATTCTCTCACTGTTAAAATGAGGATGATAATAATATCTGCCTGAACGTTGCTTTGGAAGAGAATGCATATGAAATGTACTCGGTAAGCTGCAAAGCACTTTATAAATGTTAGCAGATCCATTATAACTTCATGAAGAATCCAAAATTTGCATATTTTCAAATAAACATATATAAGGATTTTTTAGAATTTTTAAAACTTAGATGCCTTTTATTATACCCTTCACTAAATTATACTTTGCGCTTATGTGGATGGACTGTAGGACAGATATAAAAGAAAGTCTGATGAAACTCACTGTATTTTTTGTAAAGATTTTTTTCTACATTTCTCAATATCACCTTGATGAAAATGCATGGGAGAAATGTTTATATTTTTATATCTCCTAAGTCACCAATCCGTGGTTTGATTTATGGAAACTGATCATGTTTTTATCTTTAATACGTCTTCTAAGAACATAAAGGAAAATGTCTGGCTTAAGCCTAGCAAGCAACAGGACTTCACCACATGCATTTTGTCCAATGTCGTCACTCTTAACAGATTTTCCTACTGGCATTCTCCCTCTGCTTCACTTCTCTGACTCATTTTAGCTTGTTTTGTCATGTTGTATATATCTTGGAAATATGTCTCAAATCATCTTTGGAAAGGGACATTGTAACAAACAATAGCAACAACAAAACAACATAATTAGATCAGAATTCAATTTGTGATCACCTCTGCTACAGGAGTCAAGAGCACAGACAGCAGTACCATAAAAAATACTCATAGATATAAAACCCTTTTCCACAGAATTCACTAAAGAGTCTTTTTCTGGTGTTCCTTTCCGCTCCCAGAAGTCCACTGACCGGGATGGACTCCCTGGAGGGGCAGGGATTTGCGTCCATTTTGTTTACTTCTCTAACCCCAGCAAGAAGAACAGTGCCTGCCTCATGGTAAGTACTTAATTAATGTTTATTGAATTAATTAGTACTGCCTATAAAATTAGTCTTTCACTTCCTCAGGGTCATGGCTACAATTATACAAAAATTCTTCCAGACCACCATGAAAAATGTAGGGTATACATGCATGGTTTGCAACAGAGGCAGAAAGCGGTGAAAAGTACCTCACTGATATTGGGCAAACCTGTTAATCATTAGGGGTTTTTTTTTTTCTTTTTTGTAATATGAGGATAATAAAAGTGTCTGATCTAAAATAGAATTTTCCAAGTAAATACACTTATTACTCGAAATTCTACAAGTAAGATGCTGAATTATTCCTCCCCTTTATAAATACAGTATATTACTAGAACATATGATTTGATTTTTTTGTAAAGTAAGTCATTCCTTTAAATCAGCTAGTGATCTTAATACTTCAATTTCCCATGAAGAATCCATGTGGTACTTTTTGGAAAAGACGGTAAAATAACTTTTTTAAAAAACATACAGCTCTAAAGAAAGACGGCAGCATAAGCAGTTCCATGCTCCCATCCCTCCAGAGCAACATCAAGAAAACAAGCAGAAACTGACAGAACCAACCCTGTCAGAACTTTGGAAAATGGGCAAACGGTTGCAGGAAATAAGCAGAAGGCTGAATCAAGAAAATGCTGAAGTCAAAGCATTAAAAACAAATTCAGCCAAGCTGCAGAATACACGATCAACACAAAAAAATCAGTTATGTTTCTATACAACATCAATAAACAATCTGAAAAAGAAATTAAGAAAACAATTCCATTTACAATAGTATCTAAAATAAAATTTAAAAAAGTAGGAATAAATTTAATCAAGGAGGTGAAAGCTTTGTTTGCTATAACAAAACTATAAAACATTGCTGAAAGAAATTAAAGAAGATCTAAATAAATGGAAAGACATCCCATATTGTTAAAATGTCAACACTACCCAAAGGAATCTACAGATTCAATGTAATGCCTATCAAAATCCCAAGAGTTTTTTTTTTTTTTTTTTTAACTGGAAATGGAAAAATAATCCTTAAATTCATATGGAATTACAAGGAGCCCCAAGCAGCCAAAACAATCATGAAAAAGAACAAAGTAGGACTCACACTTCCAGATTTCAAAACATACTATAAAGCTACAGTAATAAAAGTGGTACTGGTATAAGGACAGACATACAGACAAATGGAATAGAATTTTTAGTACAGAAATAAATGCATACATCTTTTCAAGGCCAACTGATTTTCAAGAAGGGTGCTAAATCCATTCAATAAGGGAAATAATCGTCTTTTTAACAAATAGTTCTGGATAATTGGATTTCTCTACGCAGAACAATGAAATTGAACCCCAATCTCATATCATACACAAAAATTAACTAAGAATGGCTCAATGACCTAAGTATAAGAGTTAAGATCATAAAACTCTCAGGAGAAAACATAGGCGCAAATCTTCAGGACCTTGTATTTGGCAGTGGATTCTTAGATATGACACCAAAAGCATGAGCAATAAAAGAATAAAACAGACTTCATCCAAATTAAAAATGTTTTGTGCATCAAAGGACTTAACCAAGAAAGTGAAGAGACAATCTACAGAATGGGAGAAAATATTTGAGAACTTTATATCTGATAAGGGTTTAATATTCAGAATATATGAAGAACTCCTACAACTCAACAACAAAAAGACAATCTAATCCAAAAAATGGGCAAAGGACTTGAACAGACATTTCATCAAAGAGGATACACAAATGGCCAATTAGCAGCTCCATTAGTGGTTAAATCGGTTGCCCGTGGATTCCCACTCATAGCGACTCTACAGAGCAGAGTAGAACCGCACAATAGGGTTTCCAAGGAGTGGCTGGTGGATTTGAAATGCTGATCCTTTGTTTAGCAGCCTGAGCTCTAACCACTACCCCATCAGGGCTCCCTTAGTCATTAAGAAAATGCATATCAATACCACAATGAGGTATCACTTCACCCCCTGCCCCCCAGGATGGCTATCAGAAAAGTGGAAAACAAGTGTTAGAGAGAATGTGGAGAAACTGAAACCCTCATCCATTGCTGGTGATATTATAAAATGGAGCAGCTGCTGTGGAAAATAGTTTGGTAGTTCCTCAAAAAGTTAAATATAGAATTACCATATGACCCAGCAATTCTACTCCTAGGTATATGCCCAAAAGAACGGAAAGCAGGAACTCAAACAGATACTTGTACATTCATGTGTATTGCTGCATTATTCCCAATAGCCAAAAGGTAAAAACAACACAAATGTCCATCAACAGATGAATGGATAAAGAAAACATGGTGGATACATACAACGGAATATTATTCAGCCATAAAAAAATGGAATTCTAATACATGACACCACATGGATGAATCTTTAAAACATTATGCTTAGTGAAATAAGCCAGACACAAAAGGACAAATATTGTTATGATCCCACTTACACGAACTATATACAACAGGAAATGCATAGAAACAGAAAGTAGATTAGAGATTTCCACAGGCTGGAGGGAGGGGAGAATGAGGAGTTAATGTTTACTAGGTACAGAGTTTCTGTTTGGGGTGGTGAAAAAGTTTTGGAAACAAATAGTGGTTCTGGTTGCACAACATTGTGAATATAATTAATGACACTGAATTATACACTTAAAAATTATGAAAATAGAAAATTTTATGTTATATATATTTTACTACAAGTCAAAAAAAAAAGACGGGGAGAATACAAGGGATAACAGCAATATTGTAAACCAGAAAGCAGATGGATGAGCTTTAATCAATTTAACAGTCCTGAATCCTAAGCCAGAAGTGGGGAAAAATAAGAATTAACTTCATCTACAGCACAGAATTCTCAAAGGGCTCAGAAATTGGTGGCAGGTGTTTAAAATAAAGACGATGGGTAAAAGCACTGAAAGAAGCAGTTCCTCTCCCAGATCCTCTCCACCACTCTATGCCACTGATTAAAAGTACTTCCTTCACCCTAGCAAAAGACTATAGCTTTATTCTTGAGAGAGAGTAAAACGGAAGGTCTTTGTTACGGAGATGCCAGGCACAGTTGAGACTATAATCTTTGAACCAAAAATTGAAATCAAACGCTTTCAGTTAGCTTTTAGTACATAAAAAAGCAACTCATTTTTTTATATTGCCCTTTTACTCTGTGACCTTCCTAAATTAGTTTCACAGTTGTAAACAGTAGTTCTAACATTCCACGTATTCATTATGTCATCCGTCAATAGAGATAGTTTAACTTCTTCCTTCCCAATCTTTCTCCCTTTATTTCCTTTCTTGCCTAATTGCAAAGGCTAGGCTCTCCAGTACAATTACAATGGGTTAGAGTTGGTATCCTTGCTTTGTTCCTGATCTTAGGGAGAAAGCATTTAATCTTTCAACATGAAGCATGATGTTAGCTGTAGGTTTTTCATACATGCCCTTTAGTGGACTGAGGAAGTCTCCTTTGTTTTGAATTTGATGAAAAGTTTTATCATAAATGGATATTGAATTTTTTCATGTTTTTTCTATATCTATTAAAATAGTAAATTTTTTTTCTCTTTTATTCTTTTAATAGGGGGAATTATATTGGCTGATTTTCAAATTTTAAATCAATTTGCATTCCTGGAATTTATTTGCTAAAATTTCACTTAGAATCTTTGGGTCTATATTAATGAAGGGTAAGGGTCTCTAACTTTCTTTCTTTCTCTTCCTTCCTTTTTTTCTTTCTTTCTAACACTTTTGTCTGTTTGGTATCAGGGTGATATTGACCTCATAAAATAGGTTAAGCAGTGCCATCCCCTCCTCTATTTTTCTGTAATATTGGTATTATTTCTTCCTCAAACATCCGATAGAGTTCACCATGAAACCAACTGCGCCTGAGTTTTCCAATCAGCATTTCAGTCCTCCAGTCCTGAGCACAGACACAGAGACATATAAGAAGTGCCTCTGATCCAAACATTATAAACAGTTTGTGAGCTTTGAAGAAATACGCCCCAACAGCAGAGACTTGGGTTTGACTGGTTCGTGGTTGGGTCCAGGCATCAGTATTTCTTTAAAGGTCCCCAGGAGATTCTGACTATACCCCGGGTTGAGAACCTCTGCTATAACATGAAAACTAGAGATAAAAACAACCAGAAAAGAGCAAGCCAGGAGAAACGGGGCTGGGCAAGGAAATGAAAATCTTAAAAAAAAAAATCACTGGTATCATCACAGAGAGTAGAGAAGATATTGCAACCATGAAAAAAGGAACAGAATGCTATAAACAAGGAACATCCAGCAGCATTAGGAACTACATGTATTGTTTTTAGAGATGTGATACAGCGTAGACGTTAGATCTAGTACTCTAAAGTTAATCAGAACTGATTTCAAATATTGCATCCCCACATTTTACCAGCCTTGTGACCTCAGACTAGTTACTTAAGTTCTCTGAGACTCGTTTCCTCATCTACAAAACAATAATAATAGCATTCACCTCATGGGGCTGCTGTGAGTATTAAATGAGATAATATTTGCAAACTGCTTAGGAGGGTGCCTGGCAGAACATAGTAACTAACAGCATGTAGCAGTCCACCACCCATCTGTCAGTTTGTTGGACTGTGGTGGCTTTTGTGTTGTCGTGATGCTGGAAATTATGCCACCGGTATTTGAAATGCCAGCAGGGTCACCCATGGTGGATAGGTTTCAGTGGAGCTTTCAGACTAAGACAGACCAGGAAGACTGTCGCTCTACCGCCAAAAATTAGCCAATGAAAATCCTAGGGATCAAAAATACTGACAATCATGAAGATGGCACAGGACCAGGGAATGTTCAGTTCTGTTATGCGTAAGGTCTCCATGAGCCAGAGACAATTCCGCAGTAACTAACAACAGGAGTCACTCTAGATAAAACTCCCGCTTACTGTTGTTTGTTCAATGAATCAAGTAGGAATAATACCATTGATAGCATGAAATTAAATAAGCTACCTAACTAGTGAAATTACTATCCAAATTTAAAAAGCAAACAATGCATTAGTTGGTGGAGAAGGTGCAAGCAGAGGAAGGATATAAATTTAAATTAGCTTAATGTAGCTATTATTCTACAGTATTATTAATATCATACACAAGCACAGTTTTGCTGAAGATCATTCCAACATGGTTGCAGCAGTACATTGAACGGGAACTGCCAGAAATTCAAGCCAGATTCATAAGAGGATGTAGAGCAAGCAGTATCATTGCTGATGTCAGATGGATCTTGGCTGACAGCAGAGAATACCAGAAAGATGTTTACCTGTGTTTCATTGACTATGCAAAGGCATTCGACTGTGTGGATCATAACAAATTCTGGATAACACTGCAAAGAATGCAAATTCCAGAACCCTTAATTGTGCTCATGTGGAACCTGTACGTAGACCAAGAAGTAGTCGTTCAAACAGAACAAGGGGATACTGCATGGTTTAAAATCTGGAAAGGTGTGGGTCAGGGTTGTACCCTTTCACCATACTTACTCTTTCTGTATGCTAAGCAAATAATCCAAGAGGCTGGACTATATCAAGAAGAACACAGCATCAGGATTAGAGGAAGACTCATTAACAACCTGCAATATGCAGGTGACACAACCTTGCTCGCTGAATGCGAAGAGTACTTGAAGCACTTTCTGACAAAGACCAAAGACCACAGCCTTCAGTATGGATTACATCTCAACATAAAGAAAACAAAAATCCTCACAACTGGAACAATAAGCAACATCATGATAAACGGAGAAAAGACTAAAGTTGTCAAGGATTTGATTTTACTTGGATTCACAATCAACACCCACAGAAGCAGCAGTCAAGAAATCAAACGACACATTGCATTGGGCAAACCTCCTGCAAAAGACCTCTTTGAAGTGTTAAAAAGCAAAGATGCCACTCTGAGGACTAAGGTGCACCGGGCCCAAACCATGGTATTTTCAATCGCCTCATATGCATGAGAAAGCTGGACAATGAATAAAGGAGACCAAATAAGAATTGATGTCTTTGAATTATGGTATTGGCAAAGAATATTGAATATACTATGGATTGCCAGAAGAACAAACAAATTTGTCTTGGAAGAAGTACAGAATGCTCCTTAGGAGCAAGGATGGCAAGACTTCATCTCACATACTTTGGACATGTTATCAGGAGGAACCAGCCCCTGGAGAAGGACATCATGGTTAGTACAGTAGAGGATCAGCGAAAAGGGGGAAGAGTGAGATGGACTGACACAGTGGCTTCAACAATGGGCTCAAACACAGCAATGACTGCGAGGATGGTGCAGGACTGGGCAGTGTTTTGTTCTGTTGTACACAGGGTCACTGTGAGTCAGAACCAACTCAACGGCACCTAACAACATAACAACAGTGATTATTCACTTCTAAAATGTGTCCTTATTTATAAAAATTAGCTTGGAAGTTGCTCACTCACATCTCCTTAGTGTTTGGCACAAGTTCAAATTTGCCTCAGAACCCTGGATATGCAACAGCATCTGTGCAGCAAAATCATGGAACAAACTAGAAGGGCTCCATCGGTGAGCACCCAGTATATACTTCCTTGAGCTTTAATCTAGTTTTATTTTCAGGATTCCCTAATTCAGTAACATTTTAATATTAGACTAAAATAAATAACAATTAAATCTACAATTTTTCACTTCTGCTGAAGGTATTATTCTGTCTTCTCAAGGCTAAAGAGAGGATTAAATAAAATAAGGCCTGGAAAGCACATCATTTGGCATATGCCTTCAAAGTTAATTGACATCATCATTATCATGATTCAGGGTAAGACCGGCTAATGATGGACTTGAAAATGACTCACACTTTAATTGGGAACATTAGCCTGGAAGAATTCTACATCCTCTGACCTCAAAAAGTCCACTTAAAATAGCTATATGGGATTTGACAGCTATTTATTTTCAGATATATTCTGTTTGTAGTTTATCTATAGTTTTCATTAATACTAAAGATTACAGAGTTTGGGGCCAGAATTATCCGGTCAATCCACATTCATTACTTACCACATTTTGCTCTGTAGACCCAGCCAAAAATTATGAAAATAATTTGTTGTTCAGCGGTTATTTAGACTACCTGAACAAGAACATTCTTAAATTTGCCTTAAATAATAGGATGTCCTTCCCAGATAATTTTCATCGATTTGAACACTGAAAGTAAGAACTTCATCCTTCTAGGACCAAATGCCATTAGTAACACTGCCTCACTTTAATCTATGTTTTTGTCAGGAGTATATGTATTGCCTTTTATCCCCGTACGAGCTGTCAGACAAGACATATCAATAAACCTCACAGAGAGCCTAAAAATTACACGTGTTTAGCTTTCAATAGGCTTCACTTGGAATTTTAAAACCTGAAATTAATCATTCTTAGGTATTAACAAAATGTATTTCTGAATCATCTTTTCCAGAAACACTCAATGAAAGAGAATGCTGAAATTCCTCAGGTTACAAAACCCTAACAGGGAACGGCCCACACTTTTCACGCTCAAACTAAAACCTGGGAGAATATAGAACAGTCTAGAAATTGCCTGTTCCAAATAATCTCTGCTGGCAATCAAATAAAATTATCTCACAAAAAGATACATTCTTAAAATCCCGGTTAGTGTCATTTGCAGAAGGTAGCACCACTTTAGTAGCAACATCAGCAAATATGGAAAAAAATAATAATAATAGGTGAGGTCATTATGCAACAGGCATCCGGGCAAGTGCAGGCAATTTTCTTTTTCTTTTCTTTACCTTTGTGTTCTTAGGAGCATCTAGCCTATTTAGAAAACGAAAGAAAGAACACTAGGCATACAACAGTCATCTTAACATTAGCCAAAAGGCCTGAAATTATTTCTTTCCAGTGCTACCTGAATGAAAAACACAATTGTACATTCTCACACCAAGAACCTAATTTCAAGATTGCAATTGTGCCTAGAAAATATCTCTTTGATGACCCTTATTTAGATCCCTCTCTCTATGGAGGGAGGCTTGGTACCCTTTAGATTTAACACTTCCCACCTACGGGCCTCCTGCAGGTCCCTGTGAGACCCAACAGCTCCAACAACGGCACCCAGAGTGCATAAGCCCACCGAACTGTCCAGAGTCTAAGTCACCCAGAAAACAACCAGTATCCCGTCAGGACCTACATACTGGAAAGTTCAGGGATCACTGCTTTCTCACCCACCGCTCAGAATACGAGGCTGAATGTATACAAATGTGTATGAATATTTTTCCTCTTCTATTCCTGCGCTGTTGTTGCGTGCCACTGAGTCAATTCCGACTCACAGCGACCCCACATGACAGAGAACTGCTCCATAGGACTTTTAACTGTAATCCTATTGCTTTATTTGTTGTCTCTGTACTCCCATATCCTAAGACTATCTCTAAGAGTGATTTCACCAAGATAAATCCGTAAGATGGTCGCACTGATGACTGTACAACTTGGCCATTCTGATTCCCTCCCCAGTAGGGAAACCGGAACAAATCTACCACTACCCCCACAATACCCTTTGTCTTCTCTCACTGATGGCATTTTTCTTGGAAAATCGCTAACTAGATGAACTATTTGTACTTTGACTCCCAAACACCCACTTTCTTCCAGTTGTTGGGAAGAAAAATCGTATTAGAAAACTCAAAAGCATTTGTTACTTTAAACACTGGTGGTTTCAAGCAAACTGATTCTTAACGGGAGGCTCACTTAGACGATTTCCTGTTTTGCTGTACAAATAAGTGGTAACTGCATTTCACGTGGGTATGGGCAATAACGCAAGTATCCTTATCGCGTGAATAGATAGGTGCACTTTAATTCTTCCACATTTGCCACTCAGGGATACCATGACTCATCAAAATGGCAAATTGTCTGATTTCTAAAAACAGCCTTGAAAAGAGAGGAGCAATATACTTATTTTTAGAGAAGCCAGAAAGCCATACTCCTGCAAAAGTTAAGAGGTCAGCTGGCCTGAAAACCCGCCAACTCCAGTTGTATAATGAAAACTGACCCTGGCTTTGAAAGTCCACTGGAGTCTTCCAACAAGTTTTCGTCACTACACAGATTATGGTATTTACATGGGAAGGTCTATTTTAATAAGCTGTTTAACCAGCTTAACTTTCATTGAAAATATTTCTCCAGAAGCAAAGCCCTCCAATCCCATTATTCTGTGGGCTTGAAGTATTACAGTTTAGACGCTGCAGAAGCAGATAGAGCTGTAAGCTTCTACACCTATCTGTTCATAACTCCCTGTTTTTATTTAGTTTTTTACTCTGTTTAGCTCCAGTTGCCAGGAAGTTCAGGATTATAGAGAATCAGTATAATCTATAGATTTTGAAGCCTTCCACAAACCCTCATTACTTAAAGGCATACTTATCTCATTTTACCAAATATGCTACTAGTTCAGGCTTTTTGATTCCTGTGTATTCCATCTGGTGAGGTCCACGTGTATAGTTGCCATTTATGTTGTTGAAGAAAAATATTTTCAATGAATAGGTCACTGGTCTTGCAAAATTCTATCATGCAATCTCCGGCATCATTTCTATCACTAAGCCTATATTTTCCAGCTACTAATCCTTTTTTGTTTCCAGCTTTTGCATTCCAATCACCAGGAGTTATCAATGCTTCTTAATTGCATGTTTAATCAATTTCAGACTGCAGAAGTTGGTGAAAATCTTCAATTTCTTCATCTTTGGCCTTAGTGGTCGGTGCGTAAATTTGAATAACAGTCATATTAACTGGTCTTCCTGGTAGGCATATGGATATCACTCCATCACTGACAGCATTCTACCTCAGGATAGATGTTGAAATGTTCTTTTTTTTCCCTTTCATTTCTTTTTTTTCTTTTTCTGGTGAAAATATACACAACAAAATATTCCCCATTTCAACGCTGTATGGTCCATCTTTTTAATTTTAACCATTCTAATAGGTGTATAGTGGGACCTCGTTATGCCTTTAATTTGTATTTCTCTCCTCACTGATGATGCTTAGTATCTGTTCTGTGTTTATTAGTTACTTACATATATTTGGTGAAAGTCTATCCAAATCTTCTCCCCATTCTTAAGTTGTGTTGTCTTATTATTGCAAGAGTTCTTTATATATTCTGGATACAAGTTCTTTGAGATACATGTATTGAGAATATATTCTCCCAGTCTTTGACTTGCCTATTCATTTTCATTCTTTTTTTTATGCTTTAGATGAAAGTTTATGGAGCAAATTAGTTTCTCATTAAACAATTAATACACATACTGTTTTGTAACATTGGTTGCCAACCCCACGACGTGTCAACACTCTCCCCTTCTTGACCTTGGGTTCCCCATTTCCATTCACTGAGCTTTCCTGTCCCCTCCTGTCTTCTCGTCCTTGCCCTTAGGGTGGTGTGCCCATATAGTCTCCTATAAAATGGTTGAGCTACATGTGTTATTTTTTGCTTTATGGGCCTGTCTAATCTTTGGCTGAAGGGTGAACCACAGGAGTGACTTCAGTACTAAGTTAAAAGGGAGTCTGGTGGCCATACTCTCGGGGTTTCTCCAGTCTCTGTCAGACCAGTAAATCTGGTCTCCTTTTGTGAATTAGAATTTTGTTCTACATTTTTCTCCAGCTCTGACCAGGGCCCTCTACTGTGATCCCTGTCAGAGCAGTCAGTGGTGGTAGTGGGGCACTATCTAGTTGTGCTGGACTCAGTTTGGTGGAGGCTGTTGTAGTTGTGGTCCATAAACCCTTTGGACTAATCTTTCCCGTGTCTTTGGTTTTCTTCATTCTCCCTTGCTCCAAATGGGCTAG
This sequence comes from Trichechus manatus latirostris, assembly GCF_000243295.1. Lineage (NCBI taxonomy): Eukaryota > Metazoa > Chordata > Mammalia > Sirenia > Trichechidae > Trichechus > Trichechus manatus. Next base: position 15,051,597 of record NW_004443985.1, read on the forward strand.
GACTACTGAAGTATCTTACATGGCCGCTCACAAGGTTTTAAGACCCCAGATGCTACTCACCAAAGTAGAATGTAGAACATTTTCTTTATAAACTATATTATGCCAGCTGAGCTAGATGTCCCCCAGACCATGGTCTCCAGCCCTCCGCCCAGTAATTCAGTCCCTCAGGGAGTTTGGACGTGTCTATGAAGCTTCCATGACCTTGCCTTAGTCAAGTTGTGTTGAATTCCCCAGTATTGTGTACTGTCTTACCCTTCACCAAAGTTACCACTAATCTATTGTGTAATTAGCATTTTTCTCTCCCCATCCCTCCCCTCCCTCTTAACCATCAAAGATTGTTTCTTTCTGTGTATAAACCTTTTCATGAGTTTTAATAACAGTGGTCTCATACAGTGTTTGTCCTTTTGTGACTGACTTATTTCACTCAGCATAATGCTGTCCAGATTCATTCATGTTGTGAGATACTTCTCAGATTCATCATTGTTCTTCACCATTGCACAGTATTCCACTACGTATATGTACCATAGATTTGTTTATCCATTCATCTATTGATGGGCACTTAGGTTGTTTCCATCTTTTTGCTACTGTGAATAATGCTGCAATGAACATGAGTGTGCACATGTCTATTCATGTGACAGCTGTTATTTCTCTAGGATATATTCCTAGGAGTGGGATTCCTGGATCATATGGTAATTATATTTCTAGCTTTTTAAGGAAGCGCCGTATCATTTTCCAAAGTGGTTGTACCATTTTACATTACCACTAGCACTGTGTAAGAGTTCCAGTCTCCCCGCAACCTTGCCAACATTTACTATTTTCTATTTTTTTGATTCGTGCCAGTATAGTCGGGGTGAGATAGTATCTCATTGTAGTTTTGATTTGCAGTTCTCTAATGGCTAGTGATTGCGAGCATTTCCTCATGTGTCTGTTAGCCACCTAAATATCTTCTTTGGTGAAGTGTCTGTTCATATCCTTTGCCCATTTTTAAATTGGATTATTTGTGTTTTTGCTGTAGAGGTGTTCAATTTTCCTATAGATTTTAGAGATTAGACCCTTGTCAGGTTTGTCATAGCCAAATTTTTTTTTTTTCCCAATCTGTATGTTCTCTTTTTAGTCTTTTGGTGAAGTCTTTTGATGAGTATAAATGTTTAATGTTTAGAAGATCCCAGTTATCTAGCTTATCTTCTGGGGTTTGTGCATTTTTAGTTATGGTTTGTATCCTATTTATGCCATGTATTAGGGCCTCTAGCGTTGACTCTATTTCTTCTTCTATGATCTTCATAGTTTTGGGTTTTATATTTAGGTCTTTGATC
>NW_004443985.1:15053009-15182690 GCF_000243295.1 Trichechus manatus latirostris
TATTGTTAAAAAGACTGTCTTTTCCCCACTTAATGGACTTTGGACCTTTGTCGAAGATCAGATTTGAAATGTTCTTTTTGACAATGAATGTGACGCCAATCCTCTTCAATTTGTCATTCCTGACATAACAGACCATAAGATTGTCCAGTTCAAAATGGCCAATACTAGTCTATTTCAGCTCACTAATGCCTAGGACATCTATCTTCAAGTGCTACATTTCATTTTTGACAACTTCCAATCTTCCTAGATTCTTACTTTGTACATTCCACATTCTGATTATTAGTGGATGTTTGCAGCTGTTTTTCAAATTTTGAGTCATGCAACACCAGTAAATGAAGGTCCCAAAAGCTTTACTCCATCCACGTCATTAAGATCAACTCTACTTTGAGGAGGCAGCTCTTCCCAGTCGTATTTTGAGTGCCTTCCATCCTGAGGGGCTCATCTTTTGGCACTATATCACACAATGTTCCACTGCTATTCCTAAAGACCTGGAGTAAGAAAGTCAAAAGGGAAGAACACACTAGGCATTTCTCAAGCTAAAAGAACTGAAGAAAAAATTCAAGCCTTGAGTTGCAATACTCAAGGATTCTATGGGCAAAATATTGAAGGACACCAGAAGTATCAAAAAAAGATAGAAGGAATACACAGAGTTACTGTACCAAAAAGATTTGCTTGACGGTCAAACATTTCGGGAGGTAACACATGATCAAGAACCAATGATACTGAAGGAAGAAGTCTCAGCTGCACTGAAGGCATTGGTGAAAAGCGAAGCTCAGGAACTGACAGAAAAACAATCAAGATGTTTCAACAAACAGATGCTGGAAATGCTCACTCGCCCATGCCAAGAAATTTGGAAGGCAGCTACCTGGCCTAACAACTGGAAGAGATCCATATTTGTGCCCATTCCAAAGGAAGGTGATCCAACAGAATGTGGAAATTATCAAACAATATCATTAATATCACACACAAGTAGAATTTTGCTGAAGGTAATTCAAAAACGGTTGCAGCAGTACATCTACAGGGAACTCAAAAATTCAAGCTGGATTCAGAACAGGACTTGGAACAAGGAATGTCATTGCTGATGTCAGATGGATCTTGGCTGAAAGCAGAGAAAACCTGAAAGATGTTTGTTGTTGTTGTCAGGTGCTGTCAAATCAGTTCTGACTCATAGCAACCCTATGTACAACAGAACAAAACAGTGCCCAGTCCTGTGTCATTCTCACAATTGTCGTTACACTTAAGCCCATTGTTGCAGCCACTGTGTCAATCCATCTCGTTGAGGGTCTTCTTTTTTGCTGACCCTCTACTCTACCAAGCATGATGCCCTTCTCCGGGGACTGTTCCCTCCTGATAACATGTCCAAAGTATGCGAGACAAAGTCTCGCCATCCTTGCTTCCAAGAAGCATTCCAGCTGTACTTCTTCCAAGACAGATTTGTTCGTTCTTCTGGCAGTCCATGGTTTATTCAATATTCCTCGCCAACACCATAATTCAAAGGCTTCAATTCTTCTTCAGTCTTTCTTACTCATTGTCCAGCTTTCACATGCATACAAGGCGAGTGAAAATACCATAGCTTGGTATCCTCAAGGAGACATCTCTGCTTTTTAACACTTTAAAGAGGTCGTTTGCAGAAAGATGTTTACCCATGTTTTATTGACTATGCAAAGGCATTAGACTGTGTCGATCATAACAAATTATGGATAACATTACAAAGAATGGGAATTCCATAACACTTAATTGTGTTCATGAAGAACCTGTATATAGACCAAGAGACAGTCGTTCAAAGAGAACAAGGAAATATTGCATAATTTAAAACTGGGAAAGGTGTGCGTCACAGTTGTATACTTTCACCATACTTATTCAATCCGTATGCTGACCAAATAATCTGAGAAGCTGGATTGGAGGAAGACTCATTAACAACCTGTGACATGCAGATGACACAACCTTGCTTGCTGAAAGTGAAGAGGACTTGAAGCACTTACTGATGAAGATCAAAGACTAGAGCCTTCAGTACGGTTTACACCTCAACATAAAGAAAAATCCTCACAACTGAACCAACAAACAACATCATGATAAATGGATAAAATATTGAGGTTGCCAAGGATTTCATTTTACTTGAATCCACAATCAACGCCCATAGAAACAGCAGTCAAGAAATCAAAGGATGTATTGCATTGGCAAATCTGCTGCAAAAGACCTCTTTGAAGTGTTAAACAGCAAAGATATCACTTTGAGGACTAAGGTGCCTGACCCAAGCCATGGTTTTTGAATTGCCTCATATGCACGTGAAAGCTCGACAATGAATAAGGAAAATCAAAGAACTGAGGCATCTGCATTATGGTGTTGGTGAAGAATACTGAATAAATCATGGACTCCCAGAAGAACAAATAAATCTGTCTTGGAAAAAGTATAGCCAGAATGCTCCTCAGAATCGAGGATGCCGAGGCTTCGCCTCACATACTTTGGACATGTTATCAGGAGGGACCAGTCCCTGGAGAAGCACATCATGGTTGGTAAAGTAGAGGGTCAGTGAAAAAGAGGAAGACCCTCAACAAGATGGACTGACACATTCGCTGCAACAATGGGCTCAAACACAGCAATGATTGTGAGGATGGCACAGGACCGGGCAGTGTTTCATTCTGTTGTACACAGGGTTGCTATGAGTCAGAACTGACTTGACAACACCTAACAACAACATTTATAAAGGACTGGCAAAATGAACTTTGGCATTGTGGCTGGAAAACTTGGCTCTCCAAGAACAAAAGAACCATACTTCTTTTTGTTCCCCCTTCCCAATCAGGAAAGTGAACGCTCAACTTCCAGTTATGCAGATAACGTTTAGTTTCTTTTGGAGAGATTAATGTAAGCTTTCTACAGTTGGTACTGCTAAGAAGAAACAGAGAAACAGAAATAAAGTGTCCACCAGTTAGGAGACTGCCTACAATCAGAATTTTATACAGCACTTGAATAACTGTGTCTTTGATATTTCAGACCAATACGAAGACCTTTTCCTTCATCATTTAAAAAAAAAAAAGACAAATGGATTCCTGAATTATTTTGGTCACCTTACTGATTCAGCTGGACCCAGTGTAATAATGAAATCAATTATATTCTGACTAGCAATTATGGTGCCCCCCCCAAAAAAATCCAAAGCAACAAGAAGCTCGTCTACCTAGCCAAGAATGCAGGTTCATCCTTTCCCCATGTCCTATAATTCTCCATGAAAAAACTTCTCTCTACCCTAATAGTACTTCAGTTACCATTCGTGTTCTTTCACTTCAAAAAACAAAAAGTTTTATAATCTTTCCTCCTCTCCCTCTGCACCCACTCACTTGCTACCTCATGGTCTGGTTCTCTACCATTCTCTTAAAGCTCCCCCCTCAAAAGTTGCCAATGATCTGCTTATCCTAAAATATCTCCATGCAGCATTTCACTCTAAGGATGTCTACTCTTTCTGGAAGCTCCCTTCATTCTTGGCTTAGTTCATCTCAAGACTTTTCTTCCAACTCCTCTGATCATTTCCCCTCATCGTCTTTTGCTGAGACTCTGGCTTCTAGTCATGTGTGTCTTAGGTTTATTTACTCATTCATTCCACAGAGAACTACTGACTGCCTTTTAGGAACCTGGCACTGTCCGAAGGCTATGGCTTCAGTTCTACTTTCTCTCTTATCTTTACAGTTTCTCCTTGCACTATTTTATCCAGCCTCAAGGCTTTAATTATCATTTCTATTCATCGCCTCCTTTTTGGCCACTGCCTTAATAGACTTCCTTATCATTTCTTTCTGAACTTTTACAATTGCTGTCTAAATAATCTCCCAGCTGCCAGTTTTACTAACTACCCATCCATCCTATAGAAAGTATCTCCCTCCCGCCCCCTCCTTTTTTCTTTCCTTTATTTCTCTTATATTTACTATAAAATGTTTTTATTTCAAAAAATCCCCAAATTTAGAAGACTAGAAATAAGGGGAAAATTACCAATAAGCCCATATCCAAAGTCAACCATTTTGTCTTTAGTAGGCTTCCTGCCAGTATTTTTCCAGGTATAGGTTAAATTTTTTTTCAAACATGAATTTTTTCAACCCTCAAATATCAGATTAATCCAGTCTATTTAAACTGTTCCAAAACATAAAGAAGAAACCTTTCAAGTTCCTTTTTTGAAGCCAGCAAAATACCGATAAGAAACATGACATGGATATCCTCCAAAAAAGAAATAATAGAACAATCTCGTTTGTGGAAATTTTGCAAAAATACTAAATAAAACATGGGCAAAGATAATATAGTAGAAAAATAAAAGTGAAAAAGGGTGGGTGAGAGAATGATTCAACAGTAAGAACTTTATTTAAAATAGCACATTAGTAGGAAAAGGATAAAATTCTAATCATTGCTTCAAAGGATACCAAATAAGAACTTTGATAACATTCAAATTGCATTCCTATCTAAAAAGAACTCTTTGCAAAATAAGAGTGGTTGTATAGTTTCTTGACATGATACTAATATTAATCTCATCTTCATGCTTAATAGTGAAAAATGAGGAAATTCTTCCCTGACATCAGGAACAAGAAAAGAAATTCCAGCTTCCCATTGCAAAGTACCAGACAATGCATTTAGACAAGAGACATATACGCTATCAATATAAGAAAGGACAAAGTAAACTTGTAGTTATTTGCAGATGATATGCCAGTATGCATGAAAAATTTAAGATAATCAACTGAAGGAGGAGACTGGAAACAAGATTTTATTCAGGATTTTTGCATAATTTTCACAAAGACTGACTGATCTATGGTTTCCTCTGGAGGGAGTATCTATGGAATAGTGTCCTGCTGCCTTTTCAAATGTAATTTGGGAGTGTTATTTTTTGTTTTGGGACCATTTTAATAAATTGTATTTACCCTAACTTTGAAGGTTGAAAAATTTATGTTTAAAAAGACAAAACAAAACAAAACAAAAGCAAAAACTATGCCTAGAAAAAGCCTGGCAGGAATCCAATAAAGCGGTTACAAAATAATTACACAAAAGTTGATAGTTTTTATATACAATTACCAGCACACAATATAATGGATCAAATACTACTATCTGTAATAGCAAAAGTCTAGGAATAACTTTCCAAAGACATATGCAGAACATATACGTACCCCAAAAAAGAAAAGAAAACTTTTGAGGGCCAAAAGTGATGAGTAAGTAGAAAGATATATCTTGATATTGGATAGAAAAATCTCAAAAATATGAAGCAATCTCAATAATTGAATCTCTAAATGTAATGGGATCCCAATTAAAAAACACTAAACGGTTTTGGGCTTTTGTTTGAGATTGAGGGGAGCAGGGTTTAAAAAAAACAGTTAACTCGGAAGTTCATCTGGAAGAACGAATATGTGAAAATAGGTAAGAGAAACCTTAAAAGAGTAATGAAAAATGACGAGCACTATCTCCATTTTAAAATATTTAAAATCATAATACTTAAAATAGTATTACAAGCAGTCCCCGACTTACAACGAGGTTCCTTTCTAATGACTCCTTCATAAGTCGGTTCAGACTAAGTCGAATATCTCATTCATTTTTTAGTTTTCATTATTATTGCCTTTTATTATCAGTATCTTTATAAATCTTATCATTATTTGTCTTTGGGGTGGGAAACATTACATATAAACTTACAAGTACATTTTAATACATACATGCATACACTAAAAAATATACAAATCATAAAAATTTACTCCAGCAATGAAGAAGAGTTGGACAACACTACCATTTTATCAGTTGCGGTAATACCTCTAATAACTTTTTTTCATTTTGTCAGTTGTGGTAATACCTCTAATAATAATAAGCCTGCTATACGGCATATTGCTGGGAGTATAAGCAGTAGTTAGTTAGTTGACAACTTGGCTTCAAATTAATGATTGATGCTTTTTATGGTAAAAAACACTGAAAAGCATCACACTGTAGGCCTGGTATACAATGAATTCAGAGTCATAAAGGCTGTCAGGCGCATGGGAAGTCCGACTGTCGTATATCATTAGAGTTGGACATTGCCCAACTTTCTATCCATTACAAATTCCGACACCAACTTCACTGCAGAATAGGCCACAGCCTGCTATATGGCAGTGTTTTGAATAGTAAATCATAAAACTGAACATCTGAGAATGAATATCTGAGAATCATACCATCAGCAAATTACACACCGTAACATTTTATGTAGTACATATTACTAACGATAAGCGTGGTTCACTGTAACTCAAATACGTTGTAAGTCAGGGACTACCCGTACACTGGTGGAAGAGTGAACAGACATAGTGATAAAACAGAGAAACAGGTCCACAAATAGATCCAAATATATAAGGGGATTTAGTCTATGATAAAGATGGCATTTTTAGCCAATTGGAGTAAAGATTAAGTATTTAATAAAAGGTGTTTGAAAAATAAATTAATAGTTGGAAAAAGCTGGACTAATATTTATTACAACTAAATTAATTCCAGAACAATAAAAGATTTAAATATTTTTTAAACTAAGACTTTAAAATACCTAGAAGCAAACATGGGTGAAAACCCAGAAGGCATATAGGAAAAGTCTGATCAATTTGATAAAAGAAACTTTATATTTAGATGCAAAAATACAGCAAATAAAGTCAAAGGACAAACAATAAATAAGTATACATGTAATACATTTGATAAAGTGCTCATTCTAAATATATAAAGAGCAGAGCTCTTACAAATCAGTAAGATCAAGCCGAAAGAAAAATGGGCCCTTCGCAGAAAAAAGCATGCGAAAGTATATCTGAAGTGTTTATTAAACTTATTTATGATTAAAATAATGCAAATCAAAAGAACAACGAATATGATGAACATAATTAATGTCACTGAACTGTACAGGTGGTGACTGTAGACATGGCAAATATTTTGTTACCTACATACCACAATAAAATAAATAAGTAAATGAAAGAACAGCAAAATGCCTTTTTTTTATTTATCAGGCTAACAATGACATAAAGATTGATAATGCTCATTGTTGGCGAGCACGCGCTGAAATAGAAACTTTTGGTGCCAGTGTGATTTAGAATAACCTTTTGAAGGGCAATGTGACAGACAGCACTTGTTAACATTTTAAATGCACAAATTATCTGATGCAACAATTCTTCCCTGTACAAATGAAAAAACGTACGTACGTACGTGCAGGTATTTATGACAGAGCTGTTTGCCATAAGCGAACACTGATAAAACTGCCAAGTAATCTAAATATCCTTTTGTAATAGACTGGTAAAATGTAAAGTTCTTTTTGAAAAATGAAGCATATCTAAATGTCCATCAATAGATGAATGGATAAACAAACCAAACAAAATGTGGTCTATACATACAATGAAATATTACTCAGCCATAAAGAGAAATGAAGTCCCGATGCTTGCCACAACACAGAGGAACCCTGAAAATGTCATGCTGAACAAACTAAGTCAGTCGCAAAAGGACAAATACTGTATGATCTCACTTAAATGAAATAAGCAGATATACAGAAAACAAACTGTGCAAAGGGTTAAGCGCTGGACTACTAGCCAAAAAGTTGGCAGTTCAAATCCACCCAGAGGCACCTGGAAAGACAGGCCTGGCAATCTGCTTCCAAAAGGTCACAGCCTTGAAAATCGTATGAAGCTGTCCTACTCTGCACACATAGGGTCACCATGAGTCAGAATCGTCTGAAGGACAACGGGGTGGGGGGTGATGGCATTTAGTTTATGTGAATGGTGGCGGAACAATTCAGAAAAGGAGAGTGATATTAGTTCTACAACATGAAGAATGTAATCAATGTCACTGAATTGTACACGCAGAAATTGTTGCACTGGTGAGTGTTTTGTTGTGCGTATTTTCACCACAATAAAATTGTTTTAAAAAGAGAAGTCTTCTGTGTATGGAACTATAATAACATGCCTTTTACCAGTGCCTTTTCCTGGCTTTAGTGCACATTTGGCCTCCAACTGCCTGTACCTGTCACTCTTTCAAGGTCCAACTTTGGACTGACGGAGCTGCTTTGCCTCACCTGCAGAGAGCCGGAAGCACCTGGGAATACATGGGGTGGTACTTGGCCGATGACTGAGAGTTGGTGTGTTGCCCCCGTTCTGTTGCCTCGGGTCTGACAATTCTAAGGTGTAGCTGCCATTGCAGAGTTACCTGCAGATTCACGCTGTAACTGCCCTCCCCAGAAACCACACCCTTCCTCTGCTTCTTCTCCTTCTGTGGCTTCCTCCTCTTCCCTGACCTGCTTCTGCCATTCATGTCCTTAACAGTTCCCTTTTTCTGGGGGCACTTCCTTCATAAACCACTCTCATATGAATCCCTGCCCAAGGGGCTGCTTCAAGAAATTCAACCTAGATCAAATGTGAGTTGGAGCCCTGGTGGCTCAGCAGTTAAGAGTTCAGCTGCTAACCAAAATGTTGGCTGTTCGACTCTACCAACCGCTCTTTGGAAACTCAATGGGGCAGTTCTACTCTGTGCTATAGATCGCACACACACAGTTCAGAAGGTTAAAAACAAAACTATTAAGATTAACTGGAAGGTGAGGCTGGAGGGAGGTGGAAGAGAGGACTTTTTCTTAGGCTTTATGGATATCAGGAACATATCTACAACTCCTACCCCAACTGCCTCTGTCCCTCAGACCTTCATCTGGTATGGTTCCGTTAGACCGGGATGGCACTGCTTATCCCAAATGCCTGACTCTCTGACATTCTGAACAGGTAGAATTCACGGGAAAGTTACAATACTCAGAAAGCACAATTAACACCAGAATACACCCATGTTGGCAACTTTTCACTGTGATGGCAAGGTTGTACTGTCCATCTTCTACCTCCAACAATCCTGCTTAGTTACTTCCTGGATGTTTTAATACCCTACTTGATGTCTTAGAAACACAGATACTTTTGAGAGGGTCTGGGAAGGGGATAACAATACTCTGAAAGCCTGCTTTTATTTTACTAGTATCAACAAATTGCCCTCCAAAACAGTTGTACTGATTTGCACTTCCAACAGCAGTATATGAGGATGCCAAATCCCTTTTTAAGGTTTGCCGACAAAACAGAAGAAAATGGTATCTTGTTTTAATTTTCAGTTCTGTACTTATGAGCCGCCAGGAGCCCGGGCGGTGCAGTGGTTATGTGCTACAGCTGCTAACTAAAAGGTCGCCAGTTCGAATCCACCAGCTGCTCCTTGGAAGCCCTATGGGGCAGTTCTACTCTGTCCTATAGGGTCCCTATGGGTCGGAATCAACTCGACTGCAACGGGTTTGGTTTTGGGGTTTTTACTTATGAGCAAAGCTGAGCTTCTTTCCGTGTGTTTACTGGTCACTTATATTTTTTGCCTGTTCTTATAATTTTCTAGTTTTATATTTTTGGGGCTGTGTAATATTGAATATTAACAATATTCAGTCATAGTTAACATATGTGGTGTACATATTTTCTCTATATGTTGCTTGTCTTTCTATACCAGCTGATAACAGTACAGAAATTTTAAAGGTAATATGGTCAAATCTGTGATCTTTTCCTTCATGGCTTCTAATTCATATTTTGTTTAAAAGGCATTTTTTCTATCCAAGCTAATAACAGTTTTGCAGTAGATATGTAATACATATGCAACATATTTATGTGTCCTGTAAGATGAAAATCTGCATGTATTTTCTTTTCGAAGTGCCAAATGACCTAACACAATTTATTAAATAACCTTTCCTTTACTCATTTACTTGAGGCAAACTTTTTGATATATGTATTCAATTGTTCTGCATTTTTGGATCTGTGTGGGACTCTTCATTCTGTCTCATGAAAATATCTGTTTTCATGCTAGCTAGCCTCATCAACTTTAAATTATAATAACTTCTCATTTGCTTTACTATCCAGGAGGTAAGCACCATACTCATTCTTCTTTTTCAAAATATTCACAATGTTGCTTTTTTCCCCCCAGATAAATATTTCAATCAATATGACAAGTCTTCCCAAAATCACTGACGCTCCAATTGGAATTTCATTCAAGCGAGAGATTAATTTGAAACGGACAAACACTGTTTCAGTAGGCCTTCCTAAGAGGATGGTTTGCCTGTACATTTATTCTGATCTTTCTTTAAATCCTTCTGTAATGTTTTATACTTTTTTTCATAAAGGTCTTCTATCTTTCTAATTAAATTTATCCTTTGATATTTTATACTTTTGTGATCATTGTGAATGGGCTATTTTTCATTGCATTTTCTAAGTATTTATTACAGGTATAAACCAAAAACTGATTGCCATCAAGTCAATTCCAACTCATAGTGACCCTACAGGACAGAGTAGAACTACTCCACAGGGTTTCCAGTGGATTCGAACTGCCAACCTTTCGGTTAGCAGCCCAGGTCTTAATCACTGCACCACCAGGGCTCCATTACAGGTATATAGAATGAAGCTTCTGATTTTGTATGCTTAGCTATGTCTTTTTAGAGAATTGTCCTATATATTAGTTCTAATAAATTATCCTATGATGATTTTATATTTAAGTTCATTACGGCATCTAACCCCTTCTATTGAAATATTTGTTACATCTGTGTGTCGTACACAGACAGTATCTTATTTGTCACTGCATTTGGTAGAATACAGTAGCACAAATAAAAATGTATTAATTTAATGAACGATGATGGTGGTATCTACATTCAGTGAGCTACAGGCTGATTTCCAACCTCTTGCTGGGCATTTTCACATTGATCTTCCTTCTGGCACCAAAAATTCATCAACTCTGGCTGGAAATCTCAAAACTATCTTTTCCTCTCCCACATCCAATCATTTACCAAGTCCTAAAAATTCTACTTCTGTAGTGTTATCACCTCATTTTCATTTAAACTGCTGTCAGGGTTACCTTTCCAAAAAACAAGTTGGATAAGTCCTTCTATTCAAAAGCCTTCAGTGGTCAGTTCCCCACTGCCTACACAATAAAATCTGAACTCTACAGCACGTCATTTGAGACCCTCCTCAGTGTGGTTTTATCTACCTTTTCAGCTCAATCTCTTTTAGATCCGATTCCCTCTAAGTAGAGACTGAAACAGGGATTCTCGGTGTACATGACTTCTTGGAGGAAGGGTGCTCTCAGGAGAACGGGATCAAGGAAAGTAGGATAGGATAGGGGACAGAGCTCAGCAGGGATGTGGTCTCAACTGGAGTCCAGCTTTAGCCTGATTCCACAGAGAACTCTGGAGCATGAATTGTACCACAGAGGCAGTCATACCTGGAGACAAGGCCTATCTAGAGAGGGCTGGTCTTTTGTACTCCCATGCCAGTCAGTCACTAGCTATAGGTTGAAGACAGGAGGTAGGCAATCTCTCTGTTGAGATGACTCCCATTCAGCTGAAGGAGTTCTCTGACAAAGGGGACAGCTGCGATCTCATTAACAGCTAACACAACAGCTGGGGAAGAGATGTCCACCTGCTAGAGAGGATCTGGGCAGGGCAGCATCCCTTACCATCTCCAAACACATCCCCCTCATGCCCTCAGTGCCAATCACTCAATAACACTTCACAGTTTCTAAATAAGTCTGCACATCCATCATTCTATGCCTTTCCTGGAATAACCTTTCTACCTTGTCCAACTATGCAAGACTTGTTCAACCTTCAATAGAGTCCAAACTCTTTCTCTTTTGTGAAAGTGTTCCCTGGCTCCAAAATTCAGAATATATTATAGTTCTGTATCACCCAGGGGATTTTTTTTGTACATCTCTTGTATTATATTATTTTGTTCACCTTATAATACAGTTAAATATTCACATTTTTTTCTCCCAACCCAATGTGGAAGCCATTCATTCTATTCTGCCTTTTGCAGCATATAATCAGAAGGATTTGCTTCCCCAAAAGTTTATAAATGCCTTTAGAAAACAGTCTTAGTCGTTTTGTTTTGTTTTTCTTTTAATTCCCTTACTACCTAGCACGGAATTCAATAAATTTTGTTGAACTGAGTGAATCAAGTATAATATAAAAAAACTTTTTAAATCGACCTCTTTGTATCTGGCTCATCTGGCACAGAAATGAAAAGACCGATTTTTTATTTGCTGAATTTTCATTTATTCTCTTCCTCTTCTCTTTTGTGATTCTACTAACCCTTCAGTATAATCACTTTATTCACTCTGCTTAAAGTTTTTATATACTAAAAATATCATAATTCAACTGACTATGTTCTATTATAATTCAATCTTTTATGTCTTTTAATGGTGATCATTGAGAAATCAAAGGTTTTCTGCTCTGTTTTTAGAGCTTCACCAACAATTTCCTTTATTATATTGAGATCATTTTACCTCTCAGAAAACATGTGGTCCACAAATTTGCTTGAAAAGTATTATCTTTTCAAGGACTTCTTATAGAAGGCATTTGACATTGGCTTTTGATACAGACACAAAACTTGAACTCTCTACGTGAAAAGTACTCATTTATAAAAGAAACAATAGATGCCACTATTTCCAATAAGCTATTATAGATGAGGACATAGAGTTTCTGAGGTTAAGTTATGATAAAACTCCATACTTGCTTAAAATCCTTCTATGGTTTTCCAAAGCCCACAGGAGAACCCTCTCAATAGCCTCTTGATATGGCTTACAAGGTCCTAGTCTATGTTTTGGTCTCTGCTTAACCACACAATCTCACTCCAGCCATAGGAAACTACTTAGATTCAGCCAAGCCCACCGTGTGCTCTAACGCCTTTCCCTGGGTCTTCAAAATGTTCTCTTTCCAATATTTTCGAAAGCATACCAGCACTCCTATATACCATCTTATTGATTGATTAACTCTTATTAATCCCTCAGGTCTTAGACTAGATAAGACTTCGTCTAGTAAATTGTCCCAGAAAACCCTAGATCATTTAGGTGTCTCTTCTTCATTACCTAAAGCACCTTCTCTGCCTACACTTACCATGCTAAATGGCAATGCCTGTTTCCTGGTCTGTAATTTAACTTTGTACCTCCTTCACCCAGCATTGTCCATCTTTCTTACCATGTTCTACAGTTGTTGTTTTCGCAGCATTTATCACTTTCTAACAGACGAGGTTGTTGTTGCTGTTAGCTGCCATCTGTTGGCTCCAACTCATGGTGATCCATGTATACCAGAATGATACACTGCCCAGCCCTGCACCACATTCACAATCTTTGGTATGCTCGAGTCCACTGTTGTGCCTACTGTGTATTTTGAGCGCCTCTGTCTTAGTTATCTAGTGCTTGTAGAACAGAAATACCACAAGTGGATGGCTTTAACAAACAGAAATTTATTCTTTCACAGTTTAGGAGCCTGAAGTCCAAATTCAGGATGCCAGCTCCAGGAGAAGGCTTTCTCTCTCTGTCAGCTCTGAGGGAAAGTCTTCGTTATCAATCTTCCCCTGGTCTAGGAGCTTCTCGGTGCAGGGACCCTAGCTTCAAAGGACGCACTCCACTCCTGGCTCTTCTTGTTTGGTGGTAATGAGAACCCTCTCCTCTCTGCTCAATTCTTTCTTTTATATCTCAAAAGAGACTGACTCAAGGTACAACCTAATCCTGTAGGTTGAGTCCTGCCTCATTAACGTAACTGCCTCTGATCCTGCCCCATTAACATCATAGAGGTTAGGATTTACAACACATAGGATAATCAGGTCAGATCACAAACAGTGGACAACCACACAATACTGGGAATCGTGGCCTAGCCAAGTTAACACACAGTTTGGGGGGCACAAGTCAATCCACAACATTCCACCCTTTGGCCTCCAAAAATTCATGTCCTTGCCACACATAAAACACATTCACCCCATTGTATCATCCCAAAAGTCTTAAATCAACTCCAAGTCCAAAATCTCATCTTCTGCAAAATTCCTCTTCATCTGTAAAATCTAGAATACAAGCTGTCTGCTCCTAAAGTACAATGGTGGAACAGGTGCAAGGTAGATATTTCCATTACAAAGGGGAGAAACTGGAGGGAAAGAAGGGATAACAGGCACCAAGCAAGTTAGCAGAACACATTACATTAGCTCTGTTCTCAGAGACCATTTAGGCAATGGCCCTGCACTCCAGACTCTTGGTGTTGGCTACACTCTCCGGATTCTGGGTAGAGGCCTCTTGGCCCTGGGCTTCAGTTCCACCTTCCAGGCCCACTGGGATGGCAACTTTGCTCCCTCAGATTTGGGTGGCCCCATCTTCCTAGTCTGTCTGAGTGGCGACCCTACTCCCTTGGCCCTGGCAGGCCTTCCTCGTCTGCCCCTTGGGCATGGCAAACCCACCCCCTCAGCCTTGGGTAGCAGATCCAGCCCTATCCTGCTGGCACTCATGAAAGGCAGCCCCACACTCTGGAACCAAGTTGGTGAAGATCTAACTCTTTAAAACCTCTCTTGTTCCACAGGTCGGCAAGCCTAGCTCCACCGATAAGTGCCCAGAGGCACCTCACTCCACCAGGAAGCCTCCTTCCCAAAGGAACTCTGCTCTCGTGCTTCACGGGTCAGCTTTCGCGCTGTCTTTTGCCAGTCTCCTGGGTCTGCTGCTGTAGTTTCTCCGCAGCTGCTTCTTGCCATCTGCACTGTCTCCAGTGTAACAGCTCTCACCTCCTTCTGAGCCCTGATCAAAATTGTCTTTGATGTCCATAATTCAACCAATAGTCTCTTTAAGGCAATCTAGGCTTTTTCTATTAGGCACTTTAAAACTCCTCCAGCCTCTACCCATTCACAGTTTCAAAACCACTTCCATATTTTAGGAATCTGTTAGAGAAGCATCCTACTCTCCTGGTACCAAATTCTTAGTTATCTAGTGCTGCTACAACAAAAACACCACAAGTGGATGGCTTTCACAAACAAATTTATTCTCTCACAGTTTAGGAGGCTAAAATCCAAATTCAGGGTGCCAGCTCCAGGGGAAGGTTTTCTCTCTGTCGGCTCTGAGGGAAGCTCTTTCTCATCAATCTTCCCCTAGTCTAGGAGCTTCTGAGCACAGGTCTAAAGGATGCACTCTGCTCCTGGCACTGCTTTCATAGTGGTATAAGGTCCCCCTGTCTACCTGATCACTTCTCTCTTTTATATCTCAACAGAGATTGGTTTAAAATACAACCTAATCTTGTAGATTGAGTCCTGCCTCATTGACATAACTGCCACTAATCCCACCTCATTTACATCACAGAGGTAGGATTTACAACACATAGGCAAATTACATCAGATCACAAAATGGTAGCCCATCACACAATACTGGGAATCATGGCCTAGCCAAGTTGATGCACATTTTGGGGGGGACACAATTCAATTTAGGACACTAGGCATTCAACAAACATTTGTTAAAGGGATGATTAAATATTCCTCCAAGGCGATAAATCCCTTAGGGGCTTGTTTTTGTTTTTCCTGTATCACTGTCTCCCCGTGGTCTGGCAAATAGAAAGCCCTCGATAAACACTGGTGAGATCAATAAAATAATTAAGTCACTAGCCTTGCCGCTGTGGAAAGAAACTAGATTAATAGAACTGTCTTGCTGTTATTTTTAAAGAAACTAAAGCAAACAAAATATTAAGTCAAGCTGTGATCGGTTAAAAACTGTATGACTGCTTGACCGTGGAAACATACATTTACTAAGTTATCTATTATCTGCACCCACCCTTACTGAAAAAAAAAAAGAACTATAAATGGAAAAATTTTACCAGGGTTTTTATTTCTACTGGAGTAGATATCCCAGGTATTGATTACCAGATGGTCATGGTAATGGCCAGGAAACCTCATTACCACTAAAAATGCTGGGCCCAGCAAAACCCTACAGAGGTTTTAAGTTTCTTGTAAGATATACTGATAACATGAATTAAAATATCTTCTTAAGTATACCCTGCTCTGATTTTATTTTTGCCCATATTTCTATGCATGAGAAAAAAAATCACTTTCCCATTGCAATCCAATATAGACTAAACCAATTTTCTTTTTCCATAGGAAAATGGAATTCTTTATAAAAAATCAAAGTGGGAAGTAATCTAAATTCCTTCCTTTAAAAAAAAAAAAGTCTCTGTGTGACTAGCTCTGTATTTTGCGATTACAAAACTAATGTTTGGTTCAATAATGCCACACCCATTCTCATATTTATTCCTTCTTTCTTAAAACACTAATATTACATTGTAGAGCTTAACATCTTTAACTTTTTACTGGTTAATTACATACACATCAAAAAGTGCACAAATCATAAATGTACAGCCCAGTGAATTATCACAAAACAAACACACCTGTGTAATCATGACCCAGGTCAAGAAATAGAGCATTATCAGCACCCCAGTAGGCCACGTGCTTTTCCCTCTAATCCAGTATCACCTCCTCTGCCCCCAAAGATATCTCCCTTCCTGACTTCTAACATGACAGATAAGTTTTCCTGTCTTTGAATTTATATAAATGGTATCACTCAGTATATAAATTTTTTGTATCTAGCTTCTTTCAACTAACCATTATGTTTGTTTAAAGATTAACTTTTTATCTTAAATTGAGTTCATTATTGCATTTTGTGTGACCAAATGCAATCGAATATTATCTTTGAATTCATTCTCTTTATAAACAACTTAAACTTTAGCGAACGGTAATTTTACCAAATGTTACAAAGTCACTAAGAAAGTTAGATTTGGGAAGCAAGTGCTGCTAAATTTTTATTAAAACTTTTATTAAAACGTAATCAAAGCATTCAAACTAGTACTCAGCTAAGCAATCTGCAATACATTGCTGAGAGCGTGTTTCCATTTGTGAACCCTTCTATCTAAAAATGAGTGTGGATGTATCCAAGGGTATTTTTTCAAGGCTCCATATATTTCATTTCTTTTTGGTGTAGATTCGATGTTATTCTAGAGAAAACTGTGCATCCGTGTATCCTTCAAGTAGGGTATCCACTGTGTTGGTCCTTCCCCCTCTAGTTAGGCTGTTACTGGTGCTATACAGTTTTACAGATCACAGGTTTTGCCTAAAGCTACAGTCAGTTCTCTTACCCAGTAATTGGATAGACAGATTTGGCTCAGCTCTGCAAGCCTGTACTTCTGTATGCAAAAGAGGCCCTGAAGTGAAATCCAGTGGCCTCGCCAGGTCAGGATAAACAGAGCCCCGCGGTGAAGTTTAGAAAATCTCCTTTAAAGAGCTCTCTTGGTCTCATTTTCACATCTTCATCAATTGAATTTCATAGCTTGCTGACAAAGATGAATCATTATGCATTAAAAATTATAATCCGAAAATACTGACTTTCTTGAAAACAATGGCTAAATTTCAAAACGCTGGCTTAATTAAAAATGGATGCTTTCTAACTTTCCATATCCAGGTAGGTACATAAAGCTTTTCAGACCACAGTTTTTTATTGTTGCTTTCTCTTCACGACATAGTATTGCTATAAAAGAGAAATAAATTACATGAGCCCCATGGGCTGCTGTTTAATTTCCAAATTTCTATAATTCAAAGTTAATTTGTTCACAGCATACTTGCTCTATAATACAACTTCAATCTAGAGCCTTCTAAGTAATAAATATATGTACAGTGTAGGCGAGCTTATAATAGCATGAAAACCTTTACTTTTTTACTACATAAATTTGCTGTTGTATGGGTCCAAATATAAGGCTCTGTTAAGCTGCCTTACTTTTCAAAGGAGAGGAAAACAGTCCAGTTGCAAAAATAACCTGTCACATAAAATTTTCCATTTCTAGCCCCCAGGGTGGTTGAAGGAGTGAAAATGTGCCCTGATATCCCTTCCTTCCTTTTGCTTTAGGTGGTTCCAGCTAGAGTTACTGATACTGAAATTTAAATACAATTGCTACCTTACCACCGCCAGCCAGTCTGTTAGAAGTTGCGTTCTGTTACTCTCTTGGCTCCAAACGTGAGCCAGTGTCCCTCACAGAGCCAAGCACTGTTAAAAACAGACAGCTTTTGAAAATGGAGATTTTTCAAACCGATTTAAGGTGATTTAATCGCCTCCCTCCTGCAACCCTTCCTCTAACCTCTCCTCTCACCCTCTCGATGGAACGTGTGGCCAGGGAGGAAGAGGTAGCCAAAGTGAAGACCCTTGTGAGATACTGCCTCTGCGTCCCCATCCATGTCAATCCGCTAGCACAGAGAAGAATCCTAGCCCGCCAGACAACAGCATTTTAAGTGTGAATTCCCATTTGCTGTTCAGCTTGGTGCAAACGTCTTAACCTCTCTGAACCTCAGTTCATCATCTGTAAAATGGGAATGATATTTCTTACTTCCCAGGGTTGTGATAAGGATTAAATGAAAATAGTTTATTAGTAGCGAAAACTATGCATTTATGTAATATTAGCAGTCGTTAACACACAATAAACACTAAAAAAAAATAATTGTTATTATGACTACAACGCTGGGATAACAGGAGTGGATGGTAAAAGCTGCCAGCTATCCACTGCAGATCCATTCTTCTCCTTCCCTGTCACACAGCTAGGCTGTATTACCCAGGCTTCTTGGCAGGGGGTTGGAGTCACAAGGCAGAGTTCTAGCCAACAGAATGTGAACAAAAGGTATGTGTGTCACTTTAAGCCCAAAGCGTTTAAGAAGTCAGTGCCCCCTCCATCTTGTTTCCCCCCTTCTACCTAGACGCAAAAGACTACAAGCGATGGAGGAACCACATACGGGAGACATCAGGGTCCCAGAACGACTGCATAAAGGCGAATAACCATTGCTACACCCCTACCACGAACAACTACCTTGGACTGTTCTTTGAGCCATTATTTATTCTGGGATCTATTTGTTACAGCAGCCTACCCTGCCTAATTAAAACAGCAAATGGAGCCACGATTCCCATTTAAAATGTTATTGGTCTGATGAGACAGGACCTCTCACTATAAAACAAGTAAGAAATGCTTAATTAATTGAAGGTCTAGCTTACCTTGCACCTTCACATCTCCATGTAGTTTTTCTCTTGAGGTCAATTCTCTTCCAACGCTGTTCACCCTGCACAGCTCCCAGGTATATGTGCTCCCTTTCTGTTTGCTGGACCCAATTTTCCTTAACACAGCCAAAACAGGATGCTACTTTTCTGAGGGAGAAAAAAGTGCTTTATTTAAATCTCCCTAAAAAGAAAAGCAATATAGTTTAGTTTTCTAATCCTAAGAACCCCAATAAAAGTACTTGTGGATTTTATCAAACACAAAGCTCTGCTCTTGGGATAAGATTCTAGAAACAGATGAGCTAGCAGGGCTCACAGATGCTGGATTCAGTCCTCCTCCAGGTTCCTTAAGCGGTGAGCACCATCTTGTTTCATTCCACCGGAAAGCAGTCTACCTAAACAGACAGCTCTGTTCAAGGACAAATACCAACCTTCCCCTTCCAAGGAAATCCCTTTCCAGGTTTAAACCTCCTCCTCCTCCCTGGTCTGGTCATTTAGGACCTATCTCCATTTTGGGGGATAGACCTAGTTCAGAGTTAATATGTGGGTCAATAGTGATTAAATGCCTTGAGCCCCAGTAAATTATAGGGCTGTTCTCAACTCCAGTAACAAGCTTCTGCTACTTTCTGAGGTGTTCTTGACTCAGACCTCATCCCTGAAGTCAGAGATTGCTAATATCTCAAATATACAGTGTCAATGAGTTTGTGCCTCATGAATAAGTACACCTGGTGCTGGATGCACAGCTGTGTTATATTATAATTGCCCCCTCACCATCTCCCTAGCTGCTAATGGACATAACCGCTATTAATGGACATAAAGTAAGGTATGTGCTTTAATGGGAGATGACTGCCCTCTGAAGAAACCCAGAACTCTATCTTGGTGGAGTAAAGGAGGACAGGATGTCCTTTGGCGCCAGTAAATCTAGAACAGCCTGAACAGAGGCAATAAATGACGTCCATTGCCTACAGAGGAGCCCTGGTGGCACAGTGGTTAAGAGCTATGGCTGCTAACCAAAAGGTCAGCAGTCCGAATCCACGAGGTACTCCTTGGAAACCCTGTGGGGAAGTTCTTCTCTGTCCTATAGGGTCGCTATGGGTCAGAATCTACTCGATGGCAACGGGTTTGGTTTTTGGGTTATTGCCTACAGGGGGACATCCACTTTTATTAACACTTGTTACCTTTTATTACCCCCTTTTATTGTCCCTTCCTCTACCTGCTCTCTGTACATGCTTTGCGCACATAGGCATGGCTGTCCGATTAGTATTTAATCCCGGGAGAGAGGAACTTAGGTGTTCTCCCAAGACGTGAACTGGAGCGTGCGTGGATACGATCTAACCCTGTGGATGGGAGCCTAAATTCAGGGAACCTAGGTTAATGATGAAATGTGCTGCTCTACTCATCCCCTTCCTATTGATACTGTGAGTAATAAATGCCTGTTGATGAGGCCATTAGAAGTGACTAGTCTGTGCTCTGCTCCAAACTGTCCTTCACTAAGAACTTGTGAATATAGTGACATTTCACATCGCTAAGGGCACTGCTAAAAATGGCCTCATAATACAGGTGGAGCACAATTATTCAAGTTTCTGCTAGAACATGTAGGAGTCCAGAAATGAACCCACTCTTTCTCTCCAGTTCCTTCATCAAAATTTCAGGTCTTCTTGACCATAAAACAAAAATCATCAATGGAGAAATTGCTCAGTTTAATTACAGATTAATTCATAACCTAAAGCATATCAACCATTTAACAACAACAAGCTTTAAATAAAATATAGGAATTCAAAGTGTACAGTACTCCTGCAGTGTGTTACCATTGGCAATGCTAAATCAGGTTTGCTTTATCAGCA
Organism: Trichechus manatus latirostris; assembly: GCF_000243295.1. Lineage (NCBI taxonomy): Eukaryota > Metazoa > Chordata > Mammalia > Sirenia > Trichechidae > Trichechus > Trichechus manatus. Next base: position 15,073,667 of record NW_004443985.1, read on the forward strand.
TAAAACACGCTGAAAAATAAAACAAGAAAACCTGAGTTTCATTACTCAAGGAAAATCCTCCTGTCTCTAGTCTTTTAGAAAATAGTTAAGATTTCCCAAATACCAAATGTGGTAGATTCAAACCACCTCAAAGCCAATGTATACCTGTGTCAATGACTAAGAGATAGCAAAGGGGTTTCAGTCAGCTATCACCAGAAAACGGGATTTCTAAGGCAGATCTGGATGCATTAAATAACTGCCCAATATCAAAAGCAGACTTGGGCTTTAGCGCATTCCTAGCAATGACAAACTAAGCTCTCAGCTCACTTTACCAACGAGTAATTTTACCATGTTCTATTAACAACCAGGAATGAAAAACCTGAAATCCCATAACCAACAGTATGTAGAAAGCCATTAACTGAGGTTTAAGCAACTGCATAGTGCTATTTTAATTATGCATCGCTGCCAAACTGTGATTGTGTCTTGCCAGTATTTTATTAGAATGTCAATTCAATTGAATTACATCCCGTGGGGAAGATTAACATGGATTTGAGCATGGATGTGTGAAAGTGTTGCTGTGCCCAGGCCAGCTTTTAAAAGTTGTGCGCTAATGAGAGTGAAAATGGAAAGAGGAGTGTGAGATTCTCCAGGTCCAAGAAATCTTGCAGCCTTTCTTCCTTGCATTCCATCCTAATCCTCACTGTGTTTGCAAATGGTATAAACTGAACACAAAGCCTGCCAGACGTCAACACTGCACTTGGAGCATTAAGAGAGGATCAAAGGGATTTAGGATGGAGGAAATGTATGTGCAGATATCTTCTCCTCAGCTTAAAGCAGAGAGGGAAATAAGCTCAGAACCAAACACCTCGTGGAAACTTATTTGTATCACATTAACGCAGAATGGTAGACTTTAGCGATGGGGTCATCCGCGGAGCCCTGGTGGTGCAGTGTTTAGGAGCTCAGGCTGCTAACCAAGAGGTCAGCAGTTTGAATCCACCAGCCACTCGTTGGAAACCCTATGGGGCAATTCTACTCCGTCCTATAGGGTCAGTATGAGTTGGAATCAATTTGACCCCAGTGGGTTTGGTTTTTGGTTTATGGCAACATCTAAATTTTTGTGAAAACACCGAGGAGAAAAAGGGAATCACTTGACTAGCCAATTTATGGCAAAGCAAGATTCCAGGTCTCACGAAGTGCAGGACAAGTAATGGGTACAAATAAGGGAGAGATGTATTGGCAAAAAAATAAAATTTTTTAGGGCAATCAACGCTTATAGATCACTGGTCTTTGAAACCTAGCTGAGAAAGGCTTGTGGCCAGAGGGGGAAAAGTCTGTGAGCTGCTTGCCCAAGGCTCTCCAGTTTTTACCTACTCCTTGGTGTTTTCAGGAGTTAGCACTGGTTGCCCAGATGAAAAATAAAATCGCTTCAGAAAAACTCAAAACAGGATTCCCTCCTCTACAACTATCAGGAAACTAAGTGCCCATTTGGTGATGTCTTCATAGTGAAACGTTTGAAGCTGAACCAGCTACCAACCTAGACAATCTGGCCTTTGTATTCTTTCCCCTCACAGGGACTCCTGGAAGGGGGGATTCCAGAGCAGCGGCAAGGGGTGGGGGGGATTGGGCCAAAGGACGAGAAGCTCTTACTTCTCCAGAAAGGAACCTGGGGTGTGCTGCTGGTTCTAGTCACTTGCTCAGGCAACTCCCCTCTGGGCTCAGGACCTCAGTCCCCACACCGGGGCACAAATGGGGCAGGGGTTGAAACGGCAGACGGTGAGAGCCCGCCCACCGCGGAGCCCGTGTGGCTCTTGACGCACGTCTGGGCGCCCCATCGGCGCTGGGCAGTGGAAAGGCCTGGTGATCAGGTAAGGAGTGGGTACAAGAGGAAACCTGAACACGGGAGTCGCCAGCCAGCTGGGCTGGCTGCGCACTGCTGGGGACAGACCTATTGAAAATATCCAACTACCTGCGCCAGGATAGATGCCACTCACGCACAAGGAGCGGCTGGTTTTTAAAGTCCAGAGACATTAAAGCAAAACTTGGCTACTCACGAAGTCTCCAAGCGTCTCTGCCTGACCGTCTCGACAGCTCTTTTCTAATACTCATCCCCACTTCCTGACTATCTCGCCCCTTTCCTCCTCTCGCTCCCTCCTTCCGCTTTACGACCCCCGCCTCCTCTCCCCCCGGCTCCCCGCCTCCCGCCTCCGGCTCTGTGTTCGAGAGCTCAGGGCCCGTTTGCCTTCCCCACTGTTAGGTCGTGGGCTCACGGAGTTCCCCCTTCTCTCCACCTTCCCTGCTTCTGGGCGTAGAGAACTCTCCCTCTCGTCCTCCTCCTCTCCCAGGCTGGGGGCTCTCGGGGTCCCCTCTCTTTACCCCTCGCCCAGGCTCGGGGGCCTCGGGGCGGGGGGCGGGGGACCACTCTTTTCCCCTTTCCCTGACTCTGGGCTCGGGGGAAACTCTCCCACTTTCCTCCCCAACCAAGCGCGGGACTCGTGCCCCCCACCCCCGGTTTCACTCTCCTCCCCACCTCCCGCGCCGTCCTCCCGGCCCGCCACCGCCGGCGCGCCCTTCCTCCGCCCCCGGGTCACTCCGGGACACGTGCCCTCCCCCTGCCGTCGCTGCGGCGGGAACCCGGGCCTCCGGCGGAGGTGGCACTCGTGCCAGCGCAGGGCCTCGTCCCCCCCGCGGGACACTGCGACCTTCTCTCCAGCCACCCTACACCCCCCCGCGCGTCCCGGACCCGGCGAGGGCGGACCAGCGCTACCGCGACCACCGCGGAGGGGAGCGCCGTGAACTTCCCGTGCCGCGGCATTTGGAGGCCTGGGCGCCCCCGGGTGAGGAGCGGAGGCGCTCGGCCGGGTGCCCGCGGAGTCCGAGGGGCGGCGTTAGCACTTGTCAGGGCTTTGCACCCCGCGTGTTTCCTGCCCTTGATGCTCCAGGAGTCCTGCCCGGATATCTGCGGCCCTTCCGAGCCTGCGCTGCCTTCCGGGTCTCCGGACTGGACTCTCGGCCGCTGAGCGTCAGAAAGCCGCTGCGAGCGCCGCTGGGCCGGCACCGCGCTGGGCAAACCCAGAGGTGGGCCCGGTCTCCTCAAGAGCGCCTATGGCCGGGACCCAAGCCCTCAACGCTGTTTTTTTTCTTTTTCTTTTAAGGTAAATGCTAGTGAAAGCGCCTACACTCTCCTGGACAAAACCCTGTGCAATTTTACTGTAAATCGTATTGTAATACAACGTATATACAAAAAAGTGTGTGGTGTACGGCTGACTGAATGTTCATAAACTGCACACACTTGCATAACAAGAAACAATATGACCAGCATCCGTGAAGCCCCCCTCAACTCCTTTCCAGCCACTACCCTCATCCACTCACCAGGGCAGCCTGACTTCTAACACCAAGATTAGTTTTGCCTGTTTTTGCACTTCATATAAATAGAATGGACTCATGGAGAATGTGCCTTGGTGTGTCCGGGTCTTCACTAACATCGTGTTGGTGAAATTTATGCATTTTTGTGCAATTTTTTTCTCATGGCCGTGTAGTACTTTCTGCATGACTGTAATTTGTCTATTCATTTTATTTTGGTGGAACTTTGGGTAGCTTCCGGTTTTGTGGTTATTACCAAAAGTGCGTGCGTGAACGTTCTAGTACATGTCGTTTGGTGGACGTGTTTACATTCCTGTGGATAAATACCTAGGAATTAAATTGCTAGGTCATAGAAGAGGCATATGTTCAGCTTTAGCAGACCTGACCAAAGAGATTTCCAAATTGCTTGTACCAATTTACCTCCCACTAGCAATGTATGAGAATTTCAGTTGTTCTAAGACCAAATATTTATTGAGGACCTACTGGGAGCCCTGGTGGTGCAGTGGTTAAGAGCTCAGCTGCTAACCAAAAGGTTAGTAGTTTGAATCCACCAGCCTCTCCTTGGAAACCTTATGGGGCAGTTCTACTCTGTCCTGTCTCCAGGTTCACTATGAGTTGGAATCAACTCGAAAGGCAACAGGTTTGGTTTCTTGGTTCTATGTACTGAGCATGGTAAACAGGGCACAGTGGGTCCCTATACTCCAGGAGTTCTAGCTAGCAGGAGTGACAGACAATACAGGCATCAACAAATACCTAGACAAGCTAATTCTTGATGGTTTTAAGTGCTGGGAAAATAAAATTGGGCCATGGAGAGAGGGAGGGCATTTAAAGTGGACTAGTGAGAGAGGCCTCTGTGAGGACATGACAATTGAGCCAACAACTCAAAGACAAGAAAAAACCCTGGATGAAGACAGAAAACAGAAAACCAAACCTATTGCCGTCAAGTCGATTCCAACTCACAGCAGGACAGAGTAGAACTGCCCCATAGGGTTTCCAAGGAGCGACTGGTGCATTTCAACTGCTGACCTTTTGGTTAGCAGCTGAATGCTTAAACAATGCGCCACCAGGGCTCCTGGATGAAGACAGCCACCAAAAACCAAACCAGCTGCTGTAGAGTGGATACCGACTCATAGTGATCCTATAGGAGAGAGTAGAACTGCCCCATTGGGTTTCCAAGGCTATAAATCATAGAAGCAGACTGCCACGTCTTTCTCTCATGGAGCCACTGGTGGTTTCAAACCACTGACAGGCCGCCAGCATGGAATTGCTCCTCGTCTCCCCTACCTTTTCCTGCCTCCCAGTTTCCTGCCCCCCACCCCACCCCCGAACTTGGGAAGAACTAAGTTGCAGTCATCAAGGTCTTCAAGTTCACCTTGCTGCTGCTTGGGCGGGAAAGTCCCGGGAAAGCCCCTGACTGGACCACCCATCTCTCCTGTCCTCTGAACTCCAGGCACTTCCCTCCTAGGGTATGTCCACCCTCAGTTGTATAATTAGTGCTTGTTATGCTTTATGCCTGCACTCCACATTTTGCCAAGTACTTTGCCACTTGAAAAAATATTTCTGACTTCCAGTCATTGATGAGGTAGAGACAGGGAGTCCCCACAAAGGAAACACAGACAGCATGAAAATATTAACATGTTCACGGCCTGAAGGGCAAGTCAGGGAAAGATCAAAGGAAGTGCTAGGCAGTTCACACCACCCGCCAGGCACCATGCTGAGGGCTTTTACACGGGGCCTCGTGAATTCTCCCAGCAAACCCCAAGAGGTGGGCATTTAACATAGATCCAGTTAACACATAAGGAAACTGAAGCTTGGGGAGATGACCTAACTCACCTAAAATCAGGTAGTTAATAACTGGGGAATCCAGATACAAAATGAGAATTTTCTAGCCCAGTGTCTCAGGTCAGGTTCCCCAGTAGCAGAGCCTGTGACCTAGATTCTTGTTGAAGGGATTCTTGGGAGAAGTGCTTTGAGGAGAGGTCTGAGGGAAGCACCCTAGCGCAGCAGGGAAAGCTGCGCAAGGACACAGTCTCAGCTGGAACCTGGCTTTATTCTAGGCCACAAGGAGCATGAAGTGCACCACAAAATGAGTCTCACTTTGAAGCAAAGGGGGTGGCCTTTGTAACCCACTGTCAGCTAGCCTTTGGCAGTTTACCAGAGGAGACATCTATGAGACGGTAGCAGCCAACACCACAGCAGCTGAGGGATGGAAACTGCCAGGTCAGAACTTTGTGATCCATAGGGTTTTGTTTTGTCTTCGCAGCTCAAAAAAAAAAAAATCCTTTATTCAGAATCATAAGGGTTTTTTAAATCTTATCATTATGAAAGTTTTAAAAAATACGGCACTCAGGGTAATGAAATACTATTTTTAATTATTATTCAAACACAGCATATTTCTCATATGTGAGAATTTAGCATGATCCAAACTCAAATATCCCATTTCTCATATCTTTTCACTGATTTTCAGAAGTAGATCACCAAGCCTTTCTTCCTAGTCTTAGTCTGTAAGCTCCACCGAACTTGTTCAGCATCACAGCAACATGCAAACCTCCATTGACAGATGTGTGGTGGCTGTGCATAAGATGCATTGGCTGGGAATCAAACCTAGATCTCTCAAACAAAAGGCAAGAATTCTACCGCTGAACCAAACTACCTCAGAATTTGATTAATCCGATGAGCTGTGAATGGCCATTCTATAAGATAAATGTAATAAACATAGTGTAGCATTTGAAGTGTCTTCTTTCTCTGTCTTTCTCTCTGTGTGTGTCTTTTAAACCTCAATCACTACTAGTCGATTGATCTTCCAAATCCAAACAATGAGTTTTCCAATACCATTTACTCATTCAGCAAATATTTATTAAATGTCTACTGTGTACCAGGCACCATGCTAGGCATTGGGGACCCATAATGGTGAGCAAAACATTCACAGTCACTGCCTTCATAGGGCTCCTGTTGCTCCTCCAGGCAGGGCCTCCATTCCCAAGGTCCCCCAAGATGGCCACTCCATCTCTGGCTATCGGGCACATGTTCTGGTCCACAGGAAGGGGAAGGGAATGAACAATAAGGGACAAAGAATAAGGAAGCTTCTCACAACCACACAACACTTCTGTTTATGTCCATTGCCCAGAATTTGTCCACCTGACTCAAAGACTGCAAGGGATGTTAGGAAATGTAGTGTTCGTTCTGGATGCCCATAAGTCCAGCTAGAAATTCTATAACTAGGGTATTGAGAGACAACCACAATTTCTATAAACACAGAATTAGACACAGACGTGAGGGCTTACAACAGTTCAAGGTCAATGTCATCCATCCTTCAAACCTCAGTTTTCCTCATCTGTCAAATGAGAGGATTCCTCCCAGGTCCTTCCATCTCCAGAGTACTATGATTTTATCTATACTTCCTTTACAATGAGGAATTTTAGAGCTGTTAATTTTTCAAAAGTGTTGATATTTGATTTGTTTCAAACAAGTACACTTTATTGAAAACATACCTTTCTTGTCTACAATGATTCCCTTTGCTAAAGTTAGATTGACTGGAATCAGGGGCAAGTGATGTTTTGCCCGACTCTTTCTGTGTCTGTTGCTTTTGTTTTGTGCAAAATAAAATTTGAATACAGGGGAAAACTTGAAATTTGTATGACTTTTGAATTAACTCTGTGGTCTGAAAAAATGTTTGGAATAAATATTGCTTATCTTCTAAGGAAATGTGAGAAAGAAGCACTTATTCAATTAAAAGTAGTTGATGTTTAATTACAAACATTTTATTGGTGGGTAGAACAATCAGGAATGACCCAATACTATAATTACCCCCAAAATCTATCTGACTTGAGAGAGCTGGCATAAAAAAAAAGGCTGGTTGCTTGTTTCGGTGTTACTTATTTGTCTGTTGGTTTCTAGAGTGTTTATTGTTCAGTGATGTTCAAGGTAACCCCAGTATTTAGGTTGAATTTCCTGAAGTGGTGGTAAAAGAATATTGCCCGTAATGGTACTGACTACCCAGTGGAAAAGGACTTGGAATTATAAACGTCCAGGGTTAGGTCATAAGGTAGATGTCTACAATTCAAGTTATCCTGTCTTAACTTTTGTCACTGGACTCTTCCTAAATCTAGCAAGCCCTAAGAAAATAACCAAATGATAACTTCGATCTTATCTCGTTTAGATTTTCTATGGAATTATTGAATTAGTATTAGGGCTGTAATATTTCATATTTCATTTACTATCTAAAAGTTTCCTGATTTGATTTGCTGCAACTGAATGTTTCAAAGAACTATGGCCGTGAGAGAGGATCCTACCTGTTTTCCATTAATGAATACTGAATTCTGTTAAAGATTTCATAAAGAATACAAATGGAAGATTTGAAAATATAGATGTTATGAAAAGCACTGTTTACATCATGAAACATATTTCCTGTTAAATTAATGTAAATAACAAATTCAGCAAACAAGATGCCTGTTCTTTAGAGGTATTTTTTTCTTCCCAAATAGAGGTGATTAGAAAATCAGTGGAAAAATGTATTTTTAAAATTTAGCTTACTCACTGCTTTTCAACCTAAAATTCAAGTACAAATATACACATATGTGTATAATTTGTGTATGTATATATAGATGGCGCCCTGGTGGTGCAGTGGTTAAGAGCTCAGGCTGCTAACTGGAAGGTTGGCAGTCTGGATCCACCAGCCACTCCTTGGAATTTCTATGGGGCAATTCTAATCTGTCCTATAGGGTTGCTGTGAGTTGGAATCGACTCGATGGCAATATTTTGTTTGTTTGTTTTTATAGACAGATAGTTATATACTTGGAAGAAGTACAACCAGAGTACTTCTTGGAAGTGAGATGGAGAGACTTCTCACATACTTTGGACATGTTATCAGGAGAGACCAGTCCCTGGAGAAGCACATCATGTTGGTAAGGTAGAGGGTCAGCGAAAAAGAGGAAGACCCTCAATGAGATGGATCAACACAGTGGCTGCAAACACGGACTCAAACATAGCAACGATTGTGATGGCACAGGACCAGCAAGTATTTCGTTCTGTTGTACACAGGGTTGCTGTGAATCAGAACCCACCTGACAGCAGCTAACAACAAATGTAGATAGACAGACAGACAGACAGACATAGAGATACATTTTCATCAACTTCCCTGCTTGAGCCTAATTGTCCTTCAATAAAGCTTGATTTAAATCAATTTGTATGACTTTTAAATAAGTTTTACAATTAAATAATTTAAAATATAATTGTTCTGCCTCTATGAGCTTTCCAGTAACTTTATACCATAACTTCATGCCAATGGTATACCTTGAAGTACAATCTGTCAACCTTTAAGATATGAGCTAACTTGTTTGTTTAGATGTGGGCATAAGCAAGAGACTTGAATGCTTAAGTACGAGTGAGTTACTCTAGTTTTATAGTTGCCCAGAGATTTAAATAAGGCAGGATGATTGTCTATCGCAGCTCATAATAAAGCTCTTATTTTTAGAGCTCCAAATACCCTACTCACCAGTCGGCATGCTTCTCCAGGCCTCAGACTGAAAAACTGCAGCTGTGTTTATGCGGTAATTTAGAACCCCTATTACATATGCAAGCAACTGGGTCCCACGGCTCAATCACAATTCATTCATTTTGCTTTTTATGTACCAAAGAAATAAAATCAGAGAACTATATACCATTATAGCCAGCCCTTAAAAATCACAGAAATCAGGAGATTGAAAATTATAGTCCCACAAAACCCACAAATCTCTTCCATTCCCCCATTAAATAAAGTTTACAACAGAATTCGAGATATCTGTAGTTAAGGTGTGGTATTCAGTTCAACAAACATTTAAGACAAGGGAGCATGTTGCTACAATAAAAGAAATTAAAACATGAATAAGGCAAGGTCTCTTACCTTGAGGATCTTGGAGTCTAGAAATGGACACTGTACGTGTGTGTGTGTGTGCGCGTGCACACACGTACATGGGTAATATTCTTCACAGAGAACTCCAGTGAAGAGACAGGAGTCCCTGGGTGGTGCAAACAGTTAAGTGCTCAACTATTAGCCGAAAGATTGACAGTTTGAACCCACCCAGAGATGCCTCAAAAGACAGGCCTGGTAATCTTCTGAAAGGTCACAGCCTTGAAAACCCTATGGAGCAGTTATACTCTGTAACACATGGGGTCTCTGTGAATCAGAATCAACAGTGACTAACATCAACAATAGCAACAAAAGCAACAAATGAAGAGACGTATTTTGTTTCCATATATAAATAAAATTCTGGAGTATTTTCCTGGGGGATGTTACAGATCTATGCAATCATATTACTTACCACTCACATAGCAACAATTTCTGAAGTATTTGTTTACTTCTCAGATCCATAATGACCCTAGGCAAAGTATATGCAGTTCATCTCACTGTATGTAATAGCCGGATTCTGAAAAGTTCTGTAAATACTGGCTAGTGTGCAAATGCAATACTGTTTTAATAATGCTTAATAATTAATTCAAATTTAAAAAATCATCTTCTAATTTAGGTATTTTATACATCTGGGTTTTTCTCATATTTTGTTTATCAAATGTGTGAGCATGGGGTGAGGGTGATGTACCAGTTTATTGCAAGGAAAATCATCTTACCCCCAAACACTTTTTTAAAGGTGTTACAGGGAAGTGATGCCTTTGCATTACGGTGTTGGCGAAGAATATTGAATATACCATGCATTGCCAAAAGAATGAACAAATCTGTCTTGGAAGAAGTACAGCCAGAATGCTCCTTAGAAGCGAGGATGGCAAGACTTCATCTCACGTACGTTAGACATGTTATCAGGAGGGACCAGTCCCTGGAGAAGGATGTCATGCTTGGTAAAGTAGAGGGTCAGCGAAAGAGAGGAAGACCCTCAATGAGATGGGTTGACACAGTGGCTGCAACAATGGGCTTAGGCATAGCAACGATTCTGAGGATGGCGCAGGACCAGGCAGCGTTTCCTTCTGTTGTATGCAAGGTCGCTATGAGTCAGAACCAACTGGACAGCACCTAACAATAACAGTATAGAGAAGTGGAACTTTTATAATTATGTCGAAGCATAACCGAGCTAGTTTCCAATTTACTATTGGGTTGCATTTCACATGTTAAGTTGATTGGAATGCAAAAGCTTTTACTGGAAACAACCTCTTACACGCTGGGTTTTCAAGAAAGCAGACAAAATCACAAAAGCAATTCATTATCTAAGGCATGGCTCTGTCGTAACCATTCCCAAACACTTTTTCCTTTTTTTAGATATTTAAGTACTTTAGGAGAGGGAGATCGCCAGCCCTCTTATTCTCCAACTCAGTAGGCAGAGGCTTATTCACAACCTCAGAACCATAAGTGGCTGCTGGACCATGGCTCCTGCAGTGGTTGGGGGAGAGGTTGGGAAGGAAGACCTAAAGAGTCGTACAGCTGAATTGTAAGAGATGAGGAGATGCAGTGCGTGCTAGGGGGACTTTGCCTTCTTTTCTAAACTGCTGCAGAAAAGAACTGCTATTACTGAGATTAATAAAAGGAAAATAGACATCAAGCAAAATGACGTCATCTTTACTGCTCTTCATTCCTCAAACTACAGTAAAACCTTTGAAAGCTGGAACCTGTGTAAGGCAGAAACCTGTGAGAGAAAGAAAACTCATACACTTTCCACTAAAACGAGCAGTCAAAAAGTGGCAAGGCATGTGGGAGGTTGCATGTTTTATACTCACATTATATTGGGTCATATCTTACTTGGCAAATCTGTCCTAGTTATGGCTGGTGTTTACAGATGAACTGGCCTGCAGATCATACCAAAAGTTCTAATTCACTGAGAGGAATAGATAACTTTCAAGTCAAAGTAATGAGTAGACTCTTGGATTGTCTGATAATTAAATTAATTTAAAAGAATGAATCATATAAATATATTGGAAAAAGATTTAAATTTCTTACTGATTTGACATGAAATACTGACATGAAGATAATATACCACTACAATAGGGACATCAACAATAAGTTGATTAATGTGCTGTCAACTCAAAGAGTATTTAAAATTAGCCACTATATAAGGAAACTTTAAATTCCCTGAAATCTTGCAATTCATATACGAAGGAAACTTAACAGAGGTTTTTTTCAAATTTGACAGTAATCCCCAAAATTTGCTTGACACTGACCTTTACAATTTAAAGACAATTGTTTTAAAGTATCCATTAAAAAGTCGATAAACCATATAGATGAAAAGTGGCAAGACTACACACTGTCAAATGTGGAAGATTTGCGAAACCTGGAAAAATAAGGCCATCCCATTGAATTCCGGCTCTCACGGGTTTCACTGTACTAGATAGATGATTGATGGATGGATGGATGGATGGATAGATAGATTCTTCTCTTTTAGAGTCATAGAAAAAGATAAATCCTTTCGTTTAGTATATAAACCTTTCCTGATTTGATTTACCGCAACTGAATATTTCAAAGAATTATTGACATGAAACAGGATCCTACCTGTTTTCCATTAATGAATAGTTAATTCTGTTAAAGATCTCTTAAAGAATATAAAAAGAAGGTTTGAAAATGGCCATGTTATGAAAACACTGTTTAAATCATGGAACACATTTCTTGCTAGATTATTTTAAAGCTTTGTATTTAGTTTAGCTTGTGTTCATACTGACCAAAAGCTCAAGCCACTCTGAGCCTCGGTTTCCCCATCAGAAAAAAATGGAGATAATAGTACTGCACTCACAGGGTATGATCAACGAGTAAATGAGATCTAATCCATTTAACATGATTAGCATAATGTCCAGAACAAAGGAAGCTCTCAATAATTGTAGCTATCATAATCATCAGCAGTAGCAACAACAACATCATTTTTATTGCACGCAGCTGAAGGTTGCAGGGATCTAGAGGAAAGAACATTCAGCTGGGATTCAGTCCCAACTTAACTAGATTTGTGGCCTTGAATAAGTCATTCAACTTCCTTGGGTCACAGTTTCCTCAAGTAATATGAAGGGATAGGTCTAGATAGACCAGGATTCTCAAATTTCAGTGTGCATAGAATCACCTGAGGATCTTGTTAAAAGGAAGAATCTGATTCAACATTTCTGAGGTGGGGCTTGAGATTCTGCCTTTCTAGCAAGCTGCCAGAATGATGCTGATACTGCTAGTCCATGTACCACACTTCAAGTAGCAACAATGTAGGCAATATACAGCTAGAGTCTCTTCCTGCTTCAGAACTCTATAATTATGATAATAGCCCGTAGTTGTACCTAAAGAATGGATAAAATACTTAGGTTCACTGAGAGGAAAACTAGTCCAAAGTTACTCCGGGTATTTTGTCTCTAGAGCTCTGATGGAGATTGGAAGAGAAAGGTAGAACATGGCTGACGGGTCAGAAGATGGTGGGCTGCTGAGAAGGTAGCTAAAGGGGCTTGTTTCCTGCCATGGTTCCTAGGACAGAAGCAATTTTAAGAAGTGGAGTTTCTTAGCTATCTAGTGCTGCTATAACAGAAATACCACAAGTGGATGGCTTTAACAAAGAAAATTTATTCTCCCACAGTCTAGGACGCTAAAAGTCCGAATTCAGGATGCCAGCTCCAGGGGAAGGCTTTCTCTTTCTGTCAGCTCTGGAGGAAGGTCCTTATCATCAATCTTCCCCTGGTCTAGGAGCTTCTCAGGCACAGGGACCTCGGGTCCAAAGGACGAGCTCTGCTCCTGGCGCTGCTTTCTTGTGGTGTGAGGTCCCCCAGTCTCTGCTCACTTCTCTTTCTTTTCATCTCCTGTAAGATAAAAGCTGGTGCAGGCCATGCCCCAGTGAAACTCCCGTTACATGGGATCAAGGATGTGACCTGAGTAAGGGTGTTACATCCCACCCTAATCGTCTTTAACATAACCCAATCTTGCCACATTAACCACAGGCAAGAGATTAGGGTTTACAACACATGGGAAAATTACATCAATCACAAAATGGAGGACAACCACACAATACTGAGAATCATGGCCTAACGAAGTTCACAGGTATTTTGGGGGTACATAATTGAATCCATAACATGGAGGTAAAGAGGAAATGAAGCTTGAGGGGATTTAAATCGGGAGATTTTTTTCTTGATTCTTGAAGGCAGCAGGACATGGTAGTGAAGAGCATTCTTTTATCAGTTAGACCTGAACTTGTTATCCCAGCTCTGGAACTTAACGGCTGACCTTGGACAAGTTGCTTGATTTTCCTCCACTTTAATATCTCATCTGTAAAATGGGAGCAGCAGTACTTCATTAGGCTCTTGTGAGAATTAAATGAGGTAGTGCCTAAAGTAGTTAGCACATGGATTAAGTACACAGTGAGTGCTCAGAAAAAGTTATCTATTAAAACTGTCGTTATCATTACTGTCATCTTCAGCACCTTCATCCTCATCACCATTATCATTAAATTAGGAGCACTGAGAGGCTAAGCATTATAATCCCAATTCTATTTTAGCTTCTGCTGCAGTGGTTCTCAAACTTGAGCATACATCCGAATCGTTTGAAGAGCTTGTTACAACAGAGATTTCTGGAACCCTACCTCCAGAGTTTCTGATTTAGTAAGTAGGTCTGGGGTGGGGTCCAAGTTTCTGCATTTCTAACAGGTCGCCAGGTGATATGATGGTGCTGGTCTGGGAACCACACTCTGAGAACTACTACTCTGCAGAATTTCCACTATAATTGGCATGATTAGGGGTGTGGAATTCCAGTTATGTAAATTTTCCATATAAGTGAAACTGACCTCAGATGCAAGATGTTCTTATTTTAATCCAATTTTGATGGAAGCTTTTCTAAAATACATCATTTTCATTCTTGTCTCTGTGAGCAAAGGCTCTTCAGTAGAATTTAATTTTTTTTTCCTTTTGACTGAAGTCATCAAGTAACTCATCTGGATTTCAGAAGGGATAAGAAAACGTGGACTTTGACTTCTGAACTTTAAATTGCCTGAACAATAGCTCTAGAATGTATTCCTAAAGGGATAGTCACAGATCCCTAAAAGGGATAGTAGTGAATCGTAGGAGTCAGTATAGTTTCTCCCAGAATAAGTTATGATGGACTGGTCTTATTTCCTTTATTGTCATGATAGATTGGTAAATTAGGAAAATGGTACAGGCACAGATACTGGACAAGTCAGGAGGACCACGCAATACCAGAGGCTGTTGAGTTGATTAATGGATGGATGTCAACCTAGGTAGATGTTTCTTGTAGTGTGCCAAATGATTCTATCTTCAGCCATGTCTTATTCAACTTTTTGTCAATTATTTGGACAAAACATAGAATGCAAGCCGAGCCATGGGTGTTAAAACATAGGCAAAAAAGATCACTTGATGAGAGTAGCAGAGAAGGGGTTTGGAAGCCTGGAGGGTGGGACCCTTCCAATCCAGAACTCTGATTCTCTGATAGTTATGATCACCTGTTGTGGTTCTGTGGCATAATACCCAGCATAGGTAAATGACTGCCGTAGAGTTTTTTATCTTCTTTTCTCCAGGATGACAGCAACTTAACCCTAATTCCCTAACTCAGAATTCTAACACACTCCTTGCCAAACTCTTACCCTTCCGTATGTCTTTTTCCCCCAGCCTGTTCTTAGATCGCTGTTTCAACTCTACAAAGGCATGTGAAACCAGATAACTAGACTTGATAAGGTATATAAATGTGACAAGAGTAATCGGACCAGTGGAGAAGATAAGGAACCGTCTCTGTGGTTGGGCTTTAGGGTCTCAGAGGGTATCTTCTTACATTTATGTCTCAAAGGTGTGACACTGTCCAAACTTTAGCCGCAAAAGCTGTTGTATGCTACTATAATAAGACTCAACCATTTATTCAATTATCAGTCACATTTCAGAGTAAATCATGTTGATTTTATCAAACGGTGACTTACAAAAAGGTTGCCACAGATGAATAGAAGTTGAATAGCATAATGCTACATATTGTGCTTGAATATATTCAGTTGTTCAATTAAATATGGTTACAAGCTCAATGTTAAACCAACTGCCCTGTATATAACATCTACAAACTCTAATCTCTCATTTGCTCTTGCCATGAGGCTATCTAAGTGACAGACAGGAAATTGTTTCAAAGAGAAAAAAGTTCAGAAGAAACCAAAATAAATAATTCTCATTTTACTTCACTACATCTTCTTTCTCTGGGTGGCACCATGCAATTAAGGATGCTTTTAACAATACATCAATTTTATTTGATAGCCTGTCTGGTTTACACTTACTTCCCATGGTCAATGAGTGTCTTCAGTCAAGACTAGGTTGAGGTCAACCGGGCTTTTCATTTATCACTCCAAATGACCTGTAAATGTTCCGCTGACTTAGGCTTTTATTTCTGAGGTAAACATTTTGCTAACTAGTCATGGGTCATGTAGGCACATTAACAGCTCTCTGCTAATTCATCATCATTGGGCAGATGTTCTCCACTGGAGAGGCCAGGTCTTGTGTGCTCCCATGATTTCATGATGTTGGCAGTAGCTGCAAGTAGGCATTACTTTGTCTCATCCACAACCTGAGAAAATGAGCCTTGTTATTGACTCCTTTCAACCTGATTAGGTGATTTAACTGCTGATGTATTCTGAAAAGATGGATTGTTTTATGTTGCAATGTTTCCACTGAGTAATAGAGAATCATGTGGATGAGGCAAGAGCAAGTATAGAATCACAAATTTAAATACACTAGCTCTGTACTCAGAGATGTCCATGAAAAGGAACAAAGTGATATTATAGGAAATTCAAATACATTGTTGGGGGAGGGGGCCATGTATTTCCTAGATTATTCATTTCTTTGCTACGTTTTTTGGAACTAACTGCCAAACAAGAGAATTGTAGGTGATTTATAATTAGAGAGTATTCTTTTGCAGCAATATTTGCATGTATGTAAAAATTATCTGATTTCTTGGTACAGTCATATCTGTCTGGTGGGCATTTTTTGAGAAGTATATTACTTGAAATTTCATGTTTGCAGAATTTTTTTTTCCCTATATTTAGAGGAAAACATTAGGGTTCTGATTTAATTAGATTGTTTTAGTATATAAATGGATTAAATAATATATGTTATTCATAAGCTCCAATTTTTCTCTATTTTATATAAGGTGCTAAAATATGCCAGTCAGAAGTTTCTTAAACTAGAAAATCATTTAAGCAGCAACAGCAAATTCAAATTTACTGAGAATGGAAGGTCATGGCCTAGAGACAGTAAGTAGTTCTCAGCGAGGGGCGATTTTGCCCCTTGGGCACATTCGGCCATGTCTGGAGACATTTTGGGTTGTCCCAACTCGAGGGAGGGCAGAAAAGAAGGGAGGATGCTACTGGCATCTAGTGGGTAGAGGCCAGAGATGCTACTCAGTTCCTACAATGCAAAGGGCAGCCTCTCACAACAAAGAATTATCTAGCCCAAAATTTCAGTAATGCTGAGATTGAGAAACTCTGGCCTAGAATCTTGTTTTACGTATAAATACAAAGGAAAAAGATTAAAACGATCTGAACTATACGAAGGTCCTTATCCTAAGCAGCCCTAAGAATATGGGAAGAGAGAAAATACTTGTTCATTTGTGTTCCACATCTCTTTAATAAACACAGGTGCATGAACCATTTCACCACAGTGAATCACGATGACGTGTACATTCGTTTCTAGAAATTATCTTATTTGTTATTCCTAATTTTAATATACTGTAAAATTGGGATATGGCTTCGCCACACACCGTGGAATTTGTTCTTCCCTTTACTACTGATAGTGCCTAAGCCAATGCTTAAGTGTAGTCTTTCACTTATGACAGTACGTGTTATCCTTCTGCTTTTTATTCCGCTTGTAGAGTGTAGACTTTAAAACAGGGTGATAGTTTAAACCAGCGTTCTTCTAAACTACTCTTTGTTCAAATCTATCAGTATGACAAAACAAACCAAAAAAACCCATAGAACACTGATGGTGATTCACGATTAAAGGTTTTATACATTTCACAATGATTTGTGTGTTAGTTCTCTTCTCTTTTAGCACACATTCTAGTGTATTCTCTTGCCATTTAGTTCTGTCTTACCCATTACCCTAGTCCATTCTTTCTGCTTTGCTCCTGGTTTCTCTTTCTGTTAAGCCTCTTTTTTTATTGTATCAATGCTGGCTTCTTTTCAACATTTCTTTATGCTGACCACCGCCATATACTGTAATAGCCATTCTTAATAGCTTAATAGTTAAGCAAACTAGCTAGTTGCAGTTCAGTTTCCTTATCTGTAAAATGGGAATGTTACCAGTATCTTTCTAAGAAGATGCTGGAGTGTACTAAACGCGAGCTTAGAAAGTGTCTGGCATACAACAGATGTTCATTAAATAATAACTACTATTTTGCTTTAGCAAAAAAATAAAATTAGGGCAGAATTTTTATTAAGCATCTCCTATGTGCCTGGTACTATTCTAGATGCTTGGGATACTTCAGGGAACAAAACAACCAAAAAACCCTGCCCTCATGGGGCCTGTAGGAATTTCACTTTTCTGCTGTGGGTCTTGTGCTAACAAAACACATACACACACCCAACCACACATATACACAAACACAAATACACTCACACAATGATAAACACAAAGGTAAACACACACACACGAAAAATGTGGAAAAATACGGAAAAATATGAAGATGGTCTGTCCTGAGAAGAAAATCACACAAAATGGCAGTAAGTGCAAAATTGAGGGGGAGGAGGGAATTGACTAATTAGATAATATTTTAATGGCTCCAAGAGTCATTGAAGGAGAAACATTTCCACAGAAGATTTACCTATTGCTTTTGAACACGAAAGTAAACAAGTCATAGACAGCAAACAGATCCAGCGAGTGACAGTGCAACAAAATTGATGTATATTGCTTGAGTCCATGTATGAATAGGGAATAAAAACTCATCAAAGAATACATTTGCCTTTCATGAGTTGTGGTTAAGGAATATTTTTTCTGCCTCAAAAGCTGTGTACTCACTGTCCCGTCTGCCTGATATGCTTTCCTTACTCCCATTCACCTGGCTGGCTCCTGCTCATCCCTCCACTCTTGGCTGAAATGTCACCTTCTCAGAGAGGCCTTCCCTGACCCCCAACCTAAATTACATGCGTTCACCCATTACCCTGTCTTAGTTAGCTAGTGCTGCTGTAACAGAAATACCACAAGTGGGTGGCTTTAAAGAACAGACATTTATTTCCTGGAAGTTCATGAGGCTAGAAGTTCAAATTCAGGGTGTGGCTCTGAGGTCCTTCCTCACCTATTTTGGCTTCTAGGAGCCAGCAATCCTTGGCATTCCTGGGTTTGTAGATGCATTTGTTTCTGTTGTCTGTCTTCCTCTTTTTCCTGTGTGTGTCTCTGTGTCTATTCTGTTTTTTCATATCTCAGAAGTAATTAGGCTTAGGGTCCACCCTTCAAAGGTATGATCTCATTAACATAACAAAAGAAAAACCTCTATTTGCAAGCAGGGTCATATCTACAGGTACAGGGGTTAGAATTTAAACACATGTTTTTGGGGACATGATTCAATCCCTAACACCCTACCACATGCATCCTGTTCTTTTTCTTTGTACCTATGTATGTACATACATGCAAACATATGTTATCTATCTAGCGATCTAGATATGTTTTTAAAACTTTGTGTCTCATTTGACTCAAAGGTCCACAAACAGAAGGACTATTTCACTTTGTTCACCATGATCTTTCCAGAACCTCACACTTGATCCGTGCCTTGCACTCAGTGAATGTTGTAGGGATGAGATAAAAGCTATTCACTCACTGTCAAAAGTACTAAGATGTTCAAAGTATGATTCCTGCACTCTCTATGATAAGGTGAGTACACCCTGCTCCACCATTGTTCTGCGTACAGACATATTGTATTACTTGGCATACATTTATTTTTTCCCAGTGTGTTTGGCATAACAATGAGGGCAAGCTCCAGCCTGTCAACGCATGACATAGTTTTTGCCAAGACCAGTTCACAATTCCATATATATCAATGATGTTTGCTCCCAGATGTCTTTTCTGAAGCACTGTGGAAAATCTTTGGCCAGTCTTAATACAGAAAAATGCCTAGCATGGTGATGAACCTCTAAGTGGAGCAAAGAAACAAGGATGCTTAAGGGTCCTTTTGAATATGTTGCTCATTTCTAAGAGGTGAATGAAAGGAATCTATGATTGTTCTCATCTAAAATTTCTCAAGCCCATGTTTGGTTTATGCCTCCAAATGTCAGTCATTTGCCTGAATCACAGGCCAGCAATGAGACATTGCAGATTCTCTTCTCAGGAGGTGGAGCCTATTTTTCCACCCTTGAATCTGGATTCGACATGTAACTTACTTTGGCCAACAGAACTTTAGCAAGCATAACATAAGCAGAGAATTGAAAACTGCTTCTGCTTTGGGCTTGTTCCTTTGCTGGTCTTTGGACCCTGAAACCACCACGTGAAGAGGCCCAGGCTTGCCACCTGGAGGATGAAAGACCATGAGGAACAAAGCTAAGCCATTCCAGTTAAGGGTCCCCAGGCCAATCAGCTGCCAATCAGCAGTCATGTGAATGGGATGATCGTAGATTATCCAGCTTCAAACTAAAAGAACTGTCCAGCTGACCCACAGAATTGTGAAAAGTAATGATTTCTGTTTTAAGCCACCAATTTGGGGATGGTTTGTTATGCAGCAAAGGCTAACTGATACAGTCACAGATGGCATATTAATACATGACTGGTCAAAGAGGAGCGTCACATGGCTGTAAATGGTGAATTTGGCAGTGTTTGTCAAACTCACAAGTCTGCTAAGATTGTTCAAGGTGTAAAAAGGGGTTTCTGGTGCAAACCTTTGAGAATCACTGCATTCTAAAGCATTTTCACTTAGAGATTTGCAAAACAAATTAGCACATGAAAGATTCTGAGAAGCCATGCAGTAAAAGAAAACAAACTTGCTAAAAATCTTAAGCCCTACCTTTCCTAAACTTTTATGACCTCCTGGCATCACAGTCTTGGCATTATGGCCATTCCTGGACCCCTACTCTGAATGCAATTGTAAGGGAACTGGATCAGAACAGTGAGATCTGGTCCTAGGTGTAGCATTTACCAACTGTAAGACCTTTGTTGTTGCTGTTACTTGCCGTTCAGTCAGTTCCAACTCATAGCGACCCCACGTGTGCAGAGTAGAACTGCTCCATAGGGTTTTCAAAGATGTGACCTTTCAGAAGCAGATTGCCAGGCCTGTTTTCCGAGGTCACTAAGTGGGTTCAAACTGCCACTTTGTTGGCTAATAGTTGAGTGCTTAACAGTTTGTGCCATCCAGGGATCCTTATAGGACCTTGAGCAAATCTAATTGGTAAAACTAGGTAAAACAAGAGACAAAATTCGTACCCTGTGTCCCCTGGAAGTCATCATCAATATGTTCATGTCACCTGGGATGGAAATTTAGACGATGCATTGAGATTTTGTGCTCCATATTGTATTCTATTTCTCATGGATTGTGCCAATGCTGAAATGTCAAAATCATTCATTTTTTCAGAAAATCATTTTTGAGAGCCTGCTATATGTCTGGTACTATTCTGCATGCAGGGAATGTTTTCATAACCAAGTCTCTGCCCTCATAGAACTTGTATTCTAGTAGAGGACACAGACAATAAATCTAGAAAGAAATAAATAGCGCTTTTAATGTCACGTGTTAGTAAGAACAATGAAGCAAAACAAAGTAAAGGGGAGGAGCAAGGTTCTTAAACTTTAGCTTGCTCCTGGAGGGTTTGTTAAAACCCAGATTGTTAAGCCCCACTGCTAGGGTTTCTGATTCATTAAGTCTGAGTTGAAGACTGAGCGTTTGCATTTTAACAAATTCCCAGATAATGTTGATGTTGCTTGTACAAGGACCACACTTGGAGAACCAGTGGGCTAGAGAGTGATAGAAATTTGTTCTATTAGATAGGATAGGAAAGTCCCCTCTGACCATCAGAGGTCTCAGTGAAGTGAAGGAAGAAGCTCTGGGAAGAGAGCTCTAGGTAAAGGGCACAGCAGGTACAAAGGCCCCGAGGCAGAAACGAACTTGTTGTTCTTGGAAGAATACCAAGGACTAATTTTCTTGACAGCTACTGTATGACTGCAAACATCCATCACATCATTGAGTTATGGGTGGAAATCTTTCACAAATTATGGCCTGCAGGGTCTACTGATGTCCAGATCTCAACTGAACTGTTTTCATGATAAGATTCACATCTAGGAATTGTTGTTGTTGTTAGGTGCTATCGAGTTGGTTCCAGTTCCTAATGACCCTATCTACAATAGAACAAAACACTGCCCGGTCTTGCATCATCCTCGTAATTGTTGTTATACTGGAGCCCATTGTTGCAGCCACTGTGTCAATCCATCTCACTGAGGGTCTTTCTCTTTTTTGCTGACCTTCTACTTTATCAAGCATGATGTCCTTCTCCAGGGACTAGTCTCTCCTGAGAACATGTCCAAAGTACGTGAGGCGAAGTCTCGCCATCCTTTTGTTGTTGTTGTTGTTAACTATTCCTAAATGTCACAAGGACAGAAATCCTCACAACACTTAAGAATAGTTAACCAAAAAAAAGAAAAAGGAACTTTGGGAATTGTAGACTTTGAGCTAAACTGTTGTTGTTGTTAGGTGCCATCGAGTCAGTTTCGATTCATAGTGACCCTGTGTACAACAGTATGAAACATTACCTGGTCCAGCGCCATCCTCACAATCTTTGTTATGCTTCAGCCCATTGTTGCAGTCACTGTGTTAATCTATCTCCTGAGGGCCTTCCTCTTTTTCTCTAACCCTCTACTTTACCAAGCATGATGTCCTCCTCCAGGGACTGGTCCCTCCTGATAACATGCCCAAAGTACGTGAGACGAAGTCTCGCCATCCTTGCTTCCAAGGAGCTTTCTGGCTATACTTCTTCCAAGACAGATTTGTTAGTTCTTCTGGCAGTCCATCATATATTCAATATTCTTTGCCAACACATAATTCAAAGGCATCAATTCTTTGGTCTTTGTTATTCATTGTCCAGCTTTCACATACATATGAGGTGGTTGAAAACACCATGGCTTGGGTCAGGCACACCTTAGTCCTCAATGTGACATCTTTGCTTTTTAACACTTTAAGGAGGTCTTTTGCAGCAGATTTCCCCAAGCAATATGGCATTTGATTTCTTGACTGCTACTTCCATGGACATTGATTGTGGATCCAAGTAAACTAGGTGCAGAAAACAAGGCGAGGACACTGCTCATCTGTAATGTGTCACTTGTAGCGGTCCACTGGTTTCAGTTTTGACAGCAGAACTGGGTGTCATTAAAATTCACAAAGTCTACCTGAATGACACTATAAACCAACTAGACTTAGCAGACATATATAAAACACTCCACCCTCAAATACCACGGTACACATTCTACTCCAGTGCACATTCTCCAGGACAGATCACGTTTTAGGTCACAAAGGAAGTCTTGATGAATTTTAAAAGATTGAAATCATACAGAATATTTTCTCTGACCACAATGGAGTGAAGCTAGAAATCAATAACAGAAAAACACTTGGAAAATACACAAACGTATGGAAATTAATCAACACATTATTAAACTACCAGTGGGTCAAGGAAGAAATCAAAACAGAAACCACAAATTTCTTAGAGTCAAATGAAAATGAAAACACAACATACCAAAACTTATGGAATGCAGTGAAGGCAGTACTCAGAGGGAAACTTGTAACATAAATGCCTATGTGAAAAAAAGAAGCAAGTTGTCAAATTAGCAGCCTAACTCGACAACTCCAGGAACTAGAAAGAGAAGAGAAAACTAAGCCTAAACCTACCAGAAGAAAGGAAATAACAAAGATCAGAGAAGAAATGAATAAAATCAAAGATAGAAAAACAATAGAATTAATAAAACCAGAAGCTAGTTCTTTGAAAAGATCAATACAATTGATAAATCTTTAGCTAGACTGACAAAGAAAAAAAGAGAAAAAAATGCAAATAACCAAAATAAGAAATGAAAGAGGGGACATTACAACTGACCTGATAGAAATAAAGAGAATTCTGACAGAATATTATGAACAACTTTACAGCAACAAACCGGATAACCTGGATGAAGTGAACAAATTCTTAGAAGCACACAACCTACCCAAACTGACTCAAGTGGAAATAGAAAAGTCTTAACAGACCCATAAAAGTGAAGAGATCAAATCAGTGATCAAAAACTTCCCAACAAAAAAAAAGTTCTGGAGCAGATGACTTCACTGGAGAATTCTACTAAATATTTAGAGAAGAATTGACACTAATACTTTTTTTTTTAACTTTTCCAAAAGATAGACAAGGAAGGAATATTCCCTAATTCATTTTACGAAGAAACATAACCCTGATACCCAAACCAGGCAAAGATACCACAAGAAAAGAAAACTACAGGCCGATATCTCTTATGAATATAGATGCGAAAACACTAGTGCACAGACTCCAACAGCATATTAAAAGAGACATACACCTGGATCAAGTGGGAATTATTCCAGGAATGCAAGAATGGTTCAACATTAGAAAATCAATCAACATAATACACCACATCAATAGAACAAGGGAAAAGAACCACATGATCTACTCTATGGATGCAGAAAAAGCATTTGATAAAATCCAACACTCTTTCTTGATGAAAACTCTAAAGAAGATTGGAATAGCAGGGAAATTCCTCAGTATGATTCAGTGCATATATAAAAAGTCAACAGCCAACACTATGCTTAACGAAGAAAGACTGAGAGCTTTCCCCTTGAACTTGGGAACAAGATAAGGGTCTTGCTCTCATCACTTCCACTCAATATTGTATTAGAAGTTCTAGCCAGAGCAATAAGACAAGACAAAGAAATAAAAGATACACTGATTGGAAAAGAAGAAGTAAAATTATCTCTATTTGCCAATCATGTCCGATACATAGAAAAATCTCAGAAAGTCCACAGAAAACATCTAGAGCTAATAAAGGAATTTAGCAAAGTTGCAGGGTACAAGGTCAACAAACAAAAATCAGTTGGGTTTCTCTACACCAGCAATGAGAAATCTGAATAGGAAATTAGGGGAACAATTCCATTTATAATAACATATAAGAGAATACAACACCTAGGAATAAATCTAACCAGGAATAGGAAAGACTTCTACAGTGAAAACTACAAAACACTGCTGAAAGAGATTAAAGAAGACTTAAATAAAGGGAAAGATGTTCCATTTTCATGGATTGGAAGACTTCTTATTGTTAAGAGGTCAATACTACCTAAAGCAATCTCTAGATTCAATGCAATCCCGATCAAAATTCCTATAGGATTCTTTACAGAAATAGAAAAACCAGTCCTCAACTTTATATGGAATGGCAAGAGGCCCCAAGTAGCTAAAGCTATGTTGAAAGAGAACAAAGTAGGAGGACTCACACTTCCTTATTTTGAAACATAACATACAGCTACAGTAATCAAAACAGCCTGGTACTGGTATAATGATAGACACTTAGACCAATGGAATAGAGTTGAGAGTCCAGAAATAAACCCACATACCTAAGATCAACTGATTTTTTTGACAAGGATACTAAGTCCATTTGATGGGGAAAGAAGAATATCTTCAGTAAGTGGTTCTGGGAAAATTGGTTTTCCACATGCAGGAAATGAAACAGGATCCATGCCTCACACCATATACAAAAACAAATTCAAAATGGATTAAGGACGTAAAAGTGTAAACTAAAACCATAAAGTTCTTAGAAGAAAAAGCAGAGGCAATGCTGTCAGGCCTAACTTTTAACAATGGATTACCTGATATAATAACAAAAGCACAAACAGCAAAAGACAAAACAAATAAATGGGACCTCATAAAAATTAAAAACTTTGGTTCATCAAAAGACTTTACCAAAAAAGCGAAAAGACAAGCTACCAGACAGAGAGAATATCTTCGAAAACCTTATATCCGACAAGAATCTAGTAACCAAAATGTATATATATAAATTCGACAACTTAAAAACCGAAAGATAAAGACAATAAGTCCCCGACTTAAGAACATCTGACTTGTGGACAACTCATACTTAAGAACGGATTGCCATAAAGCTTATTGTATTACAAATTTGAAGTAAATGTAATGGTTCATAGTAACAAATGCATGCAATGTTTTGTGACACTCATGAAAACATTGCTCAGCTTCAGCGGTTCGTGAGCTTGAAGAAGGAGAACGCCATCTGCCTTTCTAAGTTGGATCATGTTGTCTTTAACACTGTGTTGAGTATGTACCTTTGTATTTGGCTTAACATTTTCTCTTATTTACCCTTGTAACCATGCCTGCAGAGTGTAAATCTGATGCAAGTGCTGGTAATACCTCTAAGAAAAGAGAAACGATCATGATCAAAAGTAAAATGGAAATAATAAAGTGACCGGAAAGAGGTGAAACACCATCAATCACTGAAAAGATTTAGGCTACAGTCGGTCAACGATCGGAACAATTTTAAAGGATAAAGTGAGAAAAATGGAACATGTGAAAGGCCGGATGAAACTTACAATTATTACTAAGGAATGCAGTGGCTTAATTATTGAAATGGAAAGACTACTGATAATTTGGTTAGAAGATAAAAATCGGCGTAATGTGCCTATTAGCCTTACTTTAGTGCAAGAAAAGATTTGAAGCCTCTTCAAGGCTCCAAGCCTTTTCAATGATTTAAAAACCGCACATGCAACAAGTGAAGGTGATTGTGATGAAGAATTTGTTGCTAGTAGGGGTTGGTTCAATCGTTTCAAAGTTATGGCAAATTTACCGAATATTAAAGTACAAGGTGATGTAGCGAGTGCCGATGTAAGTTTTGTGAGTGATTTTCCTGAAAAGTTGAAAAACTTATTGAGGAGGGAGATGACTTGCCAGGCCAAATATTTAATGTAGACAAGACTGGCTTATTTTGAAAAAAAAAAAAAATGCCTGAAAGGACCTACATTTCAAAAGAGGAAAAAAATGTGTCAAGACCTAAGGCATCAAAGGACAGGCTAACATTGCTTGGGGCTAACACATCTGAGGATTTCAAGCTCAAGCCTTAGCTTGTGTATTCCTCCCTAAATCCGAATGCACTTCGCAGTATCGTTAAGTCATCTCTTCCCATTATTTGGAAGGCAAATGCAAAGGCTTGTGTTACCGTTGCCGTTCTGAAGATTATTTCTTAAACCATTTTGTCCCTACTGTTTAGCATTATTGCTTGGCCAAGAAAATTCCTTTCAAGATTCTTCTTGTGCTTGTCAACGCACCCTGACATCCAAGCACTTTAGATGACCTTCACCCCAACATAAAGGTTGTATTTTTAGCCCCCAACACCACATCACTACTTCAGCCAATGGATCAGGGAGTCATAGCCTCCTATAAGGCCTATTACTTACGGTTGACCTTCTCAGAAGCAGTTAGGGCTACCCAAGATGATATGATGAGCTTAAAGGAGTTCTGGAGGAATTATAACACCTATGCTGCCATCAAAAATATTGCTGATTCTTGGGATGAAGTGAAACACTCAAATATGAAAGAAGTATAGAACAAATTGTGCCCCCAATCTGCACATGCTTTTCAGGGATTTACAGCTGACGACATCGTTGAAGCCAGGCAAGCTGTGGTTGATACTGGTAATCAACTGCAGTTAGACATCAGTGAAAATGATGGACAACTTCCTCCTTTGCCATGAGACCAGAAGAACTGGATGGTGCCCAGCTGCCATTTTGAACATTTTGATCAAAGATTCCGTAGAAGAATCCTGATCAAAAGGTGGAAAATACAGAACATAATTTCAAATTCTCATGGACTCCAGACTTCCTGGAGCCATGAAGTTTGAATAAACCCCTGAAACTATTTCCCTTAGAAAATGTTTAAACCTTAAACCAAAAATATCCCCTGAAGTCACCTTAAAACCAAGTAATAGTTTAGCCTAAGTAGTAAAAAATGTCTGCTTTGAACATTATACTCTTTTAAGAACTATCTATATGGGATCAAATTGACAACAGCAACTCCAAAGGTTAGATAGAAACGTTAGGGGGCAGTGAATTTACGTTAATGCGAGAGGAACAACTCAGAAAAGGAGGATGAGAATGGTTACACAACTCGAAGAATGTAATCAGTGTCACTAAATGGTACCTGCAGAAACTGTTGAACTGGTGTATGTTTTGCTGTGTACATTCTCAACAACAACAAGAAAATAAATAAAATTATATTAAAATAAATTCACAAAGTCTGCAAATCCTTGTCTCTGGCTTGCAGAGGGGCCTGTGATTTCTCAGGGCAAGGCATATTATTTCAGCATAACTTCTCTTGTATTTGTGAGCATTCCCAGGTAAGAGTGTCTTGTGTTTTTTAGAATGCTCTACACATGGCAGAGGTTTTTCACATCTCTTACCTCATTAGATCCTGACAGTTTAATTTCATGATACAGGAAAGGCAGAAATTAATATTCCCATGCTACAGATGAGAAAAATGAGGCTTGGAGAAGCCAACACTCCTAAATGCTTCTTCTTTTCCTTCACATGGTCTTTCTTCTGCTAGTCCAAGCTCTGACAAGTACACAGGACGTAATCCAGCAGAGAACTAGAGCCAAGCCCATAATCTACCCACCACAGCCTCTCTTGAAATTTGGTCTTAGGTCTCTACCTCTTACCACTTCTGTTCATTTTATCCTCACCATCGGTTAGAAAAATGTGTGCCATCGCGTTCAGGAGGAAGATCATTTACAAGAAGAAAAGGAAAGCTAACCTTGACTGAACACCCAAGAGAGAGGCATTTTGTGCAACGCTTTGAAGTGTGATTTTGGTTAATCCTCTTGGCAATGAGGATGTTCCCCATTTGTCAGGCAAAAAAACTGAGAGGCAGGGAAGTTAACTAGCAGATCTAAGAGCAATAATGTGAAAGACTCAACGTCATTTCTTGCTACCAGTGTTTCCTCTAGCCTCAGTAGCCACAAAAAGCCTTCTTTCAAATACTACGTTTAAGCCTGAGGGGAACCAAGAAGTGGATGTGCACTTGATGTGAATGGGGCACTTGCTGGTTGAGGCAGTTTCATGTCAATCAGTCCAATAGTTTGAATCGAGAACTTTTTTTTTTTAACAATCAGAAATGAAGGGATTAAAGAAATTAACCTAGAGGAAATGACCATCAGTGTCTTAAAAAAAAACCTTAAGTGTCCTCATATTATTTTTTAATGTTACAAATGAATGCAAGAATGAGTAGGAATCATTGAAAGAAATACCAGAAAAAAAATTTGATGACCTGAATTTACAGACTCTCTTGCTATAAATAAATTAATTAATACATTGATTGATTAATTAATTAATTAAAGCCAAAAGTTTATCATAACAAGCAGATAAAAGCCACCTGTCATTTGTCTAACATATCTAATGGAAAATGCTACTAAAAATGTCTGGAAAACAGAGGTTGCTTTCCTCTCTTACCAAAAGAAGCTTCTATTATGGACGGAACTTAAGACCTTTCCAATTTTACCACATAAAGGGGAGAATGATACCAGATTCCTACCTTAAAAAGTTAAATTCCCAGATTCTTCTGGCAGTTAATGAACCCAGAAGTATTGTTAAGAAAGAATAAGGAGCCCTCTGTAAAGTAAAGATCTTTCTCTGATCATTGAAAAGGCGTGGAAATGCGTAGACTTCTAGAATGTACGAATTGGGAAGGATTTTTAGGAATTACTTAGTCTCATTCCTTGCATTTATTCACAATGAAACAAAGAGAAGAAATAGGTTATCCACAGGACCAAGGTCACACTACTAATTATGAGCATGGTGCGGATCAGATCAGCTCCAAATCCAGCATTTGAAGACAACTGAATAACTCTACTCTCGCCTGTACTGGAAAAAAAAAAAAAATCCAGACATTCTAGAAAGTGGATGTTAGAGAACGGCATTCTAACGTAAGAGTTTAGTGACATATAGGAAATGATACAGGAAAACTATTGGTGAAAAGTTTTTTCTAAGAACTGAGTCACTTCCTTGAAAAGACCACCATTAAAGACTAAAACTCAAAGAACAGCAAAGGAGTCTGTGGCCAAAAGGCATTATTTCTGCAAGTTGGAATTCAACCATGTATTTGGGTTTGTGTCTGACTTTTCTCAGACAGGAGTGTCCCTCCTCTTTCCCATCCCGTTCAATGACATGCACGCACCACTAGGGGAGGGATTTTGTATGTCCTATTCACCGTTCTGTCTCCAGAGTCAGGAATAATGCCAGTCCAGGTAGAAGCCAGCTGTCAATTGTAGTACAAATACTTGCAAGTATTTGTTAAGCTGAGTGAATTGAGAAAAAGCATTCTTCAAGATAATTTTTTCTAAGTTTTCAAATAACATTTGAAATTAATTTTTTCCACAAATGACAGATAATATTTGTTGACCACCAACTATGTGCCAGACACTGTGTATAGCATTACCCATCTATTATCACAGTTATTCCTCACACCATCCCTCTCAAGTAGGCATGACTGTTTATTTTCTCCATGTTTACAGATGCGGACACTGAGGCTTACAAAGGCTAAGTAACTTGACTAAAATCATATGATTAGAGAGGACACAAACCTGGAGCTCAAACCCTTAGCCATCACAATATCTGGCATGAACCACAGTGGAAAATTTTGCTTTAAATCTGAATAAATGGAAACTCAGTCTTTTCTTTTTCTCTCTGCTAGCCCTAGATTTGATCATTTGCCCAAAAGTATCATCTATAGGTATTCACAACATGTTGTGCAATGGTGTCTGTAGGAACTCCGTGACTGATGTTTCACACAATGCTTTCAAACTGGGGTTAAGGTGCGTTTGTTATAAAAAAAAAAAAAGAGCTGTAATACATGAAAATAGAAAGTATAAATAAGACCAATATTGCCCTCAGATGGAGAATCTCATTTATGCTGACAAAAGCAAGTAAACTAAAAATTGTGATAGTCATTCCAGGTATGACTCATTCATATCTACACAGAGATTTTGAGAATCTGAAAATAACCCATAATCAGAAGCCTCATGTTATTGTATTTGGACAAATGAGAGTTTATTTCATGAGGAAGAGTAAGATCAACTGATTTTTTTCAGATTACATTTCCATCTCTGATGCATATACATATTACTCAATAAAAGAGCTACACTTAACATGTTTTGGGAAGATGCGTCTTGAACCACCCAATTTCTTCTGTGATTGACCAAGAATTTAACAACATACAGTACTTTCGTGTGATCACAGAGAACACAGGTTATTGCAGTCCAGTTAGCAATTACTCAGCTCATCTTAAACCGATCTTTCAGG
Organism: Trichechus manatus latirostris; assembly: GCF_000243295.1. NCBI lineage: Eukaryota > Metazoa > Chordata > Mammalia > Sirenia > Trichechidae > Trichechus > Trichechus manatus. The sequence continues at coordinate 15,104,223 of NW_004443985.1, forward strand.
CACCTGAAAATTCAGATTTAATTTAGAAATGTTTTGGTATTCTTACCTTCCTTTCCCTGTTCACCTTTTCTTCAATATTCTTTCTTTCTTTATTTTTAGGATTTTTTTATTGTACATTAGGTGAAAGTTTACAGAGCAAATTAGTTTTCCATTTGATAGTTTATACATAAAGTGTTCCATGACTTTGGTTTCATTCCCTACAATGTGTCAACACTCTCCCCATTTCCGTCCTAAGTTCCCTTGTTTCCTTTTGTCCTGGTTTTCTACCACTTCCTGCCTTCTCATCTTTGCTTTTGGGCAAATGTTGCCCTTTAGATCTCGTATAATTGATTGTTCTAAGGAGCGTGTTCCTCTCAGGTGTTATTGTTTATTTTATGGGCCTGTCTTTGGTTGGCTGAAAGGTGGTCTCCTGGAATGCTTCAGTTCCAGTTGAGAAGGATGTCTTAGGGCCTTACTCTCAGGGATTCTTCCAGTCTCTGTCAGACCAGTAAGTCTGATATTTTTTATGAATTTGATTTTTTATTCTACAATTTTTCTCCTGCTCTGTCAGGGACCCTCTGTTGTGATCCCAGTCAGATGGGTCAGTAGTGGTAGCCAGGCACCATCTAGTTCTTCTGGTCTCAGGGTCGCGTAGGCTGTGATTCATGTGGTCCATTAGTCCTTTGGACTAATTTCTCCCTTAAGTCTTTGGTTTTCTTCAGTCAGTCTTCTTTGCTCTGGATGGTAAGAGAACAATAGTTGTATCTTAGCCATTTGTAAGCTTTTAAGACTCCAAATGCTACCAAAGTAGGACGTGGAACTTTGTCTTTATGAACTGTATTGTGCCAGCTGATGTAGATGTCCCCTGAGTCTATGGTCCTTCGCCTCTGAGCCTAGGAACTTTGTCCCACAAGGTGTTTAGTTATGTCTATCCTCTGTGCATATTAATTCATCAAATTCTCCATCTACATTTTTGCGTAGGCTTTTAACATGTGGCTTAGTTCATAGGAAATGATTAGCAGCTGAAAGCAGAGCTTGTAATTACTGCATAAGGCAATAGTGGTTTTGAATATTGATTATTTTGAAGATTTTCATACTTGTGATACTAGATAATATTTATTCACTCATGTTAAACTCCATTTGCCTTTGTCTGAGTATTTTCTTTGTGATAACTCTAAGAATGTGATAATGGAAGCCAGCAAGTGCTAATTAACCATCTTCTCATTGTTCATATTGTGCTAGTTCCTCAGAGGGCTTTAAATAGAATAGAATAATTAAGATATGATATATGACCAGCAATTCCATTCCTAAGCATATGCCCAACAGAGATGAGTGCATGTATCCACAAAAAGACATTCAAGAATGTTCATAGCTGCTATGTTTATAAAGCATTTGTATTATTTATTTGTAATTGTCCCAAACTAGAAACAACCCAAATGAATAAACAAATTGTGGTATATTCATATTACAGAATAGCAAACAGAAACTAAAAATAGGACAACCTAGGGGAGAACGCTGACACATTCAGGGGTTTGCAACCAATGTCACGAAAGAAGATATGTATAAATTGTTGAATGGGAAACTAATTTGCTCTGTAAACTTTCACCTAAGCAACAATAAAATGTTCAAAAAAATATATAACAACCTTCCAATCCATGCAATAATACGGATTTATCTCAAAAACACTACACAGTGAAAGAAGCCACGAAAAGAGAGAATGCACTGTATCATTCCATTTATATAAAGCTCAAGAACTGGAAAGATAATCAATGATGATAGAAGTCAAAATAGTGGTTACCTCTAGAAGGAGGTGGTTATTTACAGAGAAAGGATACAGGGCAAATTTCTGGGTTTATCTTGTGCTGGGTGGTGATTACAGAGATGTATACAAATGTAAAAATTCATGGCAGTGAATACTTAAAGATTTGTCTATTTTACTGTATATAAATTCTAGTCAGTTAAAAATTTATCACTCTGAACTTTTTTTTTGCCCAACATTTATTTTTGGAGCTATATCCAATTTGATGCACCTAGGTCTATTTCACTATTTTAACTGTCAATTTTTTTGTTAAAGTTGATTTATGCCCCGATGGAGTTTGGCCTGGCTGACAGGTGTATTAGTTAGGACAGCACTAACTCCCGCAACAAGTAAACCTTCACATTTCAGTGGCTTAACCCAGAAGAAATTGGGTTCTTATAACAGCTAGCTTCACAGTAACAGCTCAATGTGAATGTTCTGGTTCTACTCCACGTGATGACCCAGGAGCCTCAGAATCTTCTACCTCCAATTGAAAGACAAGGGAAGAGAATGTGATTAGAAAATTTTCTAGATTTCTAGTCTGACATGCATGTATTTTTCCAGCCTCTTTTGGTCATCCCAGTGCACAGCAGCCCATAAGTGAGTAGTTAGTGAGGTGACTCATGACTTCCTGACCATCTTCACGTTTTCCAGCCCATGTACCTGCCCCACAACTACTGTTCCTACATGTAGCAGCATTCTGGGGTGATTAAGGGTGCAGCCTCTGCCACCAGTGCCTGGACCAAGCTTTGGCTAATTACTTGATCTTCCCACGCCTTATCTTTCCCATTCTGGAGAACAGAATAATACTGCTTCATGGAGTTCTTGGTCAAATTATAAAGAGATGTATGAAGTACTTACAATAGTACCTGAAACATAATGTATGTTTAATAAATGTTAGTTATAATATACATTGCATGCTATAACCAGCTATACTAGAATGTCTACTGCACCTCATACATACTCTAGGCTTCCCGCCACCAACAAAAATCAAGTTCTTCCCCCCAGGACCAGCTTCCTGGATGTGTGACCTGAGCAGCTGCATTGGGAGCCATGCTCAGAAGGGTGCTCAGGGGCTGGCACTTGGTATAATGCTATTTCATCACCATCTTGAAATTGGAACGTGTATTTTGCAAGTGAAGTTGATGGGACAATGGAGTATGTGCATGAGCAGAGGTAAGTCACACGATATGTTATGTCCGCTGCTGCTCTTCACCACTTCACTCACATATAGCTTCTTGGTGCCCCATGTTTACAGAATTCCAGTGGACCCACACTGCGTGGGATTTCAGTGAGACTCAAATCGAGTACAAGGTTAGTGTGTTACATCTGCAACTGAGCAAGCAGGACACTGACAACCTCAAGAGATCAAGCTTTAGTTCCAACTAAAATTGCTTTGAACGCAGAAAGAAGGCAACAACCAAGGAATCCTATTATATCCTTTGTTACTCATATTACTTCCCTGTATTAATTAACCACTTATTCTGAAAATAATGGCCTAGGAAGAAAGGGGAAGACAGGGCAACCCAATTCCTTTTCCTTTCAGTTCTTCCTTACTGTCAGTAAAACAAAACTAAAGCTCTGGTAGAATGTACATGTATCAAGTAGTGGAACAAAAACAGTTGTGCTGTGTCCCCACTGTTCTGGTAAGAACAACAACAAAATGCATGTATGTGCTATAAAATACAAATTGTGTAATTTCGATGATTTTGCATATGAGTTAAATGCTTTTATGTCTGCATTTAAAAGTGGTACTGCACAAGATAAGAACGAATGGTAAAATTCATGCTAATAATTAAAAATTTTTCTTTACTGAGAATGACATTAGACAGCAAATTAAAAACACTGTGACAAGTCCAAGGAGAGAACATAGAAAAAAAAGGAGACAGCTTTATATTTTAGTACCTTTAGTTGCACGTTTTCCCTGCTTTTTGAATAAGGGATCCTGTATTTTCACTGTGCACTGGACCCCACAAATTATGTTGCCAGCTTTCTTTTTTTCCCTCTCTCAGTTTTATTCTCCCAGCCACCTTCTGCAGGAAACCTTACCTGATCCCCTCCACTCTTCTGGGTCATCTTGGCCTTCTCGCCAGCTCTCACATAGCAATTTATATCTTTCTTATTGTAACTTCACCCTTGAATTAGAGTTAATTTTGAACATGTCATCTTCCCTAACAGTCTGTCTTTCCTGAAGGACAGGGGAAGACGTTGTACTCTTATCCTGCTGATCGTGAACCAGAATCAGTGGGGTCTTCATATAAAAAATAAGTTCCCAGAACTAACGATGAATCTCCAGGGTTGAGTCCTTCAGCTGTCCAGCCAGCCTGGGAAGTAGTTGTTAAATGAATGAAAGGATGCCAGTGATTTCTGTCCATGGAATGGTACTTCTTCCAGTCCCAACGCTCGCTAATAAAATCTGGTCCGTCCTTGATGGACTGGTTCTAGTGCTACCTCTTCTAGCGACATATTCCTTGATTTTCCCCCCTCCTCTCTCACCCACACTTCTAACCACCTCTAACCTCAAGTCCCTTAAAAAACCAAAATTCAAATCCAGTGCCGTCGAGTTGATTCCAACTTACAGCGACCCTATAGGACAGAGTAGAACTGCCCCATAAGGTTTCCAAACAGCTGGTGGAATCGAACTGCTGAACTTTCGGTTACCAGCTGAGCTCTTAACCACAGTGCCACCAGGACCCCTCAAGTCCCTTATCATATATTAATTATCCTTGACACGGAGCAAATTCTAACTTGAATTTTACTTCTCTGATTAGACTCCGGTAACATTGAGAGCACAGCAAGGCAGGGACTAGGGTGAGGCAAGTGAGGCACTCGCCTCTTGCAAAATTTAAGGGGATGCCAAAAAACTCAGCAATCAAGAGAAATAATCTATTTTAATGTAATATTTTTAAAAATCAAAATTAATGCCATAAGTATCCATGATGAACAAAATGTCAAAATTTTAAATAAAGACAGAAACCAATCCTATACTTGCACAACTCAGCCCACTTACTTCTGCCTAATTCCAGCCCTGTTAGGTTCTGTGGTTTGTCTTTTGACTCCAGTAGTTGTTGAATGAAGGAATATATGAATGAATTGCTTCCTTGAACCAAGTCACCAGGTTGAACCTTGTAGAATCCTGATAATAAGGATGGTGTCTCAGTTATCTAGTGCTGCTGTAACAGAAATACCACAAGTGGGTGGCTTTAACAAACAAAAATTTATTTTCTCACAGTTTAGGAGGCTAGAAATCCGAATTCAGGGCACCAGCTCTAGGGGAAGGCTTCCTCTCTCTGTCCGCTCTGACTTGTCTCTTTTCAGCTTCTGTTCCTTGGCATAGCATCTGTCTTCCTCCATTTCTGCTTGCGTGCTTCCTTGCCTGATCTGCTCTTTTATATCTCAAAAGAGATTGATTTAAGACACACCCTACACTAATACTACCTCACTAACATGACAAAGAAAACCCATTCCCAAATGGGATTATAACTACAGGTACAGGGGTTAGGATTTAAGACATATATTTCTGGGGGACACAATTCAATCCATTGTGCTCCCTCTCCAGTCAGCTGGACTGGGTCACAGGACTATGTGCTCTAAAATTTGTGTAATATTTCCTGCCTTCAATCAGGTCTCCGTGAAATTCTCCTCCATGAACCTCCTGTTGTGTAAAACTAGAAAAATAAATGCCATATTCTGCTGTAACCTTTCTTTACCATCACGCAGCCTGCCCTCACAGGGCCAATTCAAATGGAATTCTAACAGTTCATGTTGTTTTAATAACATTGCGTTAAAATTGTTCTCCCTCATTGTTACATAATATTGTTATAATCACAGGCCATGAATTGCTTGAAGAATGCCACATTATTTGTTTAGTATTTTAATTTAGTCTTTATTTCAGAAGTTTTCAGGCAAAATGTGATCACAAAGACAAAGCCATGTGAACAAAGGGAAGCAACAGTGTTCATTATAATTTATTCTCTGTATGATGTTTCCTTCTTAAGAAAGAACTTAACTCTGAGTTATACTAAAGAAGAGAAGAAAGTAAAAAAGGCCAGCAGACTTTAGGTCCTAGTCATCCACCTTACGAACAGAAGACTTGCATCTCTCTTGGCCCCTCATTTCCCCTTATTACAAAGTTGTTCACCAGGGTCCCTGCCCCTGTGAAGACCTGGCTGTCAAAATTTGTGGCCTGCCTAGGCCAGGCTTTTCCCTCAGTGGCCAGGTTTTTCACCCACAGTTAGCCACCAGAGGGCTTCATGTTTGGAACCAGGGCTTGGAATCCATTCCTTTGGTTTCAAATCCCTGCTAAGAATTTGCATTTCCACCCCAGATAGGCTGAAACAGAATCTACATTTTAACAAGATCCAAAGATGATTCTTATGTATAATAAATTTTTGAGAGCCGCTGTTCTAAAAATTAGAACAGTGGGGCCCTGGTGATGCAATGGTTAAGAGCTCAGGCTGCTAATCAAAAGGTGAGCTGTTGGAATCCACCAGCTGCTCCTTGGAAACTCTATGGGGCAGTTCTACTCTGTCCTATAGGGTTGCTATGAGTCGGAATCAACTCCACGGCAATGGGTTTTTTGGGTTCTATTAGTGGTTCTCAGAATTGGTCCATAACCAACAGCATTTCCAGTGCCTGAGAACTTGTTAGAAATGCAAATTCTCAGCAGGGGTTGAAACTGGATCCTTGGAAGCCCTGTTTGGAACAAGTGGTGCAGACTCCACAGCTTTTCTCCAAACCAACCAAAACATCCCGGGGCAGCTTTGGAGCACAGCCCAGGAAGTTCCCTGCAAAGGAGAACAACTTCTCTCCAGCTACAGCAACCTCGAAGTTCTGAACCAAAAAACCCATTGTAGCCACGTTGATTCCAACTCATAGCGACCCTACAGGACAGGGTAGAACTGCCCCATAGGTTTCCAAGGCCGTAAATCTTTACAGAAGCAAACTGCCACGTCTTTCTGTCGAAGAGCGGCTGGTGGGTTCGAATTGCCGACCTTTTGCTTCGCAGTTAAGCGCTTTAACCACTGCACCACCAGGGCTCCTTGAAAGTTCTTTAGTGCAGCCTTATAGTGAGAGTGACAATAAAGCACGGTTTATCATGGCCAAGGGCCAAGTGGAAATGGGATCTGTGGGTGACGCCCCTCCCCCTCGCCGGGGAGTCTCGGGGCCTGCAACTTTCGCTCTTGAAGCGTGCTGAAACACCGCGCATCCAGACGCAGGGAAGAGCTTCCAATTCGAGGCAGCTGTGGTTGTTTATGCTGTCGGTAGGGGTGGTGGCTTCTCACCCCCTTCCGTGAGACGCTCCCAAGAAGCCGGAATAAAGAACGCACTTCACCAGCTGGAAATCCAGAAGAGCTAGTAATAAATAATCTACATATTGTTCGGACAGTTGAAGATACAAACTGTCATAACTCTATCACGTGTATTCTACGAATAAATGCGTATAGTGAATAATGACGTCGGAATTATTTTAATACCATCTGTAAGAAAATAACTGTGCTCTTTTGTCAAAGTAGTTTTATTGCATCTATAGATAGCTTCCTGTCAACGACATTTTAGCTTTTTAGGTACGCGGTATTGTTCCAAGTGTTTCTCTCGTCCAGACTGCAGCTGCCTGCTTCTTTATTTTCTCTCCATCTGAACCCTTAGCCTACAGAACTTGAAGAGGGGGTGGAGGGGTGTTATAAATCTGTATTTGCTTGGGCAGGACTTTTCAAGAATATAAATTATTTTTGTCTTCCGGGTCTTTTTGTACATTTCCAGGGCAAACAACAGTTAATGGACAGCTCTTCTTGATCCTGTGGAGTAAGTGCCTCGACCCTGTATACACTTCTCCAGAGTATGCATGATGGGGGTGGGGGGTGGAAGAGGAGTGTCCCTTCTTAAGGGACAGGCAGGTAATGTCCTAACTTCCATTCCTGAAGTCGTAGTGATGGGGAGAGAACCGCCAGACTGCCGAGCGGCGGGAGGCCCCAGAAGGAGCCCGAGCCTGGAGTCGGCCGACACGCGCCACAAGTGGTTTGGCGGATGAGGGAGGAGCGCGGCGGTGCGGGCGCGCCGGGCTGGCCGGCACCGAAAGAGCCGTCCTCCCAGGGTCAGTCCCCACGCCCGCCTGCCACCCGCCCCTTATTCCTGCTTCCTCAACTACACGAATGATGCCCAAACCCGAGCCCCTGTGCGCCACGCGGCGGGGTGGGTGGACGCGTTGCCACCGAACCCACGGCAACGTCGCCACCGCTGGGAGGGCACGGCCGGTGGAGGGCACGGCCGGGGCTGAGAGGAGGGGGGCGCCCGCACCTAGGGAGGCAGGTGCGGAGGCGGCTGGCCGGGATGGTGTGCGCGTCGGCGGCCGGGTAGGGGTGGACGAGCCGGGCGTGGTGGGCGCGTCCGAGCGTGGGCCCCCAGCCGGGCCGGGGTGGGGGGGACCAGGGCTGGGTGAGGTGGGCCGGCCAGGCGGCCCGGAGTGGCGGCGGCGGCGGCGGGGTGTACGGCCGGGAGGCCATTTCCTCGCTGCGCCCCTGGCGGAGCCGGGTTTGCTTGCTCTTGGCCGCCGCCGCCGCCGCTGCGCGAGTGGGACCGCCGGGAGGGCCGGAGGGGAAACCAGGTCACCGGTTCGCAGACGCGGCGGGGAGCCGGCGTCCCGGCCCCGCAGTAAGGCAGCGCCCCGGGAGCCGGCCGGGAGCGCGGGGGGCGCGGGGAGGCGTGGACTCCGGCGTCCGGGCCACACTCGCTTCCTACGCCAATAAAAGTGCAGTGGCCGGGGAGGGCCGGCGCGGCCCTGGCTGAGGCCGCCTCTCTTCGCCCAAGGAGTTGACATTTTGCAGGACTCGCGCGACGCCCCGTCGCCTGCGCTCCCCGGGACCCCGCCGCCGGGAGGAGGGGGCGGAGGAGGGTGGAGACTGTGGGGCTTGGCCAAGGAAGGCGCACATCCTCGGGCGGGAGGCCGTGACGCGGCGGGGATTAACTTTGCATGAATAATGTGAGTGTGCTTGGAAAGGAGACCTTCTGCTCCCCGAGCTCGGGGCAAGCGCCCGCAGGCTGCCTTCCCCGGGCAGGGGCGCTCCACCCAGCCGGCTCGAGGGCACCGGTAATTTGGCAAGAGGACCGCGCGGAGGGGGTGGGGGGAAGGAAGGGGCGACTATCCTAAGTGTCCAGAGGGCGGGCGGGCTGGTGGCGGGGGGGTGTCTCGGGAACCTGAAGCAGTGTGGGCAAGGAGGCTTAGCGCGCGAGGGCGGGCGTGGGTGGGTGAGGAGTGTCAACCGCCTTATTACCTGCCTCCGCGGGGTTTCTACGCCCCGGCTCTGGGAGAAGGTGCCCTCTCGTGCCCAGACACAGCGGCGGCAGTCAGGGAGCCACAGCGTGGGCAGTGGTGGAGCAGGGTGGCTGTGGGGCTCCCTCTAATCGCAGAGGCTCTGTCCCTCAAACCCAAGCCCAGCTGTTGACAGGCTCCTAGTGAAATGGAGTTTGGCATCCTCAGCGCAGAACCAAGTGGAAGTTTCCATGATGAGGAAGTTGTGTGACACGGGGGTTCGGAAAAGGTTGGCAGGCGCCGAGGCGGGGTAGGCGGTTTAAAGGAACTGTGGGTTCCCCATCCCCCTTTTTCCTTCTGTCCCGGAACTCCGGGTTTGGAAAGGAGAATTTTCCTGAATGTTGGCGTGCGCTGTTGCCAGTGCCTGGCGACTGGGCTTCTCCCCGCCTCCTTGGGGAATCGGTGGCGATTTCGCTACCCTCCTAGGTCGCGGGAGGAGCCCTGGTAGTGCAGTGGTTAAGCGCTCGGTTAAGGTTGGCGGTTCAAACCCACCAGCCAGTCGAGCAGGAGAAAGAAGTGGCGATGTGCTTCCGTAAAGATTTGCAGCCTTGGAAACCCTAGGGGGCAGTTCTACTTTGTTCTGTAGGGTCGCTAGGGGTCGGAACGGACTGCATGGCACACAACAGCAACTAGGTCGCGGTCCTTTACTTCGCTTCTCTCGATGCAGCATCCTCCTCTGGGTCGCCTTAAGTTAGTTCTGATTCCCGGAATTGTGCCAGCTGTGCACACTTCAGCCCACCCCTTGCGAAAAGACTTATATAGGGGAATTTTCCTCCTAGTGGATTTCGACCTTCTTAGCTACAGTTGACATTTTGGAGGAGGATTTCCCAACGACCACTGTAGGATTATTATTAGTGCCAATTTTAAACCTTCTGATTTGTTTTTAGGAGAAGGGGGAGGAAATGGGATGCCATTGTATTTACTATAGGTTAAGTGTATAATTTTCCCCAAATGGGGAATTTTAAAGGAAGGACCTAGAAGCATAGCAATTCGTAAAGTGAGTCAAAGAGTTTACCTGAACAACCAAGTTCAGACTCTCCTCCTCCTCTCTCTACACAAATTTAGAATTTGTAAAGAGTTAAACACTGTGCCTAATCAGTAAATACATTTGAAATAAGTTCTTCCCCTTAGCATGTTATTGGTTTTAGGTGCTAGTTACATTCAGTTTTAAAAACCTGTTTTCAAGTACAAGAAATTGAAAATTCCTTGGGCAGTGCTTTAAGATCAGAGCCCAGCAATTCTTATAATGATAAATGCATTAGGTAATATAGACCTGTTGGGCAATATCTTTACATTATTTGACCTTATTTTCGCTTATATGCTGATTTACATTGTAATAATATATAGCTTGCCCTGCATTGCAAAGGAATAAAATTGCATTTCAGCCAAAAGATTCCGTGATTCATTCTGAATATTCGTTGTGACTGATCTACGCCCTAATTCGCTTCTCCTTATCTCTCATTATTCTGAAACAAGTCAGGGACTAGGAAACATTAATAAAAAGATGTTTCAATGAAATGTATTTTGAGCAGTGGATGTTTTTAGGTAAATGTCATGCCAGTTGGCTAAGTGTCTTTATTGACTCTAACAGAATTTCAAGAGTAAATTATTTGTTCGGCAAATAATGTGTTAATAGTATGTATTAGTAAATTATACATGAAGGCATTGGTGAACAAATGGCTATTTATTATTTGTGAATATAAAACAGATAGTGTCAAAATCTTATTTTTAATGAATTTCAAAGGCTTATTATATATTGAAATGAGACTGTCTGCTAGTAAATACAATTTGGCTTTATTTTACAGTGAGTGAAAGTATATTGTACTAAATATAGCCACAGAGCTGGGTTTTTTTTTTTTTTATTGAAGCAATTATTGTTGGCATTACAATACAAAGGGATAATTTTACCAACATTGGAATATTGTTATATAAAGTAACTTACATTACAAATGCACTTTTTCCCTTTTCCCTTCTCTGTCGTACATTCTGCTGTAATTAGAGATGGATTCAAACAACTTCCTTTTAAACCGGCATCTTTGGGAAAAGATGATTTCTTAAAATCACCTTAAGAGCAAAGGAAGTTGTAGATGAATTTCCTTCCCTGGGGTTTTTGCAGTTGTTTGAAGCATGGGGTATGTGGAGCCACAAATGTGTTACATGTTTCTTCTGTTGATAAGCTCACCTTTTCGATGGAAACCAGAGTAAGGATGCTCATGGTTTCTTTAGCTCCTTCTTGTCATTCTAGCGTAAGATTGTGTGTCACCTTCTTAGAAAGCCTTTCCCTGACTACACAAGCAAAGGCACTCCCCCATTACCTCTCATAACCATCAAACCTTTTTTTCTTCCTCTTTTTCCTTCGTTGGCCTTATTTGCAATCTTATTCATTCATTAAAGTTGTTTATTGGTTGATTACCTGTCTCCTCTGTCTGGAATGTAAATACCATACAGCAGGAATCTCCCTCACTCACCAATCTCGAATGTCTAGAATAGAATTTGGCACACGGTAGGTACCGAGTAAATGTTTGTTGAATAAATGAATGGTTGTGCCCAAACACTGTGTCCCCAAAAATCCCTGTCTGAGCATTCTAAATGGGTGCCATTTGGGTATACCAGTTTTGTGCTTCAGTGGGTGTCCCATGTATATACGGTACAATCTTCAGTGTTATCTTTGCCTTTGAGATGAAAGCTGCTAACCACCACCCCCCCGCCCCCAATTCTGTGTAGTACCAATGCAGAGAGTTATTTTTGTGAGTTCCTCCTGGGGGCATTTGCCCTTGTGCATGGATATCCTCAGCCGCAGAGTTTGTCTTACGCTTTACCTTGATTCCCTGGAGACATTAACCTTCAGCTCCCTGGGTTTCAACAGACTTTTTACAAGTTCCAGAGGCATTGTCAGTGCAAAGAGTGAAATTCCAGGGCAGAGACATCACTGGGTGATAGCAGTGCCTTCTCACTCAGCAGGTTCTGGCGGTGCCTGTGGCCTGGCAGCCCTGACAGGACCAAGGGCTGTGTGGTGGTATTGCTGGAACTCTAAAAGTAATAGCTGAGGAGGGGACAAAAACGGGACTGTCGTGATCCACTCGCGATAAGAAAGAGCCCTCTGTGGGTGATTTGGAAATGAGCTGGTAGGTAGTTCCCGTATGTTGTAAGTCAATCTCTCCCTTTTTACTGTTTCAAACTTTCCTAAATAGATTCTGAACTAGATTATTATGGGAAATATCGTATGATTGGGTTTTCAAGTGACCAGAGAGTGAAATACCCAAGGAGGTCATCTTCAGATTAGTTATTCATGGAAACCCTTGACAATTGGGAGTAAAAGGAAATTACATTTGATGATTATGGCAATTTGTTTTTGTTTATGGAATATCGACTTTAAGAGATGCATCCGAGTAAGTGCATAGTAAAAATCCCACGTGACCATGAGACTGGCAAAACTGGGAGGGGAAGAAAGATCAGAATCTTATCGAGGGAAGATAATTAAACTAAAATCCCAAGTACCTGCTGCTTTTGAGCTCTGAGTTTCTTAGCAGTTAACAGAAACAGGGGGCCTGGGGATGGGAGATATGCATCAAAGTTATAAGGAAAGATCAAATAACAATTCAAGAATGCTTTCTGTGGTGCTTGCTAACTAATATAGATTCAATATTTTTATTATAATAAATATGTCCTAGGATTAAATTGGGAGATATATCCTATAGATCCTCCTATGAAATATCAAACCATATAATGGACAATGCTTGAATTTCAACTCTGAAGAAAATGAAAAAGTTCTTTATATGGCCATGTCTTTTACCAATCCTCAAAGGAAAAAAATGTGGAAGGTTATTACGATGAAAAGGTATGCAGTTCGAGGCCCTGAGCTACCATGGTCCAACCATGGAGATTCTGGCGATCTTCCCAATTCAGAAACAGAGCTCAGAAAACCTAGAGGACTGAGTGATTAACATGTTCTTTAGACTAACTTTCTCAAATATCCAATGTCTCAGCCAAGCTTTTGACTAGAGCAATCTGAGAGGTGAGGACAGCAAAGAAATTGAAAACCACCCTATGGCCATACCTGGCTCTGAACAGGCTTCCCTGAGGCTTTGTTCTTTATATGGTTCTTATCACCGTGCAGGGCAATGTATTTGTATCCATTTGTCTCCCCACTAAATCGTGATGAAGGCCTGTGAGTTTATTCTTCCTTGAACCCCCAGCACCTTGACAGATGCCAAAAAAGCAAAAACACCTGTTGCCGTCAAGTCAATTCCAACTCATAGCAACCATATAGGATAGAGTAGAACTGCCCCGTAGAGTTTCCAAGGAGCGCCTGTTGGATTCAAACTGCCAACCTTTTGGTTAGCAGCTGTAGCACTTAACCACTATGCCACCAGGGTTTCCCTTGACAGATGGGCACAGGAAAATGCTTGTTGGACGAGTGAATGGGAGGGGGAGAGGGGGTGGTGGTTCTCTTTCTCTTCTGATGTTGGCATTAAGTGTCATCTTTTGACTTTGTTTTGGCTAGATTAAATGTTTAGATTTCATCATATGTCCACGTTCCAGCTGGCTGTTTTGCTAGGAGGGCTTACTCTGGCATCTAAGCTTATTGAATAGTAGATGGCACGTTGACTCCTTGGTTTATTTAAAGTTATTCTGGTTATTTATGTACCTAATATATGCCCTGGTGCAGTGGACTGTGAACTATTATGCATATACTAAGAAAAGGGGAATCTGAAATGGTCTCTATTGTGGTGGAACTGATCCTGCCTATTGGGGTTGCTCTTACAGCCCATTAGATGAAATTAAGTTACTTTATGTCAGAGGAGGTTATTGTTTTGTGGTTTCTGTAGCCCACTTGTATTAGCGGAAATCTGAGTGGGATCTACCGAGGACTTTTTGGTATCCAAGTGGTATGGAGTTGAATATGTTTAGGCCAATGCATTTCTGATTGATGATGTTCACTCTCCACCTTAAGTTCCCAAACCTGTTAGTCAATTATGGCATTTAAGTGGAGTAAAAACTATCCAAATCACTAAGTCACAAGCAGTGTATTTCCATATCCTACTTTCAGGAATCTGGCCAGCTGACAGCTAGAATGGTGATCTACATTCAGTGCTAATGGTGTTTGGTCCACACCGTCCTAATTTTAAGGGACTTTGGAGCCTTTATGTACTGGCAGCTCTTCTTGTGCATAGTGTTTTTATGGAGTGAGGATCAGCCCCACTGTGAGGTTAGGTATCTTTTTCTAAATAACCAGTCAAGCGAGCCTGGAATGAGGACCCAGAAGCCTTGACTCTCTGTCTGAGGAAGCATATTGTAACCTTCCCACGGTGAAGAAAGTCGAACATTCTGACACCGTGTTCCCTGGGAGATGTTTCTGCTGGATGTGGATGTGTTTGATAGTGGTGACCATCTTTCTTAGACACATTTCTTTTCTATGGTATGAGGATCTGCCCTGAGCAACACAGAATACCTGCATTTGAGGCTCAGGGAACATAACCTTGAACTGTCTTCTGGGCAGTGTTTATCAAAAATGAAACGGTATTTACCAAGAAATGTTTCAAGGACAGGAAACCAAAAGACAAATTCGTGGTCCAGCTTGTCAGTGTGAGGGAGCTTCTGGACTACATGTCTGAGCACTATTTTATCTTCCTGACCTGGATGTTTGTTACTCTATTTTTTTTTTCCCCCTAATCGTGCTGTTTAAAATTATTCACATTTTACTCTTAATCACATGTATATGATATATATATATGTGATTGAATATATGCATGTGTGTATATATGTATATATACATATATATATATATATTTTTTTTTCCTGACAGTGTACAAGTGTAATGTAGATAGGGCACATATAACTAGGAAAGAATTGATCTAAACTAAGTTTCTCATTTGACTTCCTAGCTCTGAAAAAGGCCTTCCAGGGAATCATGGCTTCTCTGCTGTGATCAAAAACGTAGGGATTTATTCCAAAAGTCATGAGTGATAAGTTGATTGAAGCAAAAGCATGGACAAACGAATGAGAATTGACAACACGTTTGTCTCCTGCATTTGGGAAGTGCACTTCCTTGCCTCTTCTGGAGGCTCAGGAGTGCCTGTAATCAAGAGAGCTGAGAAGAGAGCCATGGTTTTAGTGGCAGAATGTATGGTCATGACGTTTGGGAACCCCTTGAGCATTCTGGCTGTTGGGACATGTGTTGTTCAGCGGTTCTCAAGATGGTTCAGATATATTTGCCTCCCATTTATTATCTGTTTCTCTTAGGGCTCTGTTCTCCCAGGTTTTCACAATGTGTGTACAGAGTAAGTGCTCAGAACACAACGGTTGCTGATAATGATCATGACATTCCTGGGGTTTGGTCATCTTTTTCACATTCCCCCCACATACATAAATGTCTTGCCAACCTGCATGACTATACATGCAGAATCTGCCTCTGTGACAAGTGTGTGTCATGTTCTCAGATGTAGTGAAAAAGGCACCACTTGTCTGCCTTCTGCTGTAGTTCCCAGACCAGCTTCTAAATCGTGGTGAGAAATGACACAGCAATGCTGATGTCCCAAGCCACGAGCCCTGTTTCATTTTCAGTGCACCTGAGTCCCTTCTCTGAACACCTGAATATGGTGGAAGAGCCTTATCTTATTTTACTTTTTGCTTATGTTACTCTACGGTCGATCAGTTATGTCTGGGAAATCCTGAGTTGTAGCAACTGAATACAAGTGTTTTCAGAGCCTATTTTTATGCTAATATGCATTATGAAGCTCCAAGAAGGGGGATAGTAAGTAGCAAAATTTATTTGGCCACCATATTCTTTGAGTTAATTTGTTTTTTGTTTTTGTGGAAAACCTCAATTGGCTAAAGTTCAATGCAAGAGGTTGTGAGAAACAGAGGTTTAAAGTATTACACTTAAAAGAAGAAATCAGGCTCATTTGTTTTAACCTCTTACTGCATTTCAAAATAAGTGATAACTCAAAGGAACAGTATGTAGTCCCACGGGAGCATTTTTGCTTTTTCACAAAGAATCCAGTGGTTTTTATATAACACTGGTAATGCTTCCATTGTGGAAGTGTTTTGAGATGATGTTCAAATCGTGCTAAATTTCTGATAGTTTTAAAGTACTGTAATCATAAAATATATCTTTCTTTAACTTTATTTCTGATGTTCAGTTGTATTAAGTTACATAAACCCGAGAATAGTTTATTTCTGCTGGGTGTGTTTTTGTTTACTTTTTGGATTTTACCTCACCTTCACCTACACTGAAATTGCATTGAGATGATTGTGTTGAGATTCATAGTTTACATAAGTGTTGATTTTCTAATGGATGGGTATTTTATTTCTTTAATGATCAAAGTTAAAGATAAGAAGGAGAAAATGAATGAATGAATGAATGAATGAGTAGCATTATGGAAGTACTACCTAATTAAGAACAGAAATATTTTAGACCTGTCTCTTGACTTATCTCAGCTTTAATTTCCATAGTATAAAGTGATAAGAGTAGGTAAATCAGATAATCTCAAATTATCCTTAGCCTAGGAGTTGGCAAACTTTTTCTGTAACAGGCCATATGGTAAATATTTTCAGCTTTGCAGGTCACAGAGTGTTGAAACTATTCAAGTCTGAGGTTATAGTGCAAAAGCAGCCATAGATAATACGTAAAGAAATGGTCATGGCTATGTTCCAATAAAACTTTATTTACAAAAACAGGCAGTGGGTCATAGTTTGCTGACCCCTGATAGCCCAGCACCATCCAATGGAATATAATGCGAGATGCATATAGAACTTAATTTTTTCTGGTAGCCATATTGAAAATAAGTCAAAAGCAACCAGTGATATTCGTTTCAAAAATATATTTTATTTTACTCAGTATATAAACTTATTTAATATTGTAATCAATATAAAAATATTGAGATATTTTACATTCTTTTTCTTTTTGTACCAAATCTTCAATATCTAGTGTATATTTTGCACACACAAAATATTTGGACTAACCACATTTCAAGTTCTCAATGGCCATTTATGACAAGTGGCTACTGTAATTGGACAGTACAGTTCTAGCCTTAGAAATATCTATGATCCCATCAAATCCCATGCAAAAATAAATTGCATGAATTATTTCAAGGATCGAGACACTTTTTTTTCCTTGCCCCATTTATTGGTTAGGGAAACACCATTTGCATTTACAAGCAAAATAAAAAATGCACAATGACTCAAATAGAATAGCAGTTTATTTTTCATTCATGTGAAGTGGAAAATGGCTTTTCCTGGTTGGTGACTCTGCTCCGCAGTGATTTAGGGGTCCAGCTTCCTTTGATCTTTGGCTCCCCCATCTTCAGCACATGACTTCCAAGATCACGTGCTCATTGCCGCCTGCTTCTTAACCACCTTGACTTGGAAGTGACATAAAATTATTTCTGCCCAAATTCCACTGGTGAGAATTGAGCATATGTCCCCACCTAAATGGAGCAGAATGAGAAATAGAGTCCTTGCCTGGGCAGCTGCTGTCCAGTGACACCTCTATACTGTGGAAAGGGGAGCAAGAATTGTTTGGTGGACATTAGCTGTCTTTGCCACACTGTGCTGTTTTTTATTACTATGTGGCTCCTACCACCACATCACTGTCTTCTTACTCTTGAAGGCATTGGCAGGTGATGGAAACAACTTTATAGCAATGAGGTAACCAGGCTCAACACCCTCCTAATTGACCTGATTCTATTTCCTCACTTCCTTCTCACTCTTATGGGGTCATCTTTAGTCTTGCTAGACCTGCTTCTTCTTCTTAGTCTTTGACCATCTCTTTATTTCCCTGAGAGAGCTATGTGAGTCATAAAATACACATAGTATTGGAGCTTGCTGATCAATCTGGCATTATTATTGGCACACCATTAATGTGCTGCTTTTTTTTTTTTTCCCAAAGGGAATGAAAGCTTAAAGTAGGGATATAAGGGAGCAGAGACCAGAGCTGATTCTTGGTATGTCGACAGAAGTATTGAAACCATTTTCTTGGAACGATCTTATAGAACATTAGACTGTTGAAATAAATGACTCATTACCTAAGTACCTTGACTAAAAATACCAATTTTCCTAGTATTTATCCTATAATTGCTTACTACAAAGGGAAGTCCTCTTTTTTAGTCAAAGAGGATATTTGCTTGTTGTGTCCCCAAATTATACACGTGTTTTATCTAGTACTCTCTCATATGAAGGAAACATAAACGGGGCATGAATTATAAAAGTGAGGTAAGTGAAAAGAACAAAGAAGCCATTTCCTTCTAACTATGCACATTTTACCTGTCTGAAAACCTTTCGTTTAATTATTATCAAGATGTCTTATTCTAAGAAGTAAAGGAGATACAAAAGGCCCATATGTTTTGGATTATTAAGAAATAAGAATAACCAGTGATAAATACCATACTAAGGACATGTAAAAGAAAAATAAATAATTTTATACCTTAATATTAGCCTAGGTCAGGCTATCTTCTACTTCACAGGTTTATTTTTGTAAAATATTTGCAATATTTTTTTGAAATTCAAGTTTAAAATATTAAGAAGCTAATCCTAATAAATACCCTTTCAGGTACAGCATCTAACTGATTCTTGATATTCTGTTAAAAACAAGAACAAAAACAAATCTGTTGCCATCGAGTTGATTCCCTTTTGGCGACCCCATGTGTTACAGAGTTAAGATTTTTTTGGCTGTAATCTTCACAGAAGCAGGTCACCAGGCCTTTCTTCTCTGGTACCACTGGTTGCGTTCGACCCTCCAACCTTTAGGTTAGTAGTCAAGTGCAAACTGTGCCACCCAGCGACCTCGATATTCCATGCTGCTGTTGTTACTAGCTGCCATTGAGTCAGTTCCGACTCCTAGAGACCCTAGAGAACAGAGTAGAACTGCCCCGCAGGGTTTCCAAGGCTGTAATCTTTACAGGAGCAGATCGCCAGGTCTTTTCTGTTGTGGAGTGATTGGTGGATTCCAACTGCCAACCTTTCAGTTAGCAGCCAAGTGCTTAACCATTGTACCACCAGGGCTCCTTAATATTCCATAATAGGGAAGAAATAATGCTCTCAATCTCCAATTTGTAACTCACCCATTCATTGAGGTCTCTGGGACGCAGAGTAGTCTACACTGTGTGGAATCCAGTGATGCCCTGTTCTGATGTTCTGTGAAAGAGCATGGAAGAGAGAACCCCCATTCCGTATTGGCCCAATGCATGGTGGGGAGGATGGAAACTCCAAGGTCCTGGGTCCTGGAGGTGGGGCACTGGAGAGAGAGCTCAGGGGGTAGTGATGGGGTGGTAGACATCAACGCAGGTATTGAAAGGCAGACCAAGTTGAATGGCTATGCAACCTCCTAGCTGTGGGATCTCTGGCAAGTTACTCAGCTCTTTGAACTTCAGTCACCTTGTGTGGGTAATGAAGATAATAAATTGGTACTTACTTCACAGCACTGTGGGGGAGTGTAATGAGATAATGGTATATACTGCCTAGCCAGTATGTGTGTGGTGCCTGGTAGTGCACAGGGCATGGAAAACAATTTTATTATCATTTTATTCTTACAAAAGTTGTACAATTGATTGTGTTATGTAAACTTGCACCCTGGAGGAATGGGGAATGAGGAATTGTCCAAAAAGCAGGAAATCAGAAAGAGAGATCCAAAGTCAGCCTCCAGATTTACTTTATGATTTTATTAGTTATTCTTTATTTAACTTTAAATTATTATTATGTGTTTATTGGTAGTAATCTCTGTTTTACAGATGACCTAGCATTTTTCAGCCTCAGCGAGGTGTTCCACGGGCAACTGTCAAAGTTAGTGAACCCCTGAGATTGGCGGAAAATGAGAATAATAGCTGTTCGGTTACCTACCTAGGATTCCAGCCTCTTGAACAGAGCTTTGGCTCTCTTACTTGTGTGATTCTGGTGCATTAACCAACTGACTACCTTACTTCCTTTTTACATAGAAGCCACTCCCCTCCCTTGTTCTTTGTGATTTTTTACTGGCTATATTCAGACTTCTATCCCTTAAAGACCAATACATTTTCCCCTGCTTCTGTTTCAACCTAGCTTTGCAGTATTCTTCATTCAGAAATCCTGCCCTGACTAATTAGGACTGAGATCAAAACTCTCCTTGGTTCTGGCCAGCTAAAACATATCACTTCAATGACAGTTTCTTTCACCCCATTGTTCATAGGAAATATTACACCTTTTTGTCCATGTCAGAGCCCTGGTGGTTCAGTGGTTAAGAGCCACAGCTGCTAACCAGAAGGTTGGCAGTTTGAATCACCAGCCACTCCTTGGAAACCCCATGGGGCAGTTCTACTGTGTCCTGTAGGATCGGTATGAGTTGGAATTGACTCGATGGTAATGTTTTTTTGTTTTGTTTTTTTTTGTTTTGGTCCCTGTTAGTCACTTGCTGTGTGCCATCGAGTTGATTTCAACGCATAGCAACCCTATAGGACAGAGTAGAACTGCCCAATAGGGTTTCCTAGACTGTAATCTTTATGGGAGCAGATTGGCAGGTCTTTATACCTGAGGAGTCGCTGATGAGTTTGAACCGCTGACCTGTTAGTTAGCAGCCGAGAGCTTAACCGTTGCGCCACCAGGGATCTTCGTATTAGTCACTTAGTATATGTGTTCTTTCCCTGTTCAGGGTCCAAACCTCGTATTTGTCAGAGAGATGAGTATTTCTGTGCTAGATGTTAAGTTCTAAGAGGGCAGGGACTGTGTGTTAAACAAGTTTAGTGTAGTCTGGAAGCGACGCCCAGCAGGTAGGTGCTGAGTAATGCTTTCCTGCTGTTTTGATCAACGACACATAGACTGTTTTCATATAATTAGGATGAATCTAATTTTAAAACGAACAGCCATGTGTCCTCAGATGAACCAGAATATACACCTACAGTGCCCTGCTGTCCTGCATTATAAATAAGGGAATAGGTTGTCCTGCAGAAAAGCTCTGCTGTTCTTTTCTCTTTTTTAAAAAAATAAATAAAACCAGCCATCCACATATAAGACCTGAGATAGAAGATCTTCCCATCTCTTCAACTAGGTTGGCAAGAAATCAAGGCCCCACAGTTGGATGTTCTCTGCAAAGAAGAAAGCCAGCAAGAATCCAGAATCCAAGAACAGTGACTTCTGATGATGTGTAAAGAAAATTCCTTAAGGGAAAAAAAAAAAAACAAAAAAACTACCCATTGCCGTCAAGTTGATCCAACTCATAGTGGCCCTATAGGACAGGGTAGAACTGACCCATAGGGTTTCCAAGGAGTGGCTGGTGGATTCAAACTGCCCACCTTTTGCTTAGCAGCTGTAGCTCTTAACCACTAGGCCACCAGGGTTTCCTCCTTAAGAATTGCTAACTATAGACAGACCCCAAGCTTGGAAACCTGTTTCTCAACATGGATAGCAGCAAGGACTTGTTTAGGTGTTGGGTTCCAGTTTCGCAGGGACAGTCTTCTGAGACTGTTTGCAAAGTATCCAACCACAGGCTTTTCTGAATTTTCTTTTCGTTCCTGTGAGGAGCCCCCTGGATAGATACCTCCCATGACAGCTTTTATAACTGCTAGCTTTTTTGTAGACTTTTGTTTTTTGGAAGATTTTTTAGTGTCTCAGAATTACCATTGCACGGAAGACGAATGATTTAACGTTGCCCTGAGGGGGGTCTTACAACTCATTTCTGTTCTTTGTCTAGCAGCGTTTTGAAATAACTGTTTCATTTTTGCTATTTTGTGGCTTTAAATCCCCACCGGTAATTCATTAAAGTTTAATTTGAACCACGTCAGTCGTTGCTTTTCATCTTTGCCTCTTCCCAGCACTAGACTAAGACCCCCTTCTATGAGTCAAATGTTGTTACTTATTAGAGTTCTTGTAGAAGCTTGGCTTTCCGGAAAACTCCATTGCCATCAAGTCGGTTGTGACTCATAGCAACCCTATAGGACAGAGTAGAACTGCCCCATAGTGTTTCTAAGGCTGTATATCTTTACAGAAGCAGACTGCCATATCTTTCTCCCATGGAGCGCCTGGTGGGTTCGAACCACTGACCTTTAGGTTAGCAGCCACGCATTTTAACCACTGTGCCACCAGGGCTCCTTGAAGTTTAGCTTTAGGGTCGTTTAAAACTAATAGGGATTATATTTTCATTCCCTGGGCCACTTACTCCCTGCCATCCTTGAGCAAAAGGTGTATTTGTGCTTATTCTCTAAGTGTGAGAGAGAGGCATGTGACTGAAGTTGTGTTTCTGATGGTCTGAAAGAAGCGGGACCAGAGCCCGCTTCTCAGAGAAACCTCCCATGATTCCGTGCTCAGAATCTTGGAATAAATGACCTTCTCTAGGAAGCCCAGAGCTCCTTCTAAGACAGGGATACTATGGACCCAGAGAGTTGCTACATCAGAGGGACCTGAGGATCAAGTGTCTCCCAGCCCAATCTTCCTTCAAAATACTTGCTGTCACAGTGTGTGTTCCCCAGGTGCAGACACTGAGATGAACACCCAAGTGAAAGTTATTCTTTTGGGAGGTGGCGACACCAGTAAGGGAGGGGGGAAGTGAGCCAGAGAAGGAATGGCAGCTAATGAAGCCAGCTACCACTGTGGGCAACTGGAGTTTAGTCACATTGGGGAACTCTGGGAGATAGCGTGGAACACGTACCTTATAGTTATCCCACCTGAGAGGCAAGGCAGCCGGGTAGTTATTCACTAAAACAAATTGAGCATTTGTTGAGAGTTCCAGAAGTGGTTGATTCCCTGGCATTTCTGAGCTGCCACTTGGACAGCCAGGAGTGAGTCTGCGGGGAAAGCAATACAGATGTTGGCAGAAGACAAGCTGGTGGGCACTGAAGCAATGCCCTCAGGGATATGGTCAGGGCACTGGCAACATTTGGTACACTTTAGCTTTTCTTATCATTGGAATATTGCCATGCAGTGCAACCTATAACCCCCCTTCCGCCAGAGACTCTCCAGCCACCTTTGGTCTTTTGCTTGTCCTCACCAGGTACCAAAAAATCAGTTGCTGGAAGTCGATCCTAATTCTTTGTGACCACATATGTGTCAGAGAAGAATTGTGTTCCATAGGGTTTTCAGTGGCTGGTTTTTCCCAAGTAGATTGCCAGGCCTTTCTTCCGAGGCATCTCTCGGTGGATTTGAATCTCCAACTTTCTGGATAGCAGCTGAGCACATAATTGTTTGCACCATTCAGGAATGTCAATATATACAGTAAAGTATAATTTAATATATTATTTTTTAAATTGTGCATATCCACTTATTCTTTTATCATACATGTGTCCGGTACCAAATGTGTGCCAGGTGCGTGCTTGGCGTAAGAGACACAGCGGTGCACGACATATTCTCTCTGCCTCCAATGCGTACACGACATGAAAACGTAAGAGACAGCCTCATCAGAACTGTGTGCCCCAGATCCTGGAGACTAAAAATACAGAAACCCGGTATTGTACCCAGGACAGTTATGATTCCTAGCCCAGTATTTCCTAGTTTGGGAATTCTAACTCTATAGTTTGGAATTATAAAATCATGCTTTGCATTATAAGATTTACTTCTGTCACATTCAGAAGTATTTGATGAGCGCAGTCCGCCTTGACAGTGAGTTTCACAGTTTAACAAGTTGCTTAAATGAAATGTTCATACATATTTCACACCGTTGTTTGTTGGCAACGCCTTTTGCTGGTTTTATATAACCCGTCCTGCTTTGCCTATTCTAGCAGTTGTCCACACTTTTAGGTAATCCATGCCAGAGCTGCTTCCAAGAGAGCTGAAACAGAGTTGGGTTGCCTGTACTTTTTGGCTGGGAGTAAGTTGTGAGAAAGGAAATAGGGTAAAGATCACTGAGGCAAGGATTATGAAGGCACTAATGTCACCGGGAGAACCACCGAAGGATGATGCTTCTTTTGTCGCAGTTGGTGTGCTGTGTGTATGCAGTGGAAACGCTTGCAGAGGCTGAGCCCCAGTGTAGAAGGGGTTAGGCCCTTTGTTTTGGCAGCATGAGTGGTGAGTGTTTTGTCCCAGGCAGTTACTTCCGTTCCTCCCAGTCCCCTCAGCCAGGCTTCTACACCCTCACTTCTCAGAGGTGTTCTCTGGACCAGCAGCATCCACGCCAAGAGAGCTTGTTAAAAATGCAAACTCTCAGGCCAGCACAGGCCTGCTGTGCCAGAATCTGCTATATAACAAGATCCCCAAGTGATTCAAATGCACACTGAAGTTTGAGAAGCACTTTTGTTCTACTTCTGCATTTCCTTTTCTGATTCAGTAAAAATATGCCCAATCCAAAAGAATAAAAGAGCTAATGAGATAACCCTCTTGTGTATTGGCATTGTACCTAGATTACTTTTTTTTGTTCAAATTTGGTTATCAACCCATTAGTAAGTTGTGAAATCAAGGTAATGAGTCACAATCAATGCAACTTTAAAAACAGAAAAACAAAAAAACTAGAAAGTATCAGAGTCTATCATATATTTTTGAAATATTTGTTTCATTAAAAAAAATGCATGCACACATACTTTTGTATATATGTCCTAGATCATGATGTAAAATGAAATTCTGACTGGAGTTACAGTAAAAAAAAAAAGTTTGAAAACCACTGACATACAGACCTAATATATCTTATTTTATATATTGACTGGGGTTTAATAATATATAAATGATCAAATGAATTCATTTGAGATAGGTTGACCATTTGACCGTCACCTGAGATGCTATTATATTTTTCAATTCAGATTCCTGAATAAGTAAGATGTCTAAATAGAAGATATGAATGTTAAAATCACCTCTACTGCAAGGAAATTTCACTCAGTTTCAGAAAACAGTGCTTTATGGAAGAGTATCTCAAAATCCTGAAAATGACACCTTTAAAGAAAAACACATCTTAAATAAGAAAGAAAACAAAACTCACTGTAGGCTGACAGAAGGATATCCATTAACTTGAAGGGAATAAAATTTTTGAACTCAAATCTCCCAGGTTATAAGAGATACAAAACCAAACCAAACCCAGCCCCTTGCCGTGGAGTTGATTCTGACTCATAATGACCCTATAGGACAGAGTAGAGCTGCCCCACAGAGCTACCAAGGAGCAGCAGCTGGTAGGTTCAAACTGCTGACCTTTTGGTTGGCAGCTGAGCTCTTAACCAATGCCCCACTAGAGCTCCATGGGAGGTACAAACCAAAAACCAAACCCGTTACTGTTGAGTTGATTCCGATTCATAGTGACCCTACAGGACAGAGTAGAATTGCCCCACAGGGTTTCTAAGGATCACTTCGTGGATTCAAACTGCCCACCCTTTGGTTAGCAGCTGAACTCCTAACTGCTACGCCACCAAGTTTTCAGCGTGTTCCAAAAGTTGTGGTGCAGTTTAAGCTGTAATAACTGCAGAAGCATAAGTGCTAAAAACGTACCAAAAAATTACTTTGAAGTTTAATGTTCAACACTCTTACTTTTCTACTTTTATGATTTTTATTTTACATTAAGTGAAAGTTTACAATTCAAGTTAGTTTCTCATACAAAAATTTTTACACACATTGATATGTGACCCTAGTTGCTCTCCCTGTAATGTGACAGCACAGTCCTCCTTTCCACTCCAGATTTCCTGTGTCCATTCAACCAGCTCCTGTCCCTTTATGCCTTCTTATCTCGCCTCTGGACAGGAGCTGCCCGTTTAGTTTCATGTATCTACTTGAGCTAAGAAGCAGTCTCTTCACGAGTATCATTTTATGTCTTATAGTCCAGTCTTATCTATGACTGAAGAGTTGGCTTCAGGAATGGATTCAGTTCTGGGCTAACAGAGAGTCCAGGGGCTGTGTCTTCCAGGGTCCCTCAAGTCTCAGTCAGACCATTAAGTCTGGTCTTTTTACTAGAATTTAAGTTCTGCGCCCCACTTTTCTCCTGCTCCATCAGGGTCTCTGATGTATTCCCTGTCAGGGCAGTCATTGCTGGAGCCGGGCACCATCAAGTTCTTCTGGTCTCAGGCTGATGGTGTCTCTGGTTTATGTGGCCCTTTCTATCTCTTGGGCTAATATTTTCCTTGTGTCTTTGGTGTTCTTTGTTCACCTATGCTCCAGGTGGGTTAGGACGAATTGATGCATCTTAAATGGCCACTCGCTAGCTTTTAAGACCCCAGATGCCACTCACTAGAATGGGATGCAGAGCATTTTCTTAGTAAACGTTGTTATGCCAATTCAGCCTACATGTCCCTTGAAACCATGGTCCCCAGACCCCTACTCCTGCTACTCTGTCCCTCAAAGTGTTTGGTTGTATTCAGGAAACTACTTAGCTTTTGGTTTAGTCCAATTGTGCTGACTTCCCCTGTAGTGTGTGCTGTCCTTCCCTTCACCTAAGATGATTCTTATCTACTATCTAGTTAGTGAATACTCTTCTCCCTCCCTCTCAACCCTCATAACCATCAAAGAATGTTTTCTAATTTGTTTAAACCTTTTCTTGAGTTCTTATAATAGTGGTTTCATACAATATTTGTCCTTTTGTGACTAATTTCACTTAGCATAATGCCTTCCAGATTTCATCCATGTTATGAGATGTTTCCCAGATTCATCGTTGTTCTTTATCGTTGCATAGTATTCCATTGTGTGAATATACCATAATTTATTTATCCATTTGTCCATTGATGGGCAAATAGTTGTTGCCATATTTTTGCTATTGTGAACAGTGCTGCAATGAACATGGGCGTGCAGATACCTATTCGTGTGATGGCTCCTATTTCTCTAGGATATATTCCAAGGAGTGAGATTGCGGGATCGTATGGTACTTCTATTTCTAGCTTGTTTAAGGAAGTGCTAAATAGATTTCCAAAGTGGTTGTACCATTTTACATTCCCACCAGCAGTGTATAAGTGTTCCAGTCTCTCCACAACCTCTCCAACATTTATTATTTTTGTTTTTTGGATTAATGCTAGCCTTGTTGGGGTGAGATGGTATCTCATTGTAGTTTTGATTTGCATTTCTCTAATGGCTAATGATCGTGAGCATTTCCTCATGTATCTGTTAGCCACCTGAATGTCTTCTTTGGTCAAGTGCCTGTTCATATCCTTTGCCCATTTTTTAATTGGGTTATTTGTCTTTTGTTGTTGAGGTTTTGCAGCATCTTGTAGATTTTAGAGATTAGACGCTGATTGGATTAGTCATAGCCAAAAATTTTTTCCCAGTCTATAGGTTGCCTTTTGACTCTTTTGGTGAAGTCTTTTGATGAGCATAAGTGTTTGATTTTTAGAAGCTCCCAGTAATCTAGTTTCTCTTCTGGTGTTTGTATATTGTTAGTAATGTTTTATATTCTGTTTATGCCATGTATTAGGGCTCCTAGCATTGTCCTATTTCTTCTTCCATGATCTTTATCATTTTCCGTTTGATATTTAGATCTTTGATCCATTTTGAGTTAGTTTTTGTGCATGATATGAGGTATGGGTCTTGTTTTCAATTTTTTGCCGATGGATATCCAGTTATGCCAGCACCATTTGTTAAAGAGACCGTCTTTTCTGCAGTTAATAGACTTTGAGCCTTTGTCAAATATCAGCTGCTCATAGGTGGATGAATTTATGTCTGGATTCTCAGTTCTGTTCCATTGATCATGTTTCGGTTGTTGTACCAGTACCAGGTTGTTGTGACTACTGTGGTGGTATAATAGGTTCTAAAATCAGGTAGTGTGAGGCCTTCCACTTTTTTCTTCTTCTTGAGTAATGCTTTACTTATCCAGGGCCTCTTCCCTTTCCATATGAAGTTGGTGACTTGTTTCTCCATCTCCTTAAAAAATGCCATTGGAATTTGGATCAGGATTGCATTGTATTTGTAGATCACTTTGGGTAGATTAGACATTTTCAAAATGTTGAGTCTTCCTATCCAAGAGCAGGGTATGTTTTTCCACTTATATAGGTATCTTTCGGTTTCTTGCAGTAGTGTCTTGTAGTTTGTTTGTATAGGTCTTTGATGTCTCTGGTTAGATTTATTCCTAGGTATTTTATCTTCTTTGGGGCTATTGTAAATGGTATTGATTTGGTGATTTCCTCTTGGAAGTTCTCTTTGTTGGTGTAGAGGAATCCAGCTGATTTTTGTATGTTTATCTTGTATCCTGATACTTTGCTAAAATCTTCTGTTAGTTCCAGTAGTGTTCTTGTGGATTCTTTGGGATTTTCCTTGTATAAGATCATATCATCTGCAAATAGAGGTACTTTGACTTCTTCCCTACCAATTTGGATGTACTTTATTTCTTTTTCTAGCCTGACTGCTCTGGCTAGGACCTCCAGCACAATGTTGAATAACAGTGGTAATAAAGGGCTTCCTTCTCTGGTTCCCATTCTTAAAGGGAAGGCTTTCAGACTCTCTCCATTTATGATGATGTTGGCTCTTGGCTTTGTATAAATGCCCTTTATTAGTTGAGGAATTTCGCTTTTACCCCTATTTTGCTGAGAGTTTTTATCATGAATAGTTGTTGGACTTTGTCAAATGCCTTTTCTGCATCGCTTGATAATATCATGTGGGTTCTTGTCGTTTGTTTTGTTAACGTGATAGATTACATTGATTGTTTTTCTAATGTTGAACCGTCCCTGCATACCTGGTGTGAATCCCACATGGTCATGGTGAATTATTTTTTTGATATGTTGTTGAATTCTATTGGCTAGAATTTTGTGGAGGATTTTTGTGTCTATGGTCATGAGGGATATTGGTCTGTAATTTTCTTCTTTTGTGGTGTCTTTATCTGGTTTTGGTATCAGGGTTATGCTGGCCTCATAGAATGAGTTTGGGAGTATTCCATCCTTTTCTATTCTCTGAAATACCTTTAGTAGTAGTGGTATTAACTCTTCTCTGAAAGTTTGGTAGAATTCTCCTGTGAAACCACCAGGGCCAGGGCTTTTTTTGTTGTTATTGGGAGTTTTTAAATTACCTTTTCAGTCTCTTCTTTTATTATAGGTTTATTTAGTTGTTCTACCTCTGTGTTAGTTTAGGTAGATAGTGTTTTTCTAGAAATTCGTCCATTTGCTCTAGGTTTTCAAATTTGTTAAAGTACAATTTTTCATAGTATACTGTTATAATTCTTTTAATTTCAGTTGGGTCTGTTGTGATATTGCTCATCTCATTTCTTATTTGGGTTATTTGCTTACTCTCTTGTTTTTCTTTTGTCAGTTTGTCCAGTGGTTTATCGATTTTGTTGATCTTTTCAAAGAACCAGCTTTTGGTCTCGTTAACTCTTTCAGTTGTTTTCTATTTTCTGTTTCATTTAATTCTGCTCTAATTTTTATTATTTGCTCTCTTCTGGTGCCCAAGGGCTTCTTCTGCTGCTCTCTCTATATTTGTTCAAGTTGTAGGGTTAATCTTTTGATTTTGGCTCTTTCTTCTTTTTGGATGTGTACATTTATTGCTATAAAGTGACCTCTGAGCACTGCTTTTGCTATGTCTCAAAGGTTCTGGTAGGATGTGTTTTCATTCTTGTTTGATTCTGTGAATTTCTTTATTCCGTCCCTAATTTCTTGTATAACCCAGTAGTTTTTGAGCAAGCTGTTGTTCAGTTTCCATGTGTTTGATTTTTTTCCTTGCTTTTTCTGTTATTGATTTCTCCTTTTATGGCTTTATGGTCAGAAAACATGCTTTGTAATATTTCGATGCTTTGGCTTCTGTTAAGGCTTGCGTTATGGCCTGATATATGGTCTATTCTGGAGAACGTTCCATGTGCATTGGAAAAGAAAGTATACTTGGCTGCTTTTGGCTGGAGTGTTTTGTATATGTGTATGAGATTAAGTGGGTTGATTGTAGCATTTAGATCTTCCTTGTTTTTATTGAGCTTCTTTCTGGATGCTCTGTCCTTCACTGAAAGCGGTGTGTTGAAGCCTCCTACTATTATTGTGGAGCTGTCTGTCTCTCTTTTCAATACCGTTGAGTTTGCTTTATGTATTTTGGAGCCCTGTCATTAGGTGTGTAAATATTTATTATGGTTATGTCCTCCTGCTGTATTGACCCTTTAATCATCATACAGTGTCCTTCCTTATCCTTTGTGGTGGATTTTGCTTTAAAGGCTATTTTGTCAGAGATAAATTTTGCCACTCCTGCTCTTTTTTGATTGTTGTTTGCTTGATATATTTTTTTCCTCCCTTTGAGTTTTTTTTTTTTGTGTCTTGAAGTCTAAGGTGTGTCTCTTGTAGGCAGCATATAGACAAATCGTGTTTTTTTAATCCATTCTGCCATTCTCTGTCTATTTATTGGTGCGTTTAGTCCATTTATGTTTAGCATAATTATTGATAGGTATGAGTTTAGTGGTGTCATTTTGATGTCTTTTTTTGTGTGTTGTTGACAGTTTCTTTGTTCAGCTTAATTTTCTGTGCTGAGTCATTCTTTCTTTATGTATTTTCTTTTCATCTTTCTCATTTTTGTTGATTTTGTATTTGCTGAGTCTTTATATTTTTCTTGTTTTTTATCTTGATGTGTAGGATTGTTAATTTCCTTTATGCTTACTGTAAATTTACCCTTATTTTTCTAAGTTTATGCCAGTCTTCTATTTATATTGCCCTTACTTCCTCTCCATATGAAAGCTCTATGACTACATTTTTTAGTCCCTATTTTTTGTTTTAATGTTGTCATCTTTTACATATTGACATCTCTGTTTCCTTATTTTCAGTGTTCTAGCTTTGATTTATTTTTGTGACTTCCCTATCTGGGTTGATATCTGGTTGCTCTGTCCTGTGTTCTAGTTTTGGGTTGTTATCTGATGTTACTGATTTTCTAACTGGAGGACTCCCTTTAGTATTTCTTGTAATTTTGGCTTGGTTTTTGCAAATTCTCTAAACTTCTGTTTATCTGCAAATGCCTTAATTTCACTATCATATTTGAGAGACAGTTTTACTGGATATGTAATTCTTGACTGGCAATTTTTTTCCTTCAAGGCTTTATATATGTCATCCCATTGCCTTCTTGCCTGCATGGTTTCTGCTGAGTTGTCCAAGCTTAGTCTTATTGACTCTCCTTTGTAGATGACTTTTCGTTTATCTCTAGGCACTGTTAAAATTCTCTCTTTATCTTTGGTTTTGGCAGGTTTGATTATAATATGTCTTGGTGCCTTTCTTTTGGGATCTACCTTGAGTGAGTTTCAATGAGCATCTTGGATAGATATCTTCTCATCTTTCATGATATCAGTGGAGTTTTTTGCCAAGAAATCTTCAGCAATTCTCTGTGTATTTTCTCTTATTCTCCTCTGTTCTAGTACTCCAATCACTCGTAGGTTATTCTTCGCGATGGAGTCCCACATAATTCTTAGGGTTTCTTCTTTTTTCTAAATTTTTTTATCTGAGTTTTCCTCAGATGAGTTGGTGTCAAGTGCTCTATCTTCTGTCTCACTAGTTCTGGCTTCCACTGCCTGAATTCTGCTCCTATGACTTTCTATTGAGTTGTCTAATTCTGAAATTTTATTGTTAATCTTCTGCATTTCTGATTGCTGTCTCTGTATGGATTCTTGCAGCCCGTTAAATTTGTCATTACGCTCTTCTATAATCTTCTTAAGTTCCTCTATTAGTTTGTCTGTGTGTTCCTTGGCTTGTTCTGTGTTTTGCATGATCTCCTTCCTGATCTCTTGAAGAATTCTGTATATTAATGTTTTGTATTCTACCTTTGGTAATTCCAAGAAGTTCTCTTCCTTTGGACGATTTCTTGATTCTTTGTTTTGAGAGCTTGCTGGAGCTATCATGGTCTGCCTCTTTATGTGATTTGATATTGACTGTTGTCACTGAGCCATCAGTAAGTTATTCTATTTGTTTATTTTATGTTTGCTTACTGTGTCCTACCTTCTTGCTTTGTTTTGTTTTGATATGCCCAAATAGGCTGCTCGTGTGAGCTAGTTTGATTATTGGTGCCTTTGAAGCTCTAATGTCCTGTCACCTGGTGGTGAGATCTTTTATTAAGTAAGTGAGTCCAGGAGTCCGTTTATTTTTCTTGTATAGATTCAGCGCAGGTGTCCAGGTAGTCGGTCACCAAGTGTGTGGTTCAGGATCTCACTTACATTTCTAGATGGGCAGGGGTGATTGGAGTAGGCACAGGTATCTGGCTGCAGTAGGGGGTCATGTGCTGAGCAAGGCAGGGGGCTGATGGCTGTCCCTGAGTGTCTGGAAGGAACGTGTGTCCCTGTGCCCTAGAGTGAGTAGGTGGGTGTGTTTTTCAGCCAAACTACGAGCACCTGATGCTGTTGGCTATAAGGACTTGGAGGCACCACTTATTCTTGGACCCGTTTTGCAGGTGGCTGGGTGGCATGGGTGGAAACATCATTCCTTAGGACCCTGATGTGTGTAGGTGAAGACACTGCTTAATGAGCAGGGTGGTGTCAAATGTCATGAACCTGCCACTCCACCATATAGCTGATACAGTTGAAGTTAGGCTTCAGGTATATACCCTGTTGTACCGTAGTGATGAGGGCCTATGCTGTTGAAATGGACCCACAGAGGTCTATGTAGGCTTGAAAGGCATTCAAAGTCCACGGACCCCTTATGCCTGTGCCTAGGTGAAGGAGGTATGCCTGCCCTGAGTTCGCTACTTAGGGGAGCTGACAGATTGTTTTTTCTTGTTTGTTAATTTGTTCTCTCTCCAAGGCTGGTAGAGTGGCTTATGGCGCGTGATGGGTCCTACATCCAGCCCAGGGGACACAGCAATTGCTGAAGCCAGCCTGGGACCTGGTGCAGAGTGGGGAGGGGGCAGGTGAATGGGAGAGAGGTTCTTCCCAAACAGGGTGTTTTTTGATTCGTGAGATAGATTTGACACATGTACTTACATTTTGCTGATTGAGCTCTGCTTTTTACTAGTTCTGGAGGCTTAAGTAGACTCTCCGCTGCTCAGTCTCTTCCTGATGTGGAAAACGTGTCCCCAGCACCACTGCTTGCCTCACCGTATATGCACCAGCTGATGTGGCCTGCAGGCTACTGGTTCCTACCTGGTCAGGTCTGGGGACTCCTGACTGCTTCTGTACCATCTCTCCCTCCCCCGCTACTCAGTCCGATTCCTCAACTTTGCCTTTGATGTTCAGGCTTCCTAGATTGTCGTATATAATTGATTCACCTTTTTTTTTGGTCTTTGTTGTAAGAGGAACCACAGGTAGCATCTGATTACTCTGCCATCTTGGCCCTGCCTCTCTAGTTTTATGATTTTTTATAAATATTTTTTTATTTTTACTTTTCCGTTTTAGTTCCTCTGCTTGGAGATGGCAAACATTGAAACCATAAATTAAAATAAAAAATTATTATTTAAAAACCATAAAACTAAAGGAGTATTAAAGAAATTTAGATAGTAAAACTTTCCAACAACGTTCTTTTGTTAAGTTTGTAGCAGCAATCCTGCTGAAGTTATTAAATACCCAGTAGCAGGAAGAAAAATTAAGTTGCTCTTCAAGCCCCAGTCTGTCTGAAGATGAGCCGCTGAGAAACCTTGGAGAGTCAGATTTCACCACGTATGGGAAAGAACTAGTCCATGGGGTCAAACCGAGGTGCTTTGTGAAGGAGGGTACTAATGCCAGGATGAGACACGGTTACAGGGAAGTGCTCTCAATCTTGCTGGCAGGGTCTGTGCGAAACAATGAGTTGTCTTTGAAAGTGCCTTTGCCCTGCCAGCAAACAAGCAGCAGCTGGGTGAACCTGAGAGCTTATTCTGAGCTTCCAGACTATTCTTTCAGGCCCCTTCTGAACATCCCCCTCATTGTTGTGATTTCTGATTTTGATGAGATGACCATTTCTGGAGCGTTTCCTTAGACAGTCACAAGTGAGTTATTTACAACAATATCTTATTAAACATGATTTAAAATATGCTTTTAAGAAACTGTTTCCTCCCCCCTCTAGAATTCATATATTATTCATATAGAATATTTGCTTTGTTAAAAAAAATAATGGTGTCCGCATTTTTAAAAAATGTTGTGTTTTGGGGGAAATTAAAAAAAATTATGTGCTATAAAAGATAGAACTAGCGTTCCCTCTCGGGTATCACTGTTATAGTATGTAGTTTTGTTCTTTTTTATTTCCGCCTTTAACTATCCGGGAGCACTGGTGGGGCAGTGGTTAAGAGTTCGGCTACTAACGAAAAGGTTGGCGGTATGAATCCACCAGCTGCTCCTTGGAAACCCTATGGGGCAGCTCTACTCTGTCCTTTTGGGTTGCTCTGAGCTGGAATGGACTCAACGGCAACAGGTTTGGTTTTTTGGTTTTTAGCTATCCTGTTTCTACGTTTCAGAGCTAATCAGTAACGGTACCATCTTTTTGCTAGTGTTCACCCCTTTGAGAATTTATATATATTAATTTGAATTAAATTGGTGTATACAATTTGAATATATATTGAATATGCATTAAATATGCATAATTTGAAAATAAATATAGAAAAGATATTGGCGAGCTGGCACCTATTATGAAAGGTAGCACTTACAATGACATCTTGCATTTATTTATGTCTAAATGGAGTAAGTTACAGGTCCTCAATATTATGACTTGATCATTTTTCATAAATTGTGTTTTTATTTTACTAATTCTAATAATATCAGCTTGTAGTTATTCATATTTGTCATAGTGTATTTTTATCATGTTTTTGCTTGTTTGAAAGAAAAAATCCCTAACTTTATATTTCAGGCTCTCACTTCTTGTTACACCACAGCTACAGTTGTGTACAGTAGCACTGTTGCCCTCAAGGCTAACGATAACATAATGAGTGTTGAGGCCCACGCCAAAGAGAACATTTTGTTTTCAGACCATTAGCTATAGAAAACCACACATTAGTCGTTTCCTTTTGTGATTTATCATAAATGTTATGTTCTTTCAATTAAAAAGTGTAGTTCATTGTGGTAAGTCATTCTTCTATCTGCAGTATATTGGAGAGATTTCATATATATACTTTTCAAATTAGTAAGAAAAGCACGTGTCAACATGCACCAGTTTTATACAAGTCCATACAGTTGAATCAACTGTGCCCATCTTTAAATATTTGAGGCCTGAACTTCCTATAAGTCCAGTTCTGCAGTTGCCTATACGTAGCGTGCATGGACCTCACCAGCCTTATGATCCGTCAAGTAAGTCAGAGATGTTTTTTTCAATGACGTATCAAAGATAGACTTCTGGCTGGAAGGATTGTGCATGTTTGTTATCATAGCATTTTTCTTTTTCCTGCATAAGAAGCCTGAACCAAAAGAGTAGCTATTAATTCTACAAATTCTGGTAGATCTGTTATAAAGCCTATAATGACAAATCATTTTGTGCCAGCCCCGTTAGTTTTTTGGAGCTTTTGCATTGATGTGTTTGAGAAGTATTATAAGACCAGATCCCTGGGCTTAGCAGTAAAAAGTGTTGTGATTGATTAGTGATGTCTGCTACGGAAGAAGAAAGAGAACAATGGCCTGAGTGTCATGTATTTTCTTAATCTGTGCCTATACCAACCCACTGCCGCCAAGTCGATTCCAACTCAGCGATCCTATAGGACAGAGTAGAACTGCCCCATAGGGCTTCCAAGGCTGTAGATCTTTACAAAAGCAGACTGCCACATCTTTCTTCCACAACCTGTGCCTATACCTAAGGAGAACTAAATTTTCAAGAACACTTTCATTAGGCCCGTTGTTCCATGGTATTTTTTATTTTAAATTATTAAGTATTGGACTGTGAATCAATATCAAAATTTATATTTCGTTAGAAAAAAATAAGATAGCTAGTCATATTTAGATGAGATTGCAAATGTTTTTCAAGAAAGTTTGAAAAAAAAATAATGCCCAAGCTGGGTGGAATATGTTTAGCAGATGGAATGTTGAACATCCCTGGGACATATCTTGACATTCTTTAAAATTAACTTTGAACATGTTTGCATCTTGATAAAGATGAAACTGTGGTCCTCAAGATGAAGAGGGAGATGTTGAGATATGAATTAACTTTATGCATTAAAATAAAGTACTGCCCCATTATATTGCATTTGACTTTAACTGCTTTGTACTTTTGAAGGGGTACTGTACTGGTTCTGGAGCCCTGGTGGCACAGTGGCTTAGAGCTCGGCTGCTAACCAGAAGGTTGGCAGTTTGAATCCATCAGCTGCTGCTTGGTAACTCTATTGAGTAGTTCTACTCGTTCTATAGGTTCACTATGAGCTGGAATCAACTCGGCAGCAACAGAACATTGTATTCTGTTGTACATGGGGTCACCATGAGTTGGAGCCCACTTGAAGGCAACTAGGAACAGCAACAATTAAAAAAACAAAAAACCAAACCCGTCATCGACAAGTCGATTCTGACTCGTAGTAACTCTATAGGACAGAGTCGAACTGCCCCTCAGAATTTCCAAGGCTGTAAATCTTTACGGAAGTAGACTGTCACATCTTTCTCCTGCAGAGTGGCTGGGGGACTCCAACCACTGACCTTTGGGTTAGCAGCCAAGCACTTTAACTACTGCATCACCGGGGCTTCTTACAGCAACTATAGTACTTTATAAAGTGAAATGTCAAAATAGTTGGTCCTCTTTCAAGAAAGTGGTAGGTTCTCAAAATGAAGTTGCAAATGATATTTTCTATTACACTTTTAAATGATAAAATTGTATTTATTTGTGTAACTTATCATTTAGACATTATGGTCTACTTCTCAATTATAATACTTATCCTCTCATGAAGCTTTGGCCAGTCCGTTGACATAGGGAACAGGAAGGAAATAGAATGCATATGAGGGAATAAAGCAGAGGGGATCACAGGCAAGTTCCTCCTGGATCTAATGAGCTAGGAAGATAGAAAAATTTGGCAGAGGTCACACGAGTGCAAATCTGTAGTTTGAAGGTAGCCAGAGCCTGTGTTTCTTGTTTCGCTAAGAAGAATTGAGTCTTCTGTCAATCAGTTTGTTGGACTCCCTTGAAAGCTGCCTGTGAGGAGCCCTGAGTTGTGTTCCCTTCCATTATTATTCAACTGTCTGCTAAACCTAGAAGCTCATAATTGCTTGTTGTTATTGTTAGGTGCCATTGAGTCACTTCCAACTCATAACGATCCTAGGAGCAACAGAACGAAACACTGCCCGGTCCTGCACCATCCTCTCAGTCATTTCTATGTTTGAGCCCATCGTTGCAGCCACTGTGTCAATCCATCTCATTGAGGGTCTTCCTCTTCTTCGCCGACCCTCTACCGTGGATGTTTGCAGCTGTTTCTTCTCATTTAGAGTTGTGTCACATCAGGAAATGAAGATCCTGAAGGTTGGGCTCCATCCACGTCATTAAAGTCGACTCTACTTGGAGGAGGCAGTTCTTCCTTAGTCGTATTTTGAGTGCCTTCCAACCTGAGGGGCTCATCTTCCAGCAGCATATCAGACAATGTTCTGCTGTGGTTCCTAAGGTTTTCACTGGCCAGTTTTTTTCAGAAGTGACTACCATGTCCTTCTTCCTAATCTGTCTTAGTCTGGAAGCTCCGCTGAAACCTGTCTACCATGGGTGAACCTGCTGGTATTTGAAATACCAGTGGCATAGCTTCCAGTATCACAGTGACATGCAAGCCACCACAGTATGACAAACTGACAGACATGTGATAATTGCTTACATAACATTAAGTGACTATAAGGTCCTCAAGAATTAAGGACGCGAAGAAAGAAATATTTTGTATTGTGAGTTTTGGCGTTTGTTTCAGAGAGAGATGAATCATGTTCTGCATCAAGTCCAAGCTGACTTTGCCAAGACTGGCAGAGACAAGCAGGAGATAATTGCCTTTGTGTTCAAGCCCCTTGAACAGCTGACTTTCCTTTTTAGGGCCTGGTAGTCTCCAGGACAAGAAGAGTTGTGTTCAGATTTTTCTACGTAAGTTGGGGGATTCTTGAAAAAGGGACACTGTGCTACAACCCTATAGATGTTTCAGGATGCTGCCATTTAGCTAGCTGGGGTAATTTCACCATCGGTAGTTGAAAAGTTTAGTATTCTCTGAAATTAAGAGTGGGTTAATAAGAGTCTTGAAAAGTCCCTGAGCTTCTCCTTTATGTGCCCTGCCATATACAGGCACAGTAGGTTTAATATAGTGTAATGGGCAAAGTATGAACCTTGATGGACAGACTGGAATATAAATATTGGTGTCCGCAATAACTAGCTGGTATGACTTTGGGAAAAGTTACTTCTCTGAGTTTCAATTTCCAATTCTGTAAAAATGATAGTAATTTTGCCTACCATGTAGGACTAAGGTGAAGGGTAGAAATAACTAGAAAAGAAGTTATTAGTGTAAAATTAAAGAACTGGCCTTAGAGCTATGCCTTGAGTCTGAAGATTTTGAGGTCTTCCTGGCTTCCAAGTCATTTTTTTCCTGGTTAGGGGAGAGGGAGGAGGAGAAAGGGAAGAGCAAAGTAAAACTTACTAAGAATATCCACATAGTAGAATATCAATAGCTTCTCTGATCATAAGGGTTTTTTTTTTGTTTGTTTGTTTGTTTTATCCATGGTTTTATAATCTGGCCCAGAGCTAGGGAGGTAATAGTTTTACTGTCATCTGCTGAAGTGTTGTGGCAATTTTTGGGTCACGCTCAGACAGGCCAAAAGCCCAAGGGATGGGGAGAATTCTGGAAACCAGGTAGTATTAAGGACCACTGAGGAATGAGAGACATATAGAGAAGAAAACAACTTCAGAGACGGAGTAGCTGCCTTCAAACACTTGAGAGATCAGCATGTTGAAGAGTCTTGGTTAAGAGTGTGTACACTGGAGCCAGATAAACCTGAATTTGATTCATAGTTCTATCACCCTTTTATATATTTAACAAACACTACTGTGGGGCTTCCTAAGTACCAGGCAGTATTCCAAATACTTT
Organism: Trichechus manatus latirostris; assembly: GCF_000243295.1. Taxonomy (NCBI): domain Eukaryota; kingdom Metazoa; phylum Chordata; class Mammalia; order Sirenia; family Trichechidae; genus Trichechus; species Trichechus manatus. Next base: position 15,143,021 of record NW_004443985.1, read on the forward strand.
GCACGTGTTAACTCATTCAATTCTCATAACAAACTTATAAAGTAGGTTCAGAGAGGTTGTGAATAGCATCTGCACTTTGAGGAGGAGCTGGACTAACTGACATTCTGATTTTAAACTTCTACGACCTTGTAAAACATTGATTTCATTCACCTGAAGTCTCATTCTTCATCAGATTGTTCTCGTTTCCACTTTTCTTACTTGAAGCTTTAAGCAGATTCTAAAAGATTCTGCCTGTCATGGTTACCAAAAAAACAAACCCGTTGCTGATGAGTTGGTTCCAGCTCATAGGGACCCTATAGGACAGAGTAGAACTGCCTCAGAGGGTTTCCAAGGAGCGGCTGGTGGATTCGAACTGCCGACCTTTTGGTTAGTTAGCCGTAGCTCTTAACCACTGCGCCGCTAGGGTTAAGGCAGGTATAAAAATGAATCATTGAAGCTGTTTTCCATTCTTCAGGCATGCCTCACCCTTCATCTGCACCGGCACCTGTTCACAGTGGGTGGCTCTTCAACACTCTCCTCTAAATAAGTTAATAAAGTATATTCTAAAATTCAAGAACTCTTTCTCGTCTGATTTTCTTCCAACTTGAGTTTTCCTTAGTAACAGTGTGTTTTGACTTTTGCATATATCTGACATCATCATATTTTAAAGCAACAGTGATCATTTTCAGAGATATTTCATTATGCTTCTAAGAAGTAGGCTGAATGGTTTTCCTGATTAACATATTTCTGGTAAGGAAAACAAGACTTCTGATGGGAAATGCTTGTCTAGGGTCCACTGGTTTGTTGGGGAGTTGCACAGCCAGGAGTAAGGCAAATGTTGATGCCAAAGGCCTGTGACAGTGTAGTTTACTCGAGGTGCTTTCACAGCTCTCGTGGGCCTGTTATATATATGGACCCACTCAGATGGCTCAGGAGTTAATTAATAGCTCATGAATTTTTTGAGCTTATTGTACGCTAGTAACTGTGCCAAGAGCCAGGGAATCCAAGATGGATAAGGCGATTCCTTGTCCTACCCGGTTTTGCAGGAGGAGAGATGTATAAGTAGGCAATTACAGAGGGGGATATCTGCTAAGATAGAGGGAAACCTGGGTCCTGAGACTTCTCAGTTGGTGTGCCTACTGGGGAGATCCTGCAGGACTTCCTGGAGGAGGTGGCGCTTGATCTGTTTTGAAGATTGATAGTAGTTAGCCTGGCAAAGTTGTATCATCTGTGTGTGTGTGTGTGTGTGTGTGTGTGTGTGTGTGAGATTGGACCAAAGGCTTCCAGACACAGCTGAGACTGGAAGGTACTACACTGAAACAGGCATTAGGTAGTTGTGTGTATACTAGACACTGAGATTCTCCAACCTCCTCCACCCTTGGGTTTCCAGGGCCCTAGGAACCAAGTCTTCACTCTTCAGGCAGTAATCTGAAAAAAAAAAAAAAATCTTCTCTGGGAAATCTGAGCGGCCCAAGACGAAAGCCCTAAAGATATTGAATGGGAGGTGCGTTGAATTATGGCTTGAACAATTGATCTACCAAGTAAAAGATAAAGTTGAGAAAATCTCCCAGAAAGTAGAAGAAAAAGATGGAGATGGTAAATAGGGGAACAAAGACAAGAGTTAATTGAAGAATAAGTTCATAGTTCAACATCTTAATAAGAAAAAAATCGGAACAGAAAAAAAAAAAGGGAGAATGTAACTCATTAACAAAATAATTCAGAAGGATATACATGTGACATAAGGAAAAACAAGCTAATTCCTCATTTTCTGTAGTAGAGTATACAGATACTGCCTAAAATGGAAATGCCACATAATACAATCATGTTTTTATGCCCATGGAGATAAATCTGTTTTCCCCACAAATAAATAAGAGAACTTAAAGTGACTGTCTCTAGGGAGGAGGAAATGGGTAGAAAGGCAATGGGAGAGGACAGTTTTTCATAACAAATCTTATAAAACTATTTACCCTTTAAATTTTGTGCATGTATACATTTGATTAAAGTTAAAACCAAGTTTATTTTTAAGTCTAGTGAAAGAGCAGACTAGATATAGAGGAGAAAAAAAAATTACTGAATTCAAAAACAGTGATGAGGAAATCACCTAGGACAGAAAGGTTCAGATTAAAGGAAAACTTTAAGTTCTATGCAGGATAAATGAAAACAAATCCATACTTAGAGTCACTATGATGAGGATGTGGACAATCAAATGTAAAGGAAAAAAATCTTCAACACTATCTGAGAGGGGTGAAGATGGAGATAGGTCCAAATCTGCAAAGAAATCACAATTAAAGAGCTAGGTTATTTCTCATTAACAACGGTAGATGCTAGATCCTAATGGAATGTGGTTTTCAAAATGCTGAGCCAAAATTTCAACCTATGATTCTTATTTGACTAAAGGATAATTCAGACCTGAGGGTGAAACACAAACCTATTCAGATTAATAAGACTGAGCTAAGTTCACAGACCCTTGCTGGAAGAACTACTAAAGGATGTACTTGAATAAGAAGATAATTGAACAGAGAAAGAAGATGGGAGAGGCAGGAAACAGTAGTGAGCAAAGAAACTGGCAAACATAAAGGTAAATCTAAATAAGCACCACTGGTAAAACAACAACAATAATAGTAACTATTTTGAAAGGTGTTTGTTAAAAATAGCACAGAACTAAACTACTCCACCATAATAGCATGGAGGGAAGGGAGATGGAAGTAATTTCTTTCACTATCTTTGGATTATTTTAGAGAAAGAGGGAGAATGATTTTCTTTAGACTTTGATTGATATACAAATTTAGAGTAACCTCGACAGAAATAGAATGTTTGACTTCCAAGACAGTGGAGGGAAATAAAGAAAATTCAATCAGTCAATTCAATAAGATGACAGGAAAGAAGAAAAAAGTAGCAAAGAAGAAATATGGCAGATAGGAAAAAAAAAAAAAAAGGAATTGAAATAAATCCAAATATATATTTAATCACAATAAAGGTAAATGAACAAAACTCTCCAGTTAGAAGACAAAAATTGCCATATTGCATAAAAATATGAACTCCAGTTACATAATGTTTACAAGAGTCATACCTAAAACATAGCGACTCAAAAAATTTTAAAGTATTGGCATGGGAATAAATATGTCAGGTAAACACTAATTAGAATAAAACCAAAGCAGCAATAGTAGTATTAGACAAAATATGATATTAAGGCAATATTAATATCATCATCACTATTGATTTTTTTGTGCTGAAATTTCATGACCTAGATTTATCTTTATCTATGCATTTGTGTTGAAATGCACCATATACCTACTCCTCACTTATTGACTACCTTATTTTCCGATATGTTACATGATGATAGTAATAAATTTATTATCCAATTATTTTGCACATTAACAATGTACGTCAGGCAGTAATGAACGCCGAGGTGCGAGGCTAGAGTAACACTGGTTGCGATGGTTAAAGTTATGTGTCAACTTGACTGGGCCATGATTCTCAGTGGTTTGGCAGTTATGTAATGATGTAATTTGGCAGTTATATAATGATGTAGTCATCCTTCATTTTGTGATTTGATATGATCACCTTACATTTTCATATAATACCAATTTTCACATAATGATCTGGTCTTTGGAACCTAGCCATGTCAGTAAGTTAGGAGTGGATATTTTGAAGTGTCGGTAACTCTTTCATGAAGGATAGCATTTAACAGATTACTGCATCAGTGTTCTAAATAGTGGCATTGTGATCTAAATGAGTAATTTTGCACTTAGGGGTGTTCATTAATTACTTACAAAATAGTTGGCAATGCTTGTTGACTGACAGCTTCCAAGTCTGTCTTCTTAATTCCTGGGCAGTATCTTGTCCACCATGACACTTGAGGTCCATACCCAGTAGACTTGTGAATCAGTTGTCTAATCAAAATGAAAATTCCCCAAGAAGCATTTTATATTTTTAAGAGTGCTTCATGTGGAAGTAACATAATTACCTGTACCTTTAAAAAATATATATCAGCAGGGTCTTTAAAAGATGATTATCATATTTAGAAATGAGATGGTATAAAGAGACACCTTTTCTTCTCCCCACCCCCTAGCACTTTTTCTAGTAACAAAGCAGTGTAGAAATCTTAATCCAGTTAACATTCTGTTAAGGTTTCAGGTAGTTCTTCCATCCCTCTTAACCGACCATCACTACAGGGAACAGTACCATTTTCTTACTAATCAAGCCAAACCAATCTCTTTTCTTTGTCAATAGCAAGATCCAAATAGATACTGTAGGATGACTTCCCCTCTGGCTAGGAGAGAGGCCAAGTTGTCTAACCCTACAGCAGTGACTGGAGCAAGGTTACATGACGTGGGTGGAAAATCATTCTTGTTCATGGAGAGAAGCAGACCAGCTTTTGGGGACTAGTCCCTGCGCTGGGTGCCTTGCCCAGAAGGGGTGGGGCTGGTAGCCTGAGAAACTGGCTATTTTTCCCAGGCTTCTGGGTCACACTGCAGTTGTCTTTCAATGCTGTTTAAAAAGCACCTTGAGGAAACTTTTCATTGGCAATGGAAGAGGCTACTAGTTCCAGCGGAAGAATCTGGGCGGGAGCAAAGGGAGAATTTTCTCTCCTCTTTGAGGGCTCATGGAAAGTGGGATTTAGTGCATTCATTTGTTTAAGACATGTTCTGTTTGGATTTTGAAGCTTCAAAATCCTGCTTTCCTTAGTACTTATTACTGTAGAACAATTTTAATCACATAGATATTTACCTATTATTTAATAGTTTGGACCAGGGTGAAGACCTCAGTAATGCTGCAAGTGATAGTTCCAACTTAATTCAAAGAATTTCATGTTTGAGGATTTTCTTAAGAAAACCATCTTCTCAGAATTTCAGATTTATGACTAACAATTCTGTGATTTTTTTATTGGTTTGTTTAGGCAAAATAAAATACTGATCCATTTAAAAGTATAATGTATGCCAAATTGTATAGTTTGTAAGCCCATATTTATGTTGGACCCTCATCCATTTCAAATGACTTTTTTCATTTTATTCTTTTCAATTGTTAAAGTAATAACATCCTTATTAAATTTTAAAAAGCAAACACTACAGGAAATACTGAAAGTGAAAGGACCTCACCTAGTGTCACTCTTGGGGTACCACTTCCTCTTTCTAGACTAGCTTGAAAAAAAAGAAAGTTTTCTGCAACATGTGGTCTTAACATCTGAAACTCCAGAATGTCAGAGAGGGAAGAGACATAGAGATCATTTTTTCAAAACTTCTCCGTTCCAAGGAGCAATATTTTGCCCGAAAGAGGAAAAATAACTTGTCTGAGGTTATCATTTAAATATGCCCAGGTCTTGGCCTTGAACCCAAGTGCTCGCCATCTAGTACCCTTTTCAGGATATCACACAGCTGATAAGTTTTATATTCTTAATACCTTTTATTGTTACTCTGGAGCCTTGGTGGCGCAATGGTTAAGAGCTCGGCTGCTAACCAAAAGATTAGCATTTTGAATCCACCAGCTGCTCCTTGGAAACATTATGGGGCAGTTCTACTCTGTCCTATAGGGTTACTATGAGTCAGCATCGACTTGACAGCAGAGGGTATCATTATTCTGATCACAAAAGTAATAAATGTTCATTGTAGAAATTCAACGATTATCTCACCATCCACTGTTAAAAGGTTGATGTATGTCGTGGATTGAATTGTGTCCCCCTAGAATATGCATCAACTTGGCTAGGCCATGATTCCCGGTATTGTGTGATTGTCCACCATTTTGTCATCTGATGTGATTTTACTATGTGTTGTAAATCCTACCTCTATGATGAGGCAGAATTAGCGGCGGTTGTATTAATGAGGCAAGACTCAATCTACAAGATTAGGTTGTGTCTTAAATCAATCTCTTTCCAGATATGAAAGAGAGAAGTAAGCAGAGAGACAGGAGGAACTCATACCACCAAGAAAGTAGAGCCAGGAGCATGCATCCTTTGGACCCAGGGTCCCTGCGCTCAAAAGCTCCTAGACCAGAGGAAGATTGATGACAAAGACCTTCCCCCAAAGCCGACAGAGAGAGAAAGCCTTCCCCTGGAGCTGGCACCCCTGAATTCAGACTTCTAGCCTCCTAGACTGTGAGAGAATAAATTTCTGTTTGTTAAAGCCATCCACTTGTGGTATTTCTGTTAAAACAGCACTAGATAACTAAGACAGTGTATTTTCTTCCAGGCATTTTTCTGTGCTCATACTTGTGCAAAAGTAGGATTAGATTTCACATAGTTTTGTGGGCTACCTGTTTCACTTCATGTATGATGACTGTCATTCCATGTTATTAAACATTATTCCTTAAAATTATTTTTAATAGTTGCATGGCAGTCTGTGCTACAGAGGTACTGTAATTTATCTAATAGGTCCCATTTGGGAAGGCACCAGTTTTTCATCAACACTGAGGATGCTCTTGTGAACCTAGCTGAACATAAATTCTTGCATATTTTGTTTGGTGAATGAAAATTCCTGAGTATAGAAATCCTAGTTGTTCTGTAACTTAAGAAATTCTTGGGAGGTCAGGGAATCTTTAAACCCCAGAAGTTATTTAATGTCATTAAATTAGATCTCCCATGGTTAATGTAAATAAAATCAGGCTACTTTAGGGAACAAATCTGTTTAGCTCTGGCTTGGTCAACAATGGCTTAATCATTAAGTTAATTAGTCATAGTTCTATTTTATTAGCCAGCTGAGAAAAGTGTTAGAAAAATCTGCCTTATTAGTCGGCAGATAAAGCTTCTGTCTTCACAGTATATTTTATAATGCTAGTAAAACAAGTAATAATAACAGGAATCATAGTAATAACTACTATTTATTGAGAGTATAGAGTGTGCCAGGCATGTGCCAAGTTCTTTAAAAATATTTCACTTAATCCTCACAACAGCTCAGTGAGATAGGCACTGGTATTATCTCTATAGAGAAAAGAACTATAGCTCAGAGAGGTTAAGCAACTTGCCTGAGGTAGCATAGCAAATGATGGCAGAATCCAGACTTGAACCTAGGCCTACCTCACTCGCAAATCCAAAACTGGTGCCATCGTCTCCAAAGTGATTCTGTTGACTTCTTTTTTTCTTAATGATTTAGTAGTGGTTCATAACCTCTTGAGACCCATTTGACAATCTGTACCTTTGCCTTAAAGTACATAGAATAATACTCTTTTCAGGAGTAGTGGGAGCAAAGAAAGTGGGACAGTGGATAAAGTGTTTGGCACTGTCTGATCTATGTGGTTTGAGATGATTTCTGAGAATTGAATGAGTATAGTTTAACTCTACCGCTCTATTTACCAAAATGTATTATGAAAGTAAAAATGTGTTATTTTGGCTCCAAAATACAAATAAATACGTTGTCAACATGATCAGTACTTACATAAAAACTGTTGTTGGTAGGTGCCATTGAGTCAGTTCCACTGAGTCTATTTTTTTTCCTTTTAAAATATTTATGATATGTAATATGTTTGAGAATGAAAGGCTGTGCTAATGAACATCTGATGAGTTATCTAAAAACCATCTTTCCTGTTATGTTACTATTAGTTTGGAGTTTGGTGTTTCTCTTTGAACCACATAAGTCTAATTTCCCCAGGGCTTAAATCACTCCTTAGTAGTAAGTTGGGTGTTCTTTCAGGCTACTGATATACCATTTACAATACTGTCGAGGAAGGAGAGGATGCTTGACTCAGTCACTTTTACCATTTATAAAAGGTTTGGGGGAGGAAATTGAAACTAATAGCTAAATTATTCGCAGCCAATACATTAACGAGTATCCTACTGAGTGGCTTGAAAGGGTTGATAATGTCTAACTCACTGAGAGGCAGTGATGTTATTGGGGAGAAGAAAGCCCTCCCCCCTTTTTTTAAATACCCAGAGTCAATAATTCTGAACATAAACTACAGACCATAATTTTCATCTTCTGTAGGAGTTTCAGAAATGACTTCAAATGTTCTTAGATTAAAAAAAAAAAAAAAAAAAAACTATCCTGTGGTCTTACTTGCTCCAGGACTATCCAGCGCAACAGGGTCTCTGAGTTAAGGGCCTGCTAAATTTTTCTGAAGAGGGTTTAAAAGCAGTCAGAGTTGGTGGCTTCATCTACTTCATCTTTTAGGAACTAAAAATGGTACTGAAATGATTTGCCTGGCAGCCATCATCAGCCCATGCTGTAATTTACCCTCAGAGTGTTTTTCTCTTCCTTAACCTGACTGCGTTTCTTTGTTGTTGCTGTTAGCTGCCATTGAGTTGGCTCCGACTCATGGTGACCCCACATACAACAGAACAAAATGTTCCCCCGGCCTGCGCCATCTTCACAATTGCTGATATGCTCTGGTCTGTTGTTGTGACCACTGTGTATTTTGAGTGCCTTCCAACTTTGGGGAGCTCATCTGCCAGCACTATCTTGGACAGTATTCTATTGTGATCCATAGAGTTTGCATTTGCTAATTTTCAGAAGTAGATCACCAGGCCTTTTTCTTCCTGCTCTATCTTAGTCTGGAAGCTCTGCTGAACGCTGTCCACTATGGGTGACCCTGCTGTATTTGAAATACCGGTGGCATAGCTTCCAGAATCATAGCAACATGTGAGTCACCGCCATACAACAAACTGAAAGGTGGATGGTGGATATTTCTGTAGAACCTCACTGTTCACAGTGTGGCTCTGGACCAGGGCCATGGGCATCCCCTGGGAGCTTGTTGGAAATGCAGATTCTCAGGCCGCACCCCAGACCTACTGCATCAGAATCTGCATTTTAACAAGACCCTCAGGTAATTCATTGATGTTTGAGAACGCTGAAGCAATCACTGATCAATTGCCACTATTGTGACCCTAAAGGGGTTGTGGTGGTACAGTGGTTGAAGCTCTCAGCTGCTGACTGAAAGGTCAGTGGTTTGAATCCACCAGCCACTCCATGGGAGAAAAATGTGGCAGCATGCTTCTGTAAAGATGTACAACCTTGGAAACCCTATGGGACAGTCCGACTCCATCCTACAAGGTCACTATGAGTCGGAATTGACTCGATGACAGCGGGTTTGGTTGGGTTTATTGTGACCGGGGTAGTTCATGTAGCTTTCAAATGTGCATGATCTTTCTGTAAAGGTGAAAGTCTTCACTGGAAAATCTGACCTGGCTATTTCAGAGAAGGATTGAACTAGACAGTGTCTTAGGCTCCTTTCTCTTGAGAGTTCTATATTTTCCCTGAGTAATCTGCTACTTAAATGACATATCGATGTTAAACTAGCCCTGTTTTGTAAAAAAAAAATAAACATAAGAAAGATGAAAGTACTAGAAAACACTGGTACAGATACCAAAGATACAACATTTTCACAGATGTTCTTTGAAACCCATGGCTTCTGTCTTTATGCCATTAGCACGTTGCCTTTAAAGAGTGTATCAGAGAAGTCCAGATTTTCAGTTGGCTGGTGAAGACTGTTGTAACCCGGGGAATCTGTGCTCTATTTTCTTATTTAGGAAGATGGATTACAATTTTAGGAAGTAGTTTTCCAGATCAGAGTCAGACTAGAAGACGTAGTGATCATTCACCCATTTACAGCACCTTAATTGCATATCCTTGTGATGTTTACTTTCAAATTAAAAAATAGTAATAGTGTGGGGGGGATTGTTCTAAGAAACTTTCAGTGCTTATTAAGAAACATAAGTTCAGTGACCTAATCATAGTTAAAAAGTGATTCAAGACAGCACTGGCCGAGATGCTACCTGGCTGTGGTCAACTGCCAAGTGCTCGTTTTGATGGTAGGAGTGTTTGAAACGACAGCCTAGATCAGGAGGGTCCCATGAGCAGAACGCCTTTAGGAACCAAGTGGGTAAGGGAACTTAGGCTGGCTAGGAAAAGATATCAAAGAATGGTGAGTGTAGCGGTGAACGGACCAGTGTGTGCCTAATCTAAACATGGCAGCTGCTCCTCCGTAGTGTTGTCTGGTCGGAATACAGGCATGGAGTGGCTACACTTTCCTGTTTTTTAAAGAGGAAAATAGAAATATGAATTTGTATGTAAATGCTCAAGGTTTTTGTTGTTGTTAGCTGGCATTGAGCCGAGTCTGACTCATGGCGACTTTGTGTACAACAAAACAAAATGTTGCCCAGTCTTGCATCATCCTCACAGTTGCCAACATGTTCAAGTCCATCGCTGCAGCCCCTGTGCCAATCCATCCTACCAAGGGTCTCCTGCACCCTCACTGGCCCTGTGCTTCACCAAACATGATGTCTTTTTCCAGCATTTGATCCCTTCTGATGACATGTCCAAAGCGAGGGAGTCAGACAGTGTTCTATTGTGATCCATAAGGCTTTCATTGGCTAATTTTTGGAAGTAGATTGCCAGGCCTTTCTTCCTAATCTGCCTTGTTCTGGAAGCTCCATTCAAACCTGTCTACTATGTTGGCAAATCAATTCAAGTTTTTGAGAATCTATCCTTCCTCCCATATCACATTCCTTTCCTTCCTTCCTTTTCTTCCTAATAGTGCGTAATCCAGCCAAGTTTAACTAGCAACACAGTTAGGTGAGGCCTGCCAGTTTGTAATGCTAAAATACCCCAAACTCCACATCTATACTAGTTTTATCCTCCTTTTCCTCAAGCTATTTCTAGAATGACAAACAAATAAGAAATTCACAATTCATCTCCTTTTACCCCTTTACTCTCTACATAGGATAGATGCTAACTGGTAGCCAAATAAATAAAACCTCTGAAAGGGAATTATTAATACACCTGGATAGTATACAAGCTGTATACAGTGAGATAGGAAGATGGTGGCTCAGTGGTGAAGAGCTTGGCTGCTAACCAAAAGGTTGGCAGTTTGAATCCACCAGCCACTCCTTGGAAACCCTATGGGGCAGTTCTACTCTGTCCTGTAGGGTCTCTATGAGTTGCAATCGACTCAAAAGCAACGGGTTTGGTTTGGTTTTGATACCACTGTCCTACATAGAACTATTTCAACATTCTGTAACATAGAGAAGAACTTGGTTTGCTCTTAAGATAATTCCTATTTGGTGACAGTCAGAACAGATTGAATGAACTAATTCCTATAAGCTTCATAAACACTTTCTGTTTCTTTTTAAATGCCTCGCTCTGAGAATCTAAAAAGACCGTATGCTGTCTTTCTTACTGAATTATGTGAGAAGATAATCACTTGCAGAGAAATTCAGTGAAGCGGCTGATAAAATGCCGTAAAAATATACTTCAGAGAGTAGAGCAATAGTAGTGATGTCAGAACAGTGTGTCCCCAAGTTCGCGAGCCCGTTAACCCAGCCCTGGGCCTGAGCACAGCCGTTTCTCATCATCAGCTAGATGAAATGGAGTAGTAAAAATCAAACCTTTATTTCATTGACTCTTACAGTACAGTTCCTTCTTCTCTGCCTATTAGTCAAATATCCCCTTGGATTGAAGCTGCAATTCCTTTAGGCAGTTTAGACTTTCTGAAGTAGAGGAGAGAAAGTTAGAAAGGGGAGGTAGCGGAGGAATATAGAAGTAAAAAATTAATTTTGTGGATCAAAATTCTTATCTGAACAGACTGACTAGTCTGATTATGTTTTAAAGTATTGTGTCGATACCAGTGTTTTAAATTGAATCATAGGGAGTGCTTTAACTGAAGTCATGTTTACATCAGCAACTCTCAGCAACGCTAAGGAACAGAATTGCTTTTTGAATTCACATTTCTCCCTGATGCTGACAGAAATGTGGGATAATTAACGACCTAAAATTAAAGACCTCTCAGAAGCTCAAAACCATGTGTTTGATAGGGAAGGGAAGGTGGACAAGGCATATGAAATAGGGTTGGAAGACAAAAGGAATCACTGTGTGATGTAAATGTTAACATGCTTGGCTGCTAACTGAAAGGCTGGAGGTTCGAGTCTATCCAGAGGTGCCTCAGAAGAAAGACCTGGCAATCTCCTTCTGAAAAATCAACCATTAAAAACCCTATGGTCACAGTACTGGGGAAGCCAGCACAACTTGTACAAGGAAAGGTCTTGGAAGCTCCATAGACACATCCAAACTCTCTGAGGGACAGAATTGCTGGATGGAGGGCTGTGGGGACCATGGTCTCAGGGAACAGCTAGCTCAATTGGCATAACACAGTTTATGAAGACAATGTTCTACATTCTACCTTGGTGAGTAGCGTCTGGGGTCTTAAAAACCTGTGAGCAGCCATCTAAGATACTCCACTGGTCTCACCCCTTCGGGAGCAAGGGAGAATGAAGAGAACAGGAGACAAGGAAACAATTAGTCCAAAGGACTAATGGAGCACAGCTACCAAGGCCTCCACCAGACTGAGTCCAGTACAGCTAGATGGTGCCCGGCTACCACCACTGACTGCTCTGACTGGGATCACAACAGAGGGTTCTGGACAGAGCTGGAGAAGGATGTAGAACAAAATTCTAACACACACAAAAAAGACCAGATTTACTGGCCTGACAGAGACTAGAGAAACCCTGAGAGTATGGCCCCCAGATACCCTTTTAGCTCAGTGGTGAAGTCACTCCCGAGGTTCATTGTTCAGCCAGGGATTGGACAGCCCCATACAACAAAAAAGGACTAATGAGGCACAGCAGTCCAGGGACAAGGACTAGAAGGCAGGAGGGGACAGGAAAGCTGGTGATAGGGAACCCAAGGTTGAGTAAGAACAGTGTTGACATGTTGTGGGGTTGTTAACCATTGTCATAGGGCAATATGTGTACTAACTGTTTAATGAGAAACTATTTTGTTCTGTAAACCTTCGTCTCAAGTACAAAACTAAAAAGAATTGTCTATGTGAGATCAAACTGACAACAGCAACTCAAAAGGTTTGATGAGAAGCCTAGGGGACAGTGAGTTGAAGACAATGGTGATGGAATAATTTGGAAAAGGATAGTGAGAATAGCAGCACAACTGGAAGAAAGTAATCGATGTCACTGAATCGTACATGCAGGAATTATTGAAATGGTGTAACTTTGGCTGTGTATATTTTCACCAAAAAAAAAAGGTCCTCGAAGGTCGAGAAGGGAGAGTGATGACATGTCGTGGGGTTGTTAACCAAAGTCATAAAACAATATGTGTACTGACTATTTGATAAGAAACTATTTGTTCTGTGAACCTTCACCTAAAATACAATTAAAAAAAAAAAAAAACCCTATGGAGCACAGTCCTACTCTGATACACATGGGGTGGCCATGAGCTGGAGTCAACTCAGTGGCAATTGGTTTTGGTTTTATAAGACAAATGTTTTGCTGGAAAGGTTGAAGAGAGAATTTAGAATCAAATTAAACACACCTGTGATGTCTTCCCTCTCAACTTAGGAACAGGCCAATGGTGGTGACTGGGCCAAGTGTTCAACATGTATTTAGACCTAACTCTTTGCATTACAGCCCCAAATCTGAACTTCCTAGTCTATGCTGTCTTTAAAAAAAAAAAAAAAAGAGTATGTCTTTATTCCCACCGTATGTGGCCAAGCACTCAGTCAAGACTTACTGAAGAAACGAATTCAATAAGAAGCAATAACTGTGTGGACTCCATTTTTGCTCTGTTCATAGTTTGAATGGAATTCCTTGCCCATGCGTGAGACTTGGTTGTAGAAACCTTTAGCCTGGGGTTATTTTTGATAAGTGCCATTGACTACCCTACATTTGTGTGGTGTTGCTTAAAAATAAAAAACAAAATTTGGGTCTGGAAAGTTCTGATTCTCATTCTCATTACTTGTGTGATCTTGGGAAAGATGTTTATTCTCTCTGGACCTTATAGGCCACATTTAGCAGTTTGAATTTTAATCACAAAGTAATTGGATGCTTTCGAGGATTTTAAGCAGAGGAGAGGACATGATCTGGTATAAACTTTAAAAAGACCATGCTGGCTGCTTCATGAAGATTGATGTGTGGAAATGGGCAGAAATAGAACCAAGATGACCATTCAGGAGGCTATTGCCATTGCTTGAATGAGTGTTGAGGGTGACTTTAATAAGATGGTGGCAGTAGGGTGGCTTGCAATAAGATGGGGTAGTGCAAAACCAGTAAAGTGAGCGGATTTGAGTTACATTTTGGAGGCAGAGCGTAATGATTAAAAGTGCATGCTCCAAAGCCAGACTGCACTAATTCCTCTTCTTATTAACTGTATGACTTTAGGCAAATTAACTTCTCTATGCCTCCATTCCCTTAATAGCAAAATGGAAATAATACTGATAGAGCTGTTTTGAAAATTAAATGAGTTAATAATGCTCAGTATGCATTTGAAGAGTAAGTAGTGAATGACTTAATAAATGTTGCTGCTGTTACTGTTTTTACTATTTAAATAGACAGGTGTTGGTGATGGTTTGGATGGGGGAAGGTGTGGAGGTGTCAGAGACAACTGCCAGGTTTCTGGCTTGACTAGCAGGTGGTTGATGTTGCCAATTTCTGAGATGGAGGTTGCTGGAGAGAAGGAGGGTTTGAGGGGAAGGTCAAGAATCTGGTTTCGGACAGGTCAGTTTGAGATGTGTATGAGATATCCAGGTGGAGATATCAGCCAGCTGGAAATTGGCACTCAGAGAAGTGTCCTGGGCCAGAGATAGAGTTTGCATGCAAAATCATACTAAAATGTACTGGATACATTTGCAGAATTGTCAGCACCTGGAATAATTCAGTCTTGTCCTGGGCTGGCCCGTGGGATATCAAACAGTTCAGAGACTGATTTCCCTTGGAGAGGTGGAAGATATGGCAAAAGAGTGTGGGTGTTTTCATCAAGTAGACCACCTTTTGAGCGTCACTACACCACTGGCTACTTAGGTGACCATAGTTACAGGTGTTGGTGATAGACTCAGTGGGGAGGAGAGAAGGAATTATGGACAACTCGCAGACTTCTGGCTTCAGTGCCAGGTGGTTGGTGGGGCCAGTTCCTGGGATAGAGGGAGCGGGAAGAAGCAGGTTCCTCACAGCCTCAGCTCAGCCTGAGCTCCTTAGCTGGGGATTTTTATACTTTCCTCAGAGGTGAGGACCAGAAAGTGCCTAGCATATAGTCGGTGCTCAATAATGGCAATTATTTTCCTTATATGACTTTGTGCTCTTCTGGGGAGAAGAGCTTCTTACCTCAGCTGTAAGTGTCTCCATCTCCCTGCCAGGATCTGATTCCATTTGTAGATTAAACTATAAGCCAGAAACAGTGAGGTGATAGAAAGGACAGGACTCGAGCTAGGGTAAGGGGAGGGAGACACCTCAAAAGTGCCAAAAAAAACTCCATTAATCAAGATGAATAATATTTTAATGCAATTTTTTTAAAAAAATGAAAATTAAAGCAAAAAATCCATGATGAACAAAATATCAAATTTTTAATAAAAGCTGGATCAGTATTACTGATTTTTCCTTTTGCCTCAAGCTCCGATATCACTCGGCATGGCACTGTGATAGGGTGAAACCAAAGAGGAAAAGCTTCTCTACCAGTCCCCAAGACTTTTTGTCTTCTTGCCCAAAGTCTCTAGCTAAGGGCCAGCCATCAGACATATGTCATCCAGTGATCTCTAGATGCTACAGACTTAGGAACAAGTTCCAACAGTATGCGATCCTGGGCACCCTCGATGGTCGGGCTTGAAATCTGTGATTAGCCCAGCCCCCAACCCTCTTCTATCAGTTGCAACATGGGAGTGGGAGCAAGGTTCCCCGGTTTGCCCCACCTCAGTAAGCCCAGACCCTTGTGACCCTGAAACTGCTGAGCAAACACAAAATAAAATAAGCCAATTCTCTATTAAAGGCTGGGGTTTAAAGGTCAGCTTTGTGCTTATCGACTGTTGAGTCTGATTCACTCCCTAAATGACTCTCAGCAAGAGTTGTGTTTGTAACATGGACTGAGAAGATGGGCATTTCCATTCAGAGTGGGGAGCTGTTTGCTTTGCAAGGAGCTGTCATTGCCAACAGGAAAACAGCAGGTCAGAAGCAGGAGGAAATGCATGAGGTCCCGGTTCCAGGAACACTTCCTTCTGATTTTGACCTAAAAAGCTAAAGGTACACGCAGTGGCTGGTGGCTCTCAGTTCTTTCCTGTAACAATCGATTTCCAATAGACACAAGTGGGTAATTTAAGCCGTTTCAGCAGGTGGATAATGAATAATTAAAGGCCAGATTTGTCACTGCTCATATCTATCATAAAGAAACCAATTGTGGAATTTTGAGCTTGTGGGTCACTTTTCCTATAACAGAAGCTGGATATGGGGAGCTAAATTTTAAAAATGTATGTTATTTAAGTATATTTATCTCAATTGAAAGAAAAACAAAATCTTCTAACTTTTTAGACAGTTTTGCTGCAAGTGTAATAGACCATCGTAACGTGCATTTACGAGTGATTTTGTGGGAAACGTTGAGTAAAGAGAAATAACCACGTGGGTTAGTCTGAAGCTGTAGCTGCACACCGCCTACATGTCAATGGCACTTTAAGATTGTGACATTTTGTTTGGTGACCTTCATACCAGTTGACTGCATGCACCTTAATCCCTCTCTGAAAAAGCTGAGCCTGCTGTAGATTGGCTAGCTTTTCTTTTTTTTCTAACCCAGTTTTTCATTTACCTACTGCTTGATAATGTCTGGTTTAATTGGTACAAAAGGATGAAGTTCATTATTACATGACTCAGAAACCTATCTTTGAGTTTTTAGGGAAAAATAAGTACAAGGGTTGTTGTGAATTGAGACTGAAAGACCACGCAGCTAATCAGGTGGGACCTTCTTCAGTGGGGGTAAAAATACTTCTGAAAAATTGTAGAATATGTACGCAAATGCACAAAGGGAAAGAAGGTGCCATTTTGTGTAATGAGGTTTCTTCCAGACTTTAGAACTCATAATTAAAAGTTCAGAAACAGAATAAATGTTGGAACAGAGTTGGTTTTGTGAGGGTCCCCAGTGTGCAGATGTGGGCACTGCTGAAAATCATGCTGTCCGGTTGCCTGCCCTTTTGCAGGAATATCTTTTTGAGTATTTAGGCCTTGTTTCCCAAGAATTAATACAAAGACTTTTCAGACTATGAGTAAATATCGCATGGTCCCTGAGGCACAATTGTATGGTATACCCATGGAAATTTTCTTTCTTAAAGAATTAAATAACATTTTCAATTACTTAATAAAATGACACTATTAAATAATTAAGTTGTGATGTTTTGTTCACAGGAGCCAAGTTTCTGTCGCTTTCTCCCTTTCTCCCTGATTTTCTTTCTTAGTTAACTCCCCTTCTTTCCCCCTTCCCTCTCTCTCCCTCCCTTTCTTTCCTCTTCCATTCTTATGAGTGCTTAGATGTTAGATTGTCTTGTTTCTACCTCTGTGATCATTATTTTTAAGTCAAAGCAGTAAGTCCCACTAAGAACCTAAAAGCCAAGTTAGTATCTTTTTTTAGCCTCCTACCATTTATCTGGAGCCCAGGTGGCGGAGTGGTTAAGCATTCGGCTGCCAACCAAAAGGTTGGCAGTTTGAATCCACCAGCCTCTGCTTGGAAACCCTGTGGGGCAGTTCCACTCTGTCCTATAGGGTAGCTAAGAGTTAGAATTGACTCAGTGGCAATAGGTTTTGTTTTTTTGGTTTTTACCATTCATCCAAACTTAATCTTCTCTTTTTTCCCCCATTATTACAGTTATTACTAAAACCAGCATCTATGCAGAAAGTCTTACTAGTACATTGCCTCCTCTGAGTTAAGATATTCTCATATACATATTATTTAGCTAAAAGGTAAAACTAATACTCTTTAGACTGACTTCCCTGTTTTGAAAAATCTTCATTCACGTCCCTTAAACATGTGTGAATAGTTACATCTTTTGTAGACAAGCATTATACAGGAAACCACTAAGCTCACTTTCAGTTTTCAGGAGAGAAAGTCAAAAATTCCATTGCAAAGTAAAGCTGTTGGTCTATTAATAAAAAGAGAGAACAATGTAGCTCCTTACCCTGCTGAGCTAAAATATAATACTGTTGTCTTTTCTCTGATGGTGTTCTCTAGCATGGATTACTTAGTCTGGTAATGTCCCGTCCAAAAGCTCATTCCTGCCAATCAGCCGTCAGACCTTCCCAGGAAACCATTAATGCGACGTGTGGCATATTGAGCCTTGATTTCAGAAACGGGTCATGTATATGTGAACGCGTGAAAACTGTTGGGAGCAAGTTTAAAATAGGGAAAATTCTTTTTACTGGCATATCAGGGGCACAGTGGTTAAGAGCTCAGCTACTAACCAAAAGGTCAGCAGTTCGAATCCACCAGCTGCTCCTTGGAAACCCTATATGGCAGTTCTTCTACTCTGTCCAATAGGGTCGCTATGAGTTGGAATCGACTCGACGGCAGTGGTTTACAGGTTATGGGTTTAGTGTCCACCATGCTTGTACTGAAATATGCCTGTAAGTGGCTTGCATTCAATAATTTTAAATCATCATTTCTAAAGAACTTCTGAGTCCCTTTTGACTTTTGCAACCACTGCTTTGTAACCCCTCTGTATAGCCACATAGCTTCCCATCACCACTCTCTATCAGATTCAGAATACTGCCTTTGACTTCAGACTCAAGCCATTCCTGCTTTGTCTTCCTTTAGGCCTTACCTTTGTCCTTGACCTTACATCGACTGCTTTGTTTGCTGTTCTCTAAATTCACACCTCCTTCGCCCGTCTTTGTGTGGGCTCTTCTGTCATTTATTTTTAACTTGTGGCACATTGTCTACTACCTTACAGGCCTTTTCTTCTCTTAAAATGACATTTCTCTGTTCAAATATTAGTGTCTGTATCTAGAACTTGCTACGCTTGATCGTTTTAATATGCGCTTAGCCAAACAACGTGAATATGTTGTAAACTTTCCAAGACCAAGGTTTTTATTTTTTATATGTTTTGTAACGTCATGACAGGTGTTTAGCAGGGCATGTCTTCGTTCAGAAAATGAACTTCCAGGTTGTTGCCCTGCCAGGACAGGAGGTAAGATTGTTCTTTTATTTGATGGAACAAATTTGCTGCCTATCTGTATTTCAGCTTTCCTGATTGATAGCATTGTCTCTGGCACGTTCTTTATATAGTTATTTAAACTGATCATGAATATAACCAATATCATCAGTTTAGTTCCGTTTAACCTTTCTTGGCTATATTATTGTTCTTAGGGTTGAACAGTAAGAATTTTTCAAATGGAGAAATTATTATTATTTTTTTTAGAATTTTCAACACCATTTTGACCTCTGATTTGTGTTCACATGTGGTTATTCTGATTATTTCATAAATTCAAGTTTTTAAACAGTTTTTTATGTTATACCCGTCTTTGTTGATTGTGACTAAAATTAAATTATGATAATATTAACTTGCTTTTCCTTAGCTTCCCAAGGCTCTAAGACAGTCATAATTAGTAGTATTACCTGTTTTATGATATATAGGAAAAGTACATCTTTTAGATTTTCTTATGTCAAGAGAGAAAAAACATTGTTAATAAAATATATGCTATTTTCATCACCAAAATGCCGATTACGTTGGTCACTTCTTAAAAATAGACACTTTCCAGGCATTTGTTGGTGTTGTTGTATGCCATCGAGTCAATTTTCAACTCACAGCGACCCTGTGGAACAGAGTAGAAGTGCCCAGAGGATTTTCCAGACTGTAATCTTTAGGGAAAAAGATCACCGGGTTTTTGTCTGGCAGAGCGACTGGGTGGGTTCAAACTGCCAGCCTTTCAGTTAGCAGCCATGTACGCGCTTAACCGTTGTGCCACCGAGGCTCCTGTATAAGGCATTTACAGAAATTTAAATTAACAGTTATTTTTAAATATACAAATAAAAATTTTCACTATTAAAGTAATCATGTTATAAAACGCTGGCGAATGGAGACTACAAAAATCATTTATAATTGCATCTTCCTAATATATCTATAGTTAAAATCTTAGCGTCTTTCCTCCCAGTCTTTTTTTGCGCACGCATATTTTTATTACATAGTCATAATAATGGTATATTATAAATGCTTCTGATAATTTAAAAGGAGTCCCTGGGTAGTACAAGTGGTTGACACACTCAGCTGCTAACCAAAAAGTTGAAGATTTGAGTCCATCCAAATTCATCTCAGAAGAAAGACCTGGTGATACTTCCGCAAAATCAGCCATTGAAAATCCTACGGAGCACAGCTCTCCCCTGACGTGCATGGGGTCGCCATGAGAGGGAGTTGACTCAAAGGCAGCTGGTTTTGTTTTGTTGTTGTTTTTTGTTTTCTAATAATCTAAAAAGAAAAAGTTGCTCAATAGAAATTAAAGTAGCTGCCCAAAGAGTATAAATACTTGTTAGATTGAAGGCATCTTGGGAAGCACTGTGAGAAACGCAAAGTTAATGTGTGTGTTTTGACACCAAGGTTTGTAAATTCCTCGAGGGAAGGTTTGCATAGATCTGTTGCCCCATGTGACTAGCGCTGACTGGGTAAGCAGTGGGCACTCACCAGTGACTTTGACAGGGCTGGTCAGAGCCACCCTGCAGTTGGCCATATTTAGAGAAAACAGATCTGCAGCTGGGAAGAAGGAAGGAAACAGGGACAAGCAGAGATGAATCATGTAGAATACAGCAGACATCTTGTATAGTGTACTGCCCCCTGCAGCTCTTCCTTGGAGTCTAAGGATGCCTCCATATCCTTCCATTAAACCTCTTTTTCTGATCGATGTTGTTGTTAGGTGCTGTCGAGTTGGTTCCGATTCATAGCGACCCTATGTACAACAGAAGGAAACAGTGCCCCGTCCTGCGCCATCCTCACAATTGTTGTTATGCTTGAGCCCATTGTTGTAGCCTCTGTGTCAGTCCGTCTTGTTGAGGGTCATCTTCTCTTTGCTGACCCTCTACTTTACCAAGTGTGATGTCCTTCTCCAGGGACTGGTCCCTCCTGATAACATGTCCAAAGTATGTGAGACATAGCCTCGCCATCCTCACTTCCAATGAACATTCGGCTGCACTTCTTCCAAGACAGATTTGTTCATTCTTCTGGCAGTCCATGATATATTCAGTATTCTTCACCAACAGTATAATTCAAAAGCGTCGATTCTCCTTTGGTCTTCCTTATTCATTGTCCAGCTGTCACATGCATATGAGGTGATTGAAAACACCATGGCTTGGGTTAGGCGCACTTTAGTCTTCAAGGTGACATCTTTATTTTTGAAGACTTTAAAGACGTCTTTTGCAGCAAATTTGCCCAGTGCAAGGCGTCTTTTGATTTCTTGAGCACTTCTCCCATGGGTGTTGATTGTGGATCCAGGTAAAACGAAATTCTTGGCAACTTCAGTCTTTTCTCTGTTTATCATGATGTTGCTTATTGGTCTAGTTGTGAGGATTTTTCTTTTCTTTATGTTGCGGTGTAGTCTATGGTTTGGGTCAGGCGCACCTTAGTCCTCACAGTGGACTGATTAGCTTTTTAAAATTGAGGTTCTGTTTCTGGTCACTGAAACAGAACCTACTAATCCCCTTTTGCCTTTGATCCATATCTGTCCTGTTTGGGTTGTCTGAATCATTTACTAGCCTGATACTCTTAAAGCTGATACTACTACACTTCACTGAAACTTTTACCCACAAGCAGTCAGGTGTGGAGTCCTCTGTGCCTCTGTGTCTCTGTGACTGGAATGGAGTAAATACTTAATAAAAACTTACTGAGCAAAGTGGTGTTGATGACAGATACTCTCCTCCCTTGAAACCTGCAGCAATCTTCCTGGTCAGCAAGTAGCAAACTACTGTCTCTTCCTAGTTTGAAATTCTGTGATACCATTTGGGTGACCGCTGAAACGAACAGACTCTTCAGGTTCTCTTGGTTTTTATTGGTGATTCCTCTAAGCCCTACCCATCCTCTTCCCTCTAGGACTCAGTCCTTATAGTTTTGGCATATAGTCCTTTTAATTTACATTAAGGGTAACCACTGTCATTCATTACTAAAGAAGAGGGTCATCATGTCACTGATTATAGGCAGGATAAAACCCAAAACCCTTTGTGGTTGAGTCAGTTCCAACTGATGGCACCCAGTATGTTACAGAGTAGAACTGCTCTGTAGGGTTTTCTTGGCTGAAATCTTTATGGAAGCAGATCGTCAGGCCTTTCTTCCATGGCACTGCTGTGTGGGTTCATACGTCCAACATTTAGGTTAGTAGTTGAGGGCAAGCTGTTGACGCCACCTAGGGACCTTCATGTGCAGGATAAGTAGAAGTAAAGTAAAAGAAGACATTTCCTGTGTCATACATAATGGCTATGTAACTGAAAATTGACAGCTGGTAATTGAACTTAGAATTGGTATATTAACAGGACAAGAGTAAACAAAACGCATTCCCTCTGGGATGAAACACTTCTCATACTGTAAGGAAGGGTGTGGTATGAGAAAGCTCTCTCCCTAGGTTTACTGCAGCCATTACCTCGAACTGTCTGAGTCACTGAGAACATTTTAATTTCAGGAGTTGCCTTTTTTTTTTTTTTAAATGGCTAAACCTAGTTAATAGTTACAGAATAATAGGTTGCATAGAATATTCAGTAGCACTTAAAAGAGTTGATGGGTTTTTCTCATGGTAATGCATTATAATTCGTAACATTCATTAAATGTTTCAGATTTTTTTCCTAATTGAATTTAAAACATAAATACATAGTTCTTTGAAATTAGATCAATTTGAGTTGGAAAGGGGAGGCTACGCTTACTAATTTTATAATTAAAATATATATTGCTCAAAGTGTTCATCAACCATCATAAAATCACTCAATTTCTTACAATATTTGCATAATTATGGCACCTGTGATCATGGAGAATGGAAAGTTGCAGTAAATACTTTTGCAAGGAGAATGTTGCCGTTGAGTCAGTTCTAACACATGGCATCCCCACGTGTGTCAGAGTAGAACTGTGTTCCATAGGGTTTTCAACGGCTGATTTTTTTTCAGAAATAGATCACCAAGCCTTTCTTTTGTGGCATCTCTGGGACTCAAACCTTCAACCCTTCAGTTAGCAGCCGAGCTCAAATCATTTGTGCTACCCAGGGACCTTTGGGAAAATAGGGTATAATTAATGCCCAATTTATTACTTGATGTAATGACCCAAAGATCCAACTGTACCATCATACTACCTTAGAAATCAGCTAAATACTATTACCTCAAAGGGCCATCAAGACCGGAAGGAGAGGGTACGAAGGAAGAAGGTCATGGTAATAAAGGAAGAGACTCTAGCTGTTTGAGTCACCATGTTTTCCCTTCACAGTTTTAAAAGTTCATTCAATTCAGGAAGCTCTTTTGAACAATATAACTTAGAGATTTTCCACTAAAACAGTCTGGGACAATCAGTTCAATTTCTCAGTAACAACATTTATCTGTCAAACTAGATAACAAAAATCTCTCATCTTCCTTCTTAAAATATCTTATGTGTTATGAATGTGATTTATGCATATCTCATGAACTGGAATATTAGCTCCCTGAGTGTAGAGCTACCAAAAAATAGCTTTGGACGGAACTGAGGGGTATAACCTGCAGAGAAATATACCTGTCCTTTAGGAGCTTAACTTCCTGTTGGGTGAAATAAGGGACAAGACCTAAGAGGATAACTAAAACCATAAGACACTAT
Source organism: Trichechus manatus latirostris (assembly GCF_000243295.1). Taxonomy (NCBI): domain Eukaryota; kingdom Metazoa; phylum Chordata; class Mammalia; order Sirenia; family Trichechidae; genus Trichechus; species Trichechus manatus. Next base: position 15,166,478 of record NW_004443985.1, read on the forward strand.
GTTTCAAGTGTCATAGGAATTAACAGGGTTTCTCAAAGTTTGCTTAATCTCTTTTTTTTTTTTTTTAACTACAAGAAGTAAAGAATGTCTTCATCCTTTGTATCCCCAGGGCCCAGACCAGCGCCTGGCACATAGCAGATGTGCAATGCAATAAATATCTGTTGCTGCTAATGGTATTAATGTAAGTAGATGTTTAAAAGCTTTTGGCCAAATAAATTTGGAAAATTCTGGATAAAACAAAGCTAAACAGGTTTCTCAATTGAGACTGTTGTTGCTGGTTTCTGCCAAGTCAGCTCTTAATGTATAACAGAATGAAAACCTTGCATAGTCCTGTGCTATCTTCATGATCATTGGTATGTTTGAGTCCACTGTTTTGGTCACTGTGTATTTTGAGTGCCTTCCAACCTAGGGGTGCCCTGGTGGCACAGTGGTTAAGCATTCAGTTGCTAACCAAGAGACTGGCAGTTCAAATCCACCAGCTGCTCCTTGGAAACCCTATGGGGCAGTTCTGTTCTGTCCTGTAGAGTCACTATGAGTCAGGATTGACTCAACAGCAGTAGATTTTTTTTGTTTTTCCAACCTAGGCGGCTTATTTTCCAGCACTCTGTCAGATAGTATTCTGTTGTGATCCATAAGGTTTTCACTGGCTAATTTTTGGAAGTAGATCTCCAGGCCTTTCTTCCTGGTCTGTCTTAGTCTGGAAGCTCCACTGAAACCTGTTCACCATTAGGTGACACTGCTGGTATTGGAAATACCGAAGGCATAGCGTCCAGCACCATAGCAACATGCACGGTATGACAGACTGACAGACAGGTGGTGGATTATAAGACTACTTAGTCTTTGATATGCTAAAGTACATTGTGAGTCTTCAAGGGGTGAGAGGTTATACAAGTCTGATGAGAGAACTCTTTTTAAAATTGTGGAATATCTTGTAGGCCTTGAATTCACTGTAATGCATTTTGGGAAATTCTGGCATAAACAAGAAATGCCTTAATGGTGATAAATGTCCAGTAAGGCTACATGGAGGGAGGCTTTAGATTTCATGGAATCCCACTGTATTAGTTTCATAGAGATGCTGCAACGACACAGATTTATTATCCTGCAGTTCTGGAAGTCAAAAGTTCAAAATGGATCAGCAAGGCTATGTTCCTTCTGGAACTCTAGGGGAGGCTATTTCCATGCCTTTCCAGCTTCTAGAGGCTGCCCGGAGCCCTGGTGGCACAGTGGTTAAGAGCTACAGCTGCTAACCAAAAGGTTGACAGTTTGAATCCACCAGCCACTCCTTGGAAATGCTACAGTGCGGTTCTGTTCTGTTGCTATGAGTTGGAATCAACTCGACGGCAATAGGTTTTGGTGTTGGTTAGAGGCTGTCTATGTTCCTAGGCTCATGGCCCGGTATCACTCTGTCCTTGGCTTACCCTCCTCACACTTCCTTGACTCTCCTGCCCCTTTCCTTTATATGGACCCTTCTATTACATTGCATCTTCCCAGATAGTGAGGATAATCTCCCCATGTCAAGATCCTTAGCTTACTCATATCTGAAAAATCCTTTTTGCATATTCACGGGATCCAAGGATTAGAATGTGGACATCTCTAGGGCTGCTGTTCTGCCTACCGCACCCACAGTGTGTTTCCCAGAACCCTAGAGGGCACCTAATAAGTATTTGTTGAATACTGTTGAGTGATTAAATGAAATGGTTTTAATCAAGCTCCCTGATTCATGCTGGTGAGAGAGAAAAAGACTTCTGATGTCATCATGACAGCAAGCCTTGCCAGAATTCTCAAAAGTATAGATTTTCTTGATAAAGATCTTTCCAATGTGGATAATTTTGTGAAATGATAATTGAGTGGAGGCAGAAGGCATTTCTGCAGAAACCCACATTATTCCCTTGATAATCACCCAGCATGCTGACCTCCCTCCAGACCTGCTTCCTGCTTTGGGATTGTTTTGTTGTGGCCAGACTTGGAGTGGGAGGAGAGTGGAGGTTGGCAGAGCTGAGCAGGAAGGGGCCAGAGTAGAAGGAGCAGAGGAGGGATGAGCCAGATCTGATGGAGAGGTGGCTTCTGGGATGAGTCCATTTAGAGTCTGTGGTGGCTTAGGGGACACCCACTCCACTCCTTTCCTTCTGAGTTGGCACAGTAAAATTAGAGGGGCACGAGCGAACAAGGCTTCTGGAATTACCATTTCCTCAGAAGGTCATATCCCATGTGTCCAGCATCTGGTTCTTCTTGTGGATAATTGTATTGTTTTTATTCTTTAGAAAATAAATTTTATTCTGACATTCATTATAGAAAATGAAAAGTACCTAGTCTAATACTCAGAAATAGGCACTGTATATATATATATATAGTTATACTAAAGAATCAGGACCATATTCTGATACTGGGTTTTTTTTTGCTCTGTTTTTGGTGCAGTGGTTAACACAATCAGCTGCTAACTGGAATGGTCAGTGGTTCAAAACCACCAGCAGCTCCACAGGAGAAAGATGGGGCAATCTGCTTCTGTAGAGATTTATAGCCTTGGAAACCCTGTGAGGTTGTTATGAGTCGGAATTGACTGGATGGCAATGGGTTTGGTTTTTTTTGTTTGTTTTGGATACTCTTTTTTTTTTTTACTGTGGTGAAAACATACATAACAAAACATTCACCGATTCAACAATTTCTACATGTATAGTTCAGTGACATTGATTACATTCTTCAGGTTGTACAACCATTATTGTTATCCTTTTCTAAATTATTCCACCACTGTTAACATAAACTTAATGCCTCCTAAGCAAAAATTCCCCCTTTCCCTCCCCTCCCACCTCTGGTAACCATTAATAATCTTTGGGTTCTATGTATTTGCTTATTTCATATAAGTGAGATCATATAGGATTTGTCCTTTTGTGACTGACTTTTTTCACACAATATAATGTTTTCAATGGTCACCGCTCAACTGGAAACGTTTCCTCAGGCATTAAATATTCTCAAAAATAATTATTTAATGACTGTATAATATTGGGAGCCCCGGTGGTGCAGTGGTTAAGAGCTTGGCTGCTAACCAAAAGGTCGGCAGTTAGAATCCACCAGCCGCTCGTTGGAAATCCTATGGAGTGAGAATTGACTCCACGGCAATGGGTTTTGTTTTTTTCTGTTTTTTTGGTATAATAATGCACTTTGGGATGTACATCTACAGTTGGATGTTTGTACGTCCTCCTAGAATGAATGATGCAGCCTTGTGCTACATGTTTTGCCAACTTCTTAATTATTTCTACTGGACAGTTCGTAGCAGATAAGGTCAAAGGGCACAGCCATTTTTATGGCTCTTCTTAGACATAGCCAAATGTATTAATCTGCATCTTTCTGGCTGTGTATGAGAGTGTCTGTCTCACCTCACACTCTGCAGCATTAAGCATTAGTCATTTAAAAACTTTTCCTAGTGGGAGAAGGAAAATGTATTATTTATACTAATTCGCATTTTGCTTACTAGTGAGGTTGAACATGTTTGAATGCTTATTGGGCACTTACAGTTTTTTTTTAACTGGTTGATCCATGTTCTTTGCCCATTTATCTATTCAAAACTAAAAACATCAAACCCATTGCCATCAAGTCGATTCCAAATCATAGCAACCCTATAGGACAGAGTAGAACTGGCCCATAGGGCTTCCAGCCAGTCAGTGATGGATTTGAACTGCTGACCTTTTGGCTAGCAGCCGAGCTCTTGACCACTGTGCCACCAGGGCTCCATTTATCTATTCAGATGTTAATATTTTTCTTATAAACTATCTATTAAAGTTTCTTTGCATGTCATGTCTGTGGAAGATATTTTCCTAGCTTGGTGTTTGCCTTTTATTTTTGAGTATTATGCTAGCTAATATATGAACATTTTTTCATGTTTATTACTACATGCAAATCTACTTTGTCACATATTCCACTGTTGTTATGTTTAGAAATGCTTGCCTTGGTCCAATATCTGGTAAATATCTACCTATATTTTACATAATCCTTCATACTTGTGTTTTAAATTTAATATATAGTCCATCTGTAATTTATTTTGGCATATAATGTGAGGTAGAGATATGATTTTTAAACTATTTAAATAGTTTAAATCTAACACCATTTATTGAATAACCCCTCTTTTCTTCACTGATTTATGATTAAAGATATCTTTAATTAAATTTTGATATGTACATTTCTGTATCTGAGCTCTGTGTTCTATTTTATTAACCATCTATTGATTATTATAGCAGGACCATATTGTTTTCATTATTATAATTTGTACAGCACATTTCCATTTCCGATAAGGGAAGCCTTAAGCCTCTCATTACTCTGTATTTCAAATGTAATTATCATCGAAGCATTCTTCATGGTGAATGTTGGAATTAATAAAAAATATCCTGATGAATTGGGTATGGAATAATGCACAACCTATATATTATTTTGGAAGTGTTTGCGTCTTTATAATTTTCAAGTATTTCACAATGTCTCTCTGTGTTTTCAAGTACCATTTGATGTGACCAAAAAAATAATTATTATTTTCACCAAAAAAATTAAATAAAATAAAGTCCTCCGAGGTCAAGAACAAAGAGTGTTGACATGTCATAGGGTTGTTAACCAATGTCATAAAACAATATGTATACTGACTGTTTAATGAGAAACTATTTATTCTGTAAACCTTCATCTAAAGTACAATTAAAAAAACAAAAGGAAAAAAATAAATAAAAGATGTAACAAAAAAAATAATTATTTGCCCGTACTTCTTATTAAGCTTATTCCTAGGTATTTTATATTTAATTATATTTGAGGTTTTTTCCTATTGTTTTCTAATTGTTGATTATTGTTATATGACCACTATTGATTTTGTTTTTTTAATCTACTTATTTATTAATAGTAATCAATTTTTCTAGTTGATTCTCTCAATTTTTCTTAGTAGACAATCATATTATATGCAAAAAATGATTGTGCTACCTTTCCAAACAACATACCTCTTACTTCAAATCATGTCTTATAGCATTGGCCAGAACTTCCATAGCGATGTTAAATATACTTACTTGTATTCTTATCTTGTTTCTAGTTTTAAGCTTTTTATTTTATGATAGCTTTCCTAACCACGGTAAAGAAATTTTGTTATATTCCTAATATGCCGATAACGTTTTTAATAAAAAATTGGTTTTAAAGTTTTGTCAAATGCCTTTTTGATTATTGTGGCAAATTTTTATCTATGAGGAGAACATTGAGCATGGAAGCTAGAGTATAGGATTTGTGACCAGACATACCTAGGCTTAAATTCCTCCTCCTTCTCTTATAATTGTGGAATAGTTATTCTCTTCCAATTTTAGTTTCTTACTCTGTAAGATGAGGATAATAATACAATATCTTGTAAAAATATTATGAGTACCCATGATAGTTGTTTATAATACATTTAACACCAGACTTGGTACAGAGTATCGTATTTTCTCTTAAAATAATCGTGTAAATTTTGCCTTTGATGTATTAAAATGCTGTACCGTAATCACAGATTTCCTAACATTTAATCATCTTGATCATGATGAAATGTTCTATTAACTCACTGCTGTATGCAATATTTGTTTCAGATTTTTGCATCAATTTTTGTAATGAATTTGGTCATTAATTGAATTTTTATGCTGCTTGTCAGTTTTGATATCAGAATGATTTTAACTTCATTTAATGATTATAAATTTTTTTGTTTTTCTGTGCTCTGGAGCTATGGAATTATATTTTTCTTGAGTATTTAACAAATGTTTCCTATGAGGTTTTCTGGGTCTGGATTGTTTTTTGAACCAGATAATGCATTGACAATGTTTTCAGGTTTTTTTGTTTGTTTCCAGTTATTGTTCTTCATTTTCTCTGATCATTGGTCCATTCAGTGTTTCTATTTCTGCTTGTGTCAATTTTGGTAATTCACATTATACCTAAAACTTGTTCTTTCTCTCTTTTTTTCTGGTTTTTAAAAATAATAAGTATAGAGTTATGTACAGTATTCTTTTATAATTTCTAAGATTTTTATATTTGTGCTTCTCTTTTTCTTGGTTTACTGTATAATTCTGAGGTTTATATTATTTCTTTTTAAGAACTGTATCTTGGATTTATTTATCCTACTGTTTTTCTGTCCCTCGTTTCTGTAATATAATCTCATAGTGAACACTTCTCTGCCTCACTTTATTAGACCTTAGTTTTTATATACTTCTGACAATGCTGCCTCAGAAATAGTCATTGCTAGTCAGTGATCATTTACTGAGTCCTTCAAAGGCTACTTGTAAGAGAGTAGTTGGTGCTTATCTTGTCTCACTGGCAGTAAACTATTGGAGCAGCCTGGGTTCACAGCCCAGCTCCACCATTAACAACCTATGTAACTTCTAACAAGTTACTTACACTTTCTATGCCACAATTTCCCCTTCTGACCATGAGGACATGAAACTCTGAGAACAGTCCCTGGCATACAGTAAGTAGCTTGTACTACTGTCATTATATATTTAAGAATATAATCCTGCAGTTGTTCTCAAGGTTACAATGTGTAGACAGTTGTCAATGGAAAACTCAAAGACAAATTGAGAATTCAAGTATTTTATTTGCAATGTTTAGAAACCTTTAGAAGAAGTGGACTCCCTGAATAAGGGTACAACAGGTATTTAAAGAAGAAGAAGAAGAAGGAAAAAAAAAAAATAAAAACAACTCACGAAGTTGCAATTAATCTGTTCAAAATCCTCATTGGTGGAAAAACAGCAGTTCCTCACATACTTACCATATCTGTGTGAGTCCTCACCTATCTTCAGACATATGTATTCCAAAAGTCAGAGATAATGGTGTTTTCCTGAGGAAGCCAGCAGCTTACAGGAAAGGACCTCAAGTCTTTGTTTTGGGAGGGGGGTTTTATAATAATGCAGAATGTTTGTTTGTTTTTTTCTGATTCTGGTATGTGAAAGGCACCCTTAATCATAATGACAGCAGGCAAGGTGTAGTTTTGCTTTCTCACGGTTGTCATGTAGACAAGTGAGTTAATAAATCATAAGCAAATAATTCAAGTGTGTATGTGGATTATACTGTGCTTTATACATATTGTCTAGGTTCATTCATTGATATTCTCTTGAAGTGCTGTGCTTCCAGAATACTCTCTCAACCACAACTCCTTGCAGAGGGAGAGGTATCTTTTAATGCGCTTCCATTGCTTTCAGGATAAAGTTCAAACTCTATAGCAGGGCATGAAGTGTTTCTCCTGGCCCCTTTTTTACCACCATTTCTCACTATGCCTCTGCCATGCTAAGTCATTGTGGTAGTGGGCAGAATTCTATCATAGCCCCAAGATTCTCATCCCTTGGTGTACATGTCCTATATAATTCTTCCCCTTGGTGTGAACGGGCCTGTGAATATGATGGGATGGTCATTTTCTTGATTGCTTTACGTTATGTGAGACTCCTTCTTCGGAGACTGAAGGGAGAGATTCTTGTGGTTGGCCTTGAAGAAGCAAACTGCCATAATGTGGAGAGGGCCACATGTCAGGGAAGAGCGAGTGGCCTTTAGGAGCTGAGAATGCCCCCCCCCCCACCAGCTGAGAGCCAGCAAGAAAGTGGGGACCTTTCTAAATTCTGCCAACAGCCAATGAGCTGACCAACATCTTGGTTTTAGCCTGGTGAGATCCTGAGCAAAGGGCCCAACTAACCTGTCTATGGACTCTGGAATCACAAAAACTATGAGATAATGAGTTTCTGTTGTTTTAAGCTGTTAATTAAGTTGTAAGGAGCTCTGGTGGTGCAATGGGTGATGCACTCGGCTGTTCAAAAGGTCGGTGGTTTGAACCTGCCAGCTGCTGTGGGAGAAAGATATGGCAGTCTGCTCCTGTAAAGTTTACAGCCAAGGAAACGCTATGCATAGGGCAGTTCTACTCTGAGTCAAAATCGACTTGACGGCACACAACAACAAATTAAATTTGTGGTAATTTGTTATACAGCAGTACAAAACTAACACAGTCATTTTGTCTACTTGTATTTTCTTATCACCACTCACTTGTTTTTTTTTAGTACAGTTCCATTCCGTGTGTTTCTGCCCAGGGCTCAGTTATCATCCCCTTGGCCCCATCAGACTTATCATCCTCTTCCAAATGGAAGAAAGAGATCTTCTTATTCTAAAGTCATATTCTACATTTGGCATTTATCTCCTCGGATTATTTTTATTCAGAATACTATTATAAACTTCTTATTCTGTTTTTTATATCCTGGTATGTGAAGGTAATGGCAAATATTTTATAAATTAATTATATTTTAGCATTCTTCAAAATTTGATATGTTGGAATATATTTCTGAAGGAGTGAATTCATTGTCAAATTTAGACTGGGGTTTGGAAAAAGCATCAGTTAAGCTGTGTGAGCACCACAACCACTCCAGGAAGGGTGGTCTTTGATGGAGGCTATGAAGATCCACCATTGGCCCTACAATGGTATTGATTGTCATCAATAATTTTGGTGGGGATATAGATGACATATTTTTCAAAGTTGGGGTTGACATGAAGCCTAGAAGCATAGAACATACTTTGGACAGGAGAATTGGAGCCCAAAGAGATGAATTCAGGTTGGAACAATGGGCCAAATCTAACAAGATGAACTTTTAATTGGAATAGGTGTAGTGGCTTATACTTAGATTTAAAAAAAAAAGTCAACCTAGAAACTAAGGATGGAGTGAGACAGACAGCACATGCAAAAATATTTACATTAGTTGTTTACAAGCCCAGAATAAATATAGGGTGTAATGGGGTTTGTAATGGAGCTCATTTAAGTAATGCCGCTAATTTGAGACTGCATTAATGGCAATGCTGTATCCAGGAGAAGGATGGTCCTCGTCTGCTTCATGTGGGCCATACCACTCCTGGAGGGTTGGATAGTTCTGGGCACCTCCTTTAATGGGGTCATGGTCAACTTGGAATCTCTCCATTTGGCGGGGACCAGATGGGTGAGCAGATTTGAAATCATGCCCTCTATTGTGTAATAATCTGAGTTGTGGATATTTAGCCTGTGGAAGAGAAGATATCTAAAGATTAGGCCTCTTTTTCATGACTGGTGAATGGAAATTATAGGGAAATGGATTTTAGAAGTTACTAACATGTAATTAATAGCAAAATAGAATGGGTTGTTTTTAGGAGTTATTAAGCCCATTGTCCCGGAGAGGTACAAATAGAAACTTGAGTGGAGGAAAGTAGATTTGTGAAGTAGTCTTTCGTATGTGTGGTCACAGTGTGATAGTGATTGACCAAACGACATCAACTCACATATTTAGAGGTTATAAAGTTTCATTAAAGAGAAAGAACGCAGAAACTTACACATATGGTTTCATGAAGTAGGAGTAACACAGCATGGCCCCAGGGAGAGGAGTGGCTTTCCAGGTTCCTTGTAGATCCCCATGAGAGGACATCCAGCTCTGAACTGGACCACCTCCATGGAATGTATATTCCTGTAGGTGTGAGAAGCTGCCTATTGCAGATGCTGTTAATGTGCTATGCGGACCCCCTCCCCTGGACTAGCGCACCGTCTTCCAGCTGCTGCAGGTGTTGGCTGCTCATGTGTCACAGCTGCACCCTCCCCTGGAGGGCTGCCCTTAAAGGATGAGATGTGTCTCATCCAGAGATGCCTGGGAGGTTACATCCCCCATCCTCGGGGTCAGCCCTTGGCCAATGACTACCTGATGCTGAAGTACAGCAGCTCAGCCCCGTTGCCTCTGTGCAGGACAACCTTTGCAGAGTAATTTACTCTCCAGAGCCCCCGGTGGGATCAGGCTAGCCTTTTTCTGATGCCGTATTTTTGTTTGCTTTTCCCCTGCCCTGTCATGCTTCTCTCGCTCCCTTATAAGCTTCCCCTAAGAGCCCCAATTTACTAGTCTATGCTCATATTCTGAGACTGCATGAAGAGAAGGTCATTTCCCAGGAGCACTCCTCTGCAGACCCAGGTTGTCTGGCCGGTCTAGGACCTCTCCAGCAACACAGGAGTAGGTGCCCACTGAGGACCTTCCTCACTCCATCATCAATGATCTTATATTTATCATACCACTTTGTCCTTTAGAGCGCATGCATGCACACGCCCCCACACAACTCCTTTTTGTTCCTTCTGACGGTGGCAATGCTGCCTGACTCTCTTATGGCTGTGAAACAATTGGAGTCATCACATATTTGCTAACAGTGGTCCAGGGACTATCAGATTAGAGAAACACGAAGACCAATGGGTGTCTGTCTCCTTTTCTCTTTTTAACTGTCTTATGTTTCTGCTGCTTCCTACTTCTCTCTAGCCATCCTTCTCATAATGGGCACCCGACTGACCACCAGCCATATAAGATGGCATGTGGGAAAGGAAAAGCTTGGTGTAGGGGAAAGAGGCCTGGTATGGGAGTCTAGATTGATGTACCTAATTTCTGACTCTGGGATTAAGCTGGACAGCCATGTGACTTTTGAGTCATTTACCCTTTTTTAACCTCAGTTCTTTCGTGTCTGAGTATAACCTGCCTGCTCTGCCTAACTGACAGACGTGGGAAGGCCAAGTGAGGTAGTGCATCTGAGACATCTTACAAAAGCCTGAAACCCTTGACAAACATAAGAGATCATTCACCTAAGGTATTAAGATGCAGTGCTGCTCGTGAAACGCTTGCAAAAGAGCAGGAGAGCTGAGCTATGAAGACAAACAAAAACTAAGGTGCAGGAGGACCTGTATCATCAGGAGGTACAAAACTGTGTAGGAGTTCAGAGGAGGATGAACCCATTTCTGCTGGGACGTTTGTTCTCTGGGCCCAAAGGTATGTTCATCTTCTTCCCTTTATTTCCTTTCTGGCTTCAGCATGTAGATAACAGAACCCTTGCATAAATCCGGAGAATAACAAACTTCTGTTACCTCTTTTTATGCTTAATGGAGAAAAGGGCCTGGTCCATACACATTTGATTGATGTATGAATTGAAAAATCTTTCCCTCTCCTTTTTTTTTTATTGTGATAAGTATATATGTAAGAAAACATTTGCCATTTCAGTATTCTTCCCATGTACAAAGCAGTGACATGAACTGTGCTCACCATGTTGTGCAACTATTATCATTATTCGTTTCCAGATTTTTCCATCACCCTTAACAGAATGAAGAATCTCTTTACAGTCAACTTTCTGCGGCAATGCTTAGGGACGTCCACCTTCTAAGTGGATCTTAATGCACCAGCCAGAGCTGAGACCTGGAAATGTATCTATATGTACCCATTCTTCACATTGATTAGCTGATTCTTTGAGCACAGTATGAGGAGATTCACATTACTATTTGACCACAGTTTGAGGTGGTTCACATTATTATTATACTTCAGACAGAGGAGGAGACCTTTCTGGTAAATGGGAGGTGCCCAGAGAAGCTCAAAGAAAGTGAACACGGATGGTTCAATGTGCATGATCTTCCTGGCCACCCAGCCCAGAAGCCTTTCCTAATAACTTAAATCGTCATTATTTTCGACAACCAGGCCCAGAATGAAGCTAAAAATCACTAATTGCTCTCATTAATCTTCCAATTTGCTCAAGCAGATATACTTTTGAAAACTCAAAAATAAAACTGTATAAATATATGCATACATGTATGTATACGTGTGTATATATATACATATGTATGTGTGTGTAATATAAATAATATATAGGTATATATATATTTAACTAAAGTTCATGGGTTATTTAGATTCCTTTAGATTTTGTTGAATGTCCTTTTTCTGTACCAGGATCTCGTCCAGGATGCCACACTACATTGAGTTGTCACGTCACTTTAGGCTGCTCTTGCTTGTGGCACTTTCTCAGATTGCCCTTGATTTTGATGACCTTGACAATTTTGAGGAGTACTGGCTCAGGTAGTGGGATGCCCCACTATTAAGATTTGTCTGATGTTTTTCTCATGATAAGAATTGGGTTATGGGTTCTTGGGAGGAAGATCACAGGGGTAAAGTGCTATTCTCATCCCATATGAAGGGTACATACTGTGAACATGATTTATGACTATTGAGGTTGACCTTGATCACCTGAGTGAGGTAGTGTTTGTCAGGTTTCTCCACTGTAAAACTGTTTTCTCCCTCTTTGGAAGGAAGTCACTATGCACAGCCTAAATCTAAGGAGTGAGGAGTTATTCTCACCTCCTTGAGGGTCAAGTATCTACATAAATATTTGAAATTCTTCTGCAAGAGACGTTTGTCTATACATATAAATACACATATACCATGTTTTTCGCAAATAACACACACCTTCTACATTAGTTTACCAACTGTGTCCTCCTCCCATGAGGTATTTTCGTAAGCGCTGCTATGCCAATTTTTTTTAATATGTTGCTGTAAAAAACTAGCATAGCACACTTATGAAAATGTCTTGAAGAGGGAAGGCACAGTCGGCAAACAAACGTAGAAGGTACGCGTTATTTGTGTAAAAATATGTTACATATATATATATACACATACATCTTTCAGAAACCTGACTTCTTGTTAGTTTTGACTGTGTTTCTTAGTTGAGGCATGAATCAGAGCTTGTCTTGCTTATAAACTGTACAGCCCTTTCCTGAAGGCCTAGACAAAGACAACATACCAGTACCAGTTCCAATTGCCATCAAGCTGAATCAGACTCTTGGTAACTCCTATGCATGTTAGAGTATGGCTAATTTTTCAGAAGTAGACCACTAGGCCTTTCTTCTGAGGTGCCGCTGAGTGGACTTGAACCTCCAATCTTTTGGTTAGTAGCCTAGCGCTTAACCATTTGCGCCACCCATGGACTCCTAAAGACAGCATAAAGCAATGCATACAGTTCCTGCATTCTCTCACATCATTGGCCTTTCCCTCTGTAATGCAGTCTCTTCCCATCGTTCTTTTCTTCTTTCTGTCTTTTTTTTTCCCCTTAGAAACGCAGCATCTCTTTGGATCTCCTTTGCATATTCCTTGTGATGTGAGAAAAGCACAGTCCCCTGTATTTACCCGCAGATATGTACTGACATTGTTATTCCAGTATTATTTCTTTCTCTTCTTTCTCCTCAGACAGGAACTCTATTGTTTTCTGACTCACCCTGGGGTCTATCTAATCCCCTCTCAGTACATAACTGTCATTTTTTATTCTCTTCCAGTCTCTGCTTTCTCCTGCCACTGCTCTTAAGGGTGTATTTAATGATTATTGTGTGTATAAGCGTTTATGTAGTTCTTTGATTTCTCTACTCACTTCAGCTGCAATTAATTTCTCCTTCTTTGAAAGAGAATTAATTATACCAAGGCCTAATCATCTCTTCTTCCTAAACAGTTTGGGGGGCTGGGGAGGAGGCAGCCTGTGGAGCATCTGCATGTGTGCACGTTGCTGCACGCTTTGGTTTCATTCCTGACCTCACATTACTCGTTGTTTTCTTTTTTTAAATACTTTAAGGGCCGATTTGATTTTAAGTTTTTGCATGGTTGTGGCTGGAGCCTGGCTCTGCCTGCCGGCATCATAAGAATATGGGAATGCCTCCATTCCCTGTGGCTCCACTTAGCAAACACACCGAGCTCATACTTTGTGTAAGGCATATGCAAAGTTTTGTGAGAGTTATCAAAAGATAACTCATCATGTTAGGAAGAGAAGAATTGCTCATCTTCACATGCGATGCTCAAGGGTCTTGGAGTTTTGGTGTGATTCTGCGGTACCTATTTCTGCTTTCAACTTACTGGACCTCACTGCTGTGCTTGGCACAGCTGACCAGCACGCCCTCCCTGTTCATCTTTTTCCCCTTTTGGTTTCTCTGACATCACTCTTTCTTTATCTCCCCGTCTTTCTCTGCCCATACATTTCCTGTCCCCTTCCTTACCTCAATTTGCCTAAGTGGCTCTATTCTCTAGCATACTGGTTTTTTTTCTTTTTCCATCTACCCAGTGTTCTCAGTTTAATGTCTGTTGTCTCAAACTTTTGTTCCCTCTTCCTCTGTTCTTGCTTTCTATGGCTTGGCCAGTGATATCACCATGCCCCTAATCAGCTAATCCAGAGACAGCCAAATCATTGTAGAACTCGTCTCTACAGTTGGTTTCCAATGAAAGATTGCTCTAGTCTAGTACCTTCCCTTCACCCCCGGCCCCTGACCGCAGTCACTATCCCAGGCCTAGATGATTGCAACATCCTGGATATTTCCACCTATTTTCCATTTTCTAAAAAGCAAATCTGAACATTCCATATTCCTGATGGCAGTTGTTTTTTTGATTGCTGAACTCTACAGGATAAAATTCAGATGTCCAGCATGGCATATACAGTAATGAAGAGGCTGACCTTAGCCTCATCTGCTATTGTCTACCTCCTCCCAATTACATGCCAAACACACTGAACTTATTACTATTTTTAGAAGATGCTTCTCTGCCTTTGCATGTATCATTCCTTCTCCCTGAAATGCCCTTCCTGTCTTTTCCAGGGGGCAAAGATCTATTTTTCTTCCAAGACTACCTTGTGAAGTTTTCAGGATGTCCTCCTGTTGAGGTAGCTTCCTCTGGATGTCAGCTGAATGTTGTCTGTGTCTCTAGCACAACATCTAACCCCACAGTGAGTTAAAAAATAAGAATGCTTCACATTTACAGAATAATTGATGGGTGGAAGAGCTTTTTCGTGGACTTTCCGTGGTGCGTTGGAGAAAACGGATATGAAAGGAAGTTTGTGTTCAATGGCACTTTGGTGTCTGTTCTATTTTGATCGTATTTTATCCCCATGTACTGCTATCTACACCTTTAACAGTAAGGAAAGTGTGTCAAACATCCTACCACTGAGAGAGGATAATAGCCTGGGTAGAACACTTGATGAGGATGGCCACCTAACCCTGTTCTTGCAAATGATAGCCTGGAATGAAAGAGAGAAGAAGACAGGGGAAAGCTATTAGAGACAGGATTCTTTGCTAAGGACGTTATTTTTAAAACACTGAATACCCTTTTTAAACATATATTTAAACTAAGAACTGTATGGCCTCTTTTTATCTTCTTTTTTGTTTTAATCATATAATTGGGGCCTCCTTGGTTAATCAGTGCCCAATGCAAAGATAACCTAGAGGAAGTTGGCACTAGAGAATTAAACACAGCAGCTACAGATTAAACTAGAAGAGAAAGACAGAGGGTAGACTCAGAAACCATTTATTGAACTACTCGAGTAAGTGTATAGTCAGTGAATTTTTAGAACTGAGAGGACCCAGCCCCTAATTGTAGTTGAGAAATGGAGGCCTGGAGAAGCGAAGCGCCTGTCGGACACTCACCATTAATGGCTGTGAACTCCTGACTCCCACCCAGTCCTTTCCTCCTCCTCATTAGCGTACATGAAGATATAAAAATGGTTTATGAGGGAAAATAACTGATACAGTTGATTGTGTAGTTGAGCCCTAATTTTGAGTAAATTAGATGTATGGTAACAATAGTAATAGAACTCAAGAACTTTTTACTGGTTTATCTCCTTTGAGCCTCATGAAAACCCTATGAGATAGTTCTTTAGTTTCCTATTGCTTCTGTAACAAATTACCACCAAGTTAGTGGTTTAAAACAACACAAATGTGTTATATTATAGTTCTGGAGGTCAGAAGTCTGAAGTCAGATTCACTGGGATAAAGTCAAGGTGTTAGCAGGGCTAGTTCTTCTGGAGGCTCAGAGGGGAAAATCCGTTTCCTTGCCCTTTTCAGCTTCTAGTTTGTTGCCTGTTTTCCTTGGCTTGTGGCCCCTTCTTCTATCTTCAAAGTATATTACTCCAATTTCTGCTTCCATTGTCACATCACCTTCTCTTCTGCCTCTGACTTCTCCTGCATCCCTTTTGTAAGGACTGTTGTTATTATATTGGGCCCACCAGATAATCCAGCATAATCTCTCCATCACGAGAACCTTAACCCAATCACATCTGCATAGTCTTATTTACCATATAAGGTAACATTCACAGGCTCCAGGGTTTAAGACATGGACATATTTGGAGGGCCATTATTCAGCCTACCAAAAATAGGTACTGTTATTATTCTCATTTTACAGCCAAGGAAACTCAAGTTTAGAGAGGTTAAGTATTTCCATAGAGTTAGGTAGTTACTGAGGAACAGAGTCATTCATTCTTTACTGTTATCTCTGGAACTGAGGTAAAGGGAATAAAAATAAATAAACGGTGTAACTGAACTCAGTTACATGATATCATTAGATTGATAAGACCAAAAATACACTAAGTTTATGGTCTGAATTATAAAAGCCAATCCATTGTAAGGAAAATGGTGATTCTAAACATATTT